>NC_044996.1:124217049-124529971 GCF_008728515.1 Papio anubis
GCAGCACACCAACAAGGCACAAGTATACATATGTAACAAACCTGCACGTTATGCACATGTACCCTACAACTTACAGTATAATAATAATAAATAAATTAAAAAAAAAAAAAAAAAGAATAGAAGAAGGGATTTTAGACAAATTTACAACAGAAGAAAATTCTCAAAGCCTTATATGTTAGTTATCAATCACTGCATAACAAATTACTCCAAAAATTAGTGTCCTAAAACAACATTTGTTATCTCACAGTTTCTGTGAATCATGAATCTGGGCATAGCTTAGCTGGGTGACCTCTGGCTCAGAGGCTCTCACAAGGCTACAGTCAAGATGTTGGGCGGGGGGGCTGCAGTCATCTGGAGGCTCAACCTGGGAAGTACCTGCTTCCAGACTCACTCAAGTGGTTGTTGGAAGGAGTTAGTTCCTCACAGGCCATTGAACTGAAGGCCTCAGTTCTTTACTGATTGTTGGTCATAGGTCTCCCTCATTCCCTTGCCAAGTGAACCTCTCAATAGAGCAATTTACAACATGGTAGCAGTCTTCCCTCAAAGTGAGCAAGCAAGAGAATGAGAAAGGAAGAGCAAGATGGAAGAAGAAATATTCATAAAATCTGACTTCAGAGGTGACAACCCATCACTTTTGCTGTATTCTATTCATTAGAAGTGAGTCATTAGATTCATTCCACTCTCAAGGGGGAGGGTATAGATATGAAGAGGCAAGAATGATTGGGGACCATCTTAGAAGTTGCCTACCACAGTTTGCTTTAATGGAAAGAAAATCAATCACTTTCAATTAAACTTTTGATCTTACAACTTGGTGTAAAAGAGATCTCAAACCCCAATCTCATATCCTTATTTAGCTTTTATCTGATAGGGCATATAGAGAGTAGTTCATGGTTATATTGTAATTTTAAGATTATACCTGAGGGATTGCAATTGGAAAACCCTTCCATAGGAAAACGCCATATTGTAATTAGGTCAGAAATTTTTCCAAATAAGAACTCAAATCAGAGTCCTGGAAATGAGGAAACAGTACTAGTCCAGAAGGATTCCTGTAATGTGGCTGTCCTTACTACTCTAAATTCTTAGCCCAATCTAGCTGTCCGGCTTCAGAGTTAAAGGGATGTGGGCTTACCTAAATATTCTTTACTGAACCGATGCACCCATTCCCCAACTTTTGTGAATGTCGGTTGCTAAAGGCTCACAGATGCACAATTCTATGGAAGGAATTGATCTTGTTAGAGGGGAACTGCCTTGCCTAGGGGAGCAGCACCCCACCTTATGGGGGGGCAGCCTGCAGCCAATGACTGAAACTGTGGGATACCAAACCCTGCCTATCTTATCTCAAGGTACAATCCAACCTTTCAGCTCCCTATGGGATCAAGCTGAAGCCACTCTACAGCTGACACCACAGCTTCACTTGGCTCTTTCCCTGCTCTATTTTGATTTCTTCACTCCTTTATAGGATCTTTTTGAGAACACACCTACAGTAAGTCACTTACACAGGAGTTTATATCTCAGGCTCTGCTTCTAGAGAACCTGATCTAAGACCTTGGTCAACTGGAATTCAAATGGGAGACTGGGCAATGTTTTTCAATATCAATGTTGGAAAGTAAGAATTCACTTTTCTTCTAAATTAAAACACGAATAAAATGGCATATGGTAACAAGTGTTCATGGAATGCCCTTCTCACAAAGTTCTCTGGGCCAATATCCTTCATACTGGCAAATATTGCATTCTCAATCCATCTACAGAACACAAAAGAAGTGACTAAATTCCTAGTTCAAGACATTCTTAATTCAAGATTATTGAAAAGCAATTAACAGAAAAAAATAGAGTTATCAATTTCATGTTTTCGCAAATACCCTACCCTTAGTTCATGTACACTAAATAAATCCCACATTTTTGGGGGGAAAAAGGGAAAGAGGAGGTAGTAATTGTGGAGTACCTGCTGTTCTAGAGGCCAGAGGTTGTGTGCCACTGACTGCTGAGCCTGTGGGCCCTCATTTTTAGTAGGTGCCTTTTAAATTAATACTTTAACAATGTTGACTTGCTTCCAAATCAAGGAGATATTCTGCAAAGCTCATATTTTCATGATCTGTGGATTTTTTTTTAAAAAAGATAGTCATTTCTACTCTTGGTACATTTCTGATTGTCCCTTGCTTGCCACCCTTCATACATATTTTTTCCCCAGCACAACTTCCTGTACTATTTTGCCAGCATGCTTTACTAGCAGCAATGATGGCGAAAACAGGTCACTTTATGTTTCATTAAAAGCCACTCAAAAACACAAGCATGCAAAATAAACAAACAAGAAATTTATTTGAGACCAGGAATAAGTCACTCCAGTGGTGGGATCATGGCTCACTGCAGCCTCCAACTCTGGAGCTCAAGCAATCCTTCCACCTCAGCCTCTCAGGTAGCTGGGACCACAGGTGTATGCCACCACACTCGCTAGTTTTTTTATTTTTTGTAGAGACATGATCTCCCTTTGTTGCCCAGCCTGGTCTTGAACTCCTGGGCCCATGCAATCCTCTTGCCTCTGCTTCCAGAAGTGTTGGGATTACAGGAATGAGCCACTGCATCCAGACTCAAACAAGATCTTTTAAGTGAGTTTAAAATTGCCCTAATTAACGGACAAATGTTCTGTGAATATCTTTAATAACAAAGTCCTTTGTGGGAAGAACTTTTCAAGGGCACGGACTGTCTGATGTTCCTTTCAGGGTTCTCATTGGTGCACCAATGAAAACTGCTTACAAAGAGCCACAAGGGTTACTCAAGAGCAAGAGACATTCACATTTGTGCTCTTGAATGACATGAGAAAAAAAACTGCTACCAATGTGAATTCTCAGCTCTTCTTTCCAAACAACAGCTATGCCATTTCACATGCCATCTTGTCTTCTGGAGCAGCAGCTTCTCTAATTAATTTCATAACAATATTGTTATAACAAGGATAGGCTATTTGTTCTGGATGGGCTATATCATTCTGAAAAATTTGAAAGGGCAGAGTGTTTAAATGAAGAAGTTTAAATTTTGAAAAATATGAAAAGCAGAGTATGGTGATATGAAGGCACACAAATAGAATCACCAGTGCTTCCCTGAGGCAAAATTGAAATATAGGGACAATTTGCCTCCATCTTTCCTCTATCCTCCTTTTCAAATCTCTCCCTTGCCGTTGAGAAAACGGGTCCTTACACTTTACCATGTCTGCCTGGAGTCTCTCCATTATGTAACACCATCTGGGTTTGCAGCCACTGAACCAGGCCTCATCCCTTGTCTGCTCTGCTTCTATCAAAATATACTTGTTTTGTGTCGTGTCTTACTGTAACGAAGAGACACACTCATTTACTTGAATTTATGGACTAAAAATAATTGATGGTTTACTATTTTTACCTCTTGGAATTATTAGTATGTTCACAGGCACTCCAGGGAAGATAATTTTTAACTCAAAGGGAGAATTGTGATTTCAAGCCATCGCTAGGTTAGTGGGGTCAATGTTTTGGAGAGGGAGGTGTAAGTCTGTAACAGAGAGGTTGCCCTCTTTGTTTATGTATTAGCTGGCCCTGTAATGTGGCCATTATTTTGGTAAATAACACAATACAAATATCTTCAAGGTATGCAAGCAAGTGCATGCTATTGGACATTTTCTGTTGGAAGAAAACTATGCTTTTGCTGAGAATAACTTTTCTACATTATGTTCTTTTCGTGAATTATTATTTACAAAGAGAATGAAACATCTCTTCCATCTTCCTTCAGTTTCACAATCAGAGTATCCATTTTTGTTACGCTCAATCAGCTCTAATCATGACTTTGAAAATCTGAAATGTGTTAACCCAGGTACATTGCTCATCCTGCTGACTCTATGAGTAGCAAATTTATCAGTTCTACCATGTGCAATGTTCAATGCTATGTTGGTTGCTGCATGCAACTAATTTTTTTTCTTTTTGGCAGAAACTGGCTGACTGCTATTTAATCAAGGGAATGTAGTGGCAGCTTCAAGTTTAAAATATTTTGAAATGATACAAGATCAATTCTCTTCACTTGGCTCCAAGGTTGTCTGATCCTTATAAATACATTTACTCAAGTCTATAGTTTTAGAGGTTCAGTAGAATGGACATTAAGTAAATTATTAATATTTTTATATATTGCTGGCAAAATCTTTCTATTAAATGCATGAACATTTTTACAGTTGAATCAGAAGAGAATTGCCAATGGGGGCAAAGCATTTCCGAATAGATGTATAATTTGCCATCATAATACAGCTAATACTTCTTCCTTGACTTGGCACTGAACAGGACATAATCTGTAGCACATTTTGAGACTGTACTATTTTCTACCTTCCGCATCTTATGACCTTTTTCAAATTCCTTTGCTGAATCAGTATCTATAAAATACTACAAAAAGCATTTGATGTGTAAGCCATTAAACTGGGCTGAGGAGCATTTTCCCCCAAGAGGCCTTAAATAATAGTTAATTGTTGATGTCATTGTTGTTATTACTGTTATCATTCATTCTTAGATGAAATTTCAGTCCCATTAGCACCGTAGGATTAATAAGCAACCCAACTTCCTAAATCCAGCTTTTTGCGTACTTGGTAGCTAGAAACTAAATCAAGGCAGGTTCCATCTATGTTGTCATTTTTCTAAATGTTTAAAAAACTTACTTGAGCACGAATGGTCTATATGGAAACATATGTAGGGAAACATACTGAGTATTTAATAAACACAATTGTTAAGTGCATTTTTAAATAAATGAGTGATGGATTGTTAAATGAATGAATAAATGAATGAGTCAATCAGTTAATGATTGAGCAATGAATGAGCAAAGCATATATATAAAATTGTGTTTTGCGTAACAGGCCAGATAACACATTTCTTTTAGAAGTGGCAGAAGTGCTTAAAGATCTTGTAGTCTAACTCCTAATTTTTGCAGTGAAGAAACAAAAGTAAAATAACTGGCTTGAATTCACACTGTTAGTTGGTGATGGCCCCAAACTCTTAATGATTTCCCCACCTTCCACGACAAAGCAGATAGCTGTTTTCCAATACACCATAGACCCTGGGAGCTGTATAGAGTGTTACAAAGAACATGGACTTGAGAGGCAGAGAAATTTGGGTTTGGAGCTCAGCTTTGCATTTTCCAGCTGTGTATTCATGGGCAATTCCTTTAACCTTCCAGAATCTTAATTTTTCATTAATGATATAACAACTACCTTGCAGGGTCATTGTAAAGATTAAGTGATATAACTTATGGAAAGTATCAAGCAAAGAGTAAACGTGAATTGGTAATTCCTTCTCCTGCCCTAGATGTAGCATACTGTAAAAGAATTGTGTGAATGGGGGTACCAGTTTACTGGGCCTTTGAATTCAAAATCAACACCAGAGCTGATCTTACCATGTCACTAGCTATCTGAAGATGGGTGAGAATTTTCTTTACCCAATATAGAAAATCTCATTTTACTGTTTTTCCATCTAAGATAACACCAATAATAAATTGGTTACATTATAAATTGTTAAATATAATTTGAATTGTCTTAACTGGTCTTCCCTGTTAAAAACACATGGAAGCTGGAAAAATAATCTCTTACTAGAGTTAGACACTTTAAATTTTTCCAAGAAGTTTTTTTTTTTTGTACTCTAATTATACCTGTCATATCATTAGCTTTGAACAATGTATCCATTTTGCCCCATTCACCTGTTTGCTAATATTCTGTAGGATATTCTGTCATTCGATACTAAGAGTCAAACAGTACTGTCTTCAGTCTGCATTCTAGCATAACTACCAGTCTCCTAGAAAAGGAGATATTGTATCTGGAGCAGGTATTCATAGACACGAATCAAGAAAATTTAAAAAAAGATAAAAATTCAGTTCATCAATCACATTTGCCAGTACTTTTTTCTGGGGAAGTGGATTAAAACATTTCTCCATGTTGGGAAATAAAATGAAGAATAGCGGTATGACTCTTGCTTATTTTACTTTCTTCATCTGAATGAAAACAAATTTTTAAAAAATCATGATGACAGAATGACAAGAATTATAATAAAAATTAGTGAGTAATTAATATGTACTAGGGACTTGTGTAGTATTATCACAATAGCCACGTGGTCTAGGGAAACAGAGTCTTAGAGGATTAAATAAGTTCATCAAAACCATACTAGGAGTAGATCTAATATTCAAATCCAGGTCTGCTCTTAACTCCTATTTAACATTGCCTGAATATTTACCAGCCTACTCAAATGGTTTTAAAACTGCAGTGGAAATAAAAGTATAATAAAAATATGGATAGATTTACCATGCTCAATGGAACAAGCTGACCAGTAAAAATCAATTTACCAAATGCCATTTTGCTTAAAGCTAACTGGTCAAATTACTCTTTTATCAAATGGACCATTTGTCAAATTTTCCAAATTTCTAGGAATTTACTAAAAAATATGGTTTGTATTCCAAAACTAAGAATAAGGCCCAATGCGGTGGCTCATGCCTATAATCCCAGCACTTTGGGAGGACAAAGCAGGAGGATCACTTCAGGCCAGGAGTTCAAGACCAGCCTGGGTGGCAGAGTGAGACCCCATTGCTACAAAAAATAAGAATAAGAATGTATTTTAAGCTTGTGTACTTATGAATATATCCTTCATTAATATATTTTAGCTTGAGAATATATTTAAAACCACTGCATATTATTCGTGATTACCTTCATTACAAATATGTTGGTAAAAAGAATAGCTTTGTTAAAAGACTATTCTATGCTATGACCCTTAGCTTTGGACTGAATATTCTTTAAAATGCTGCTAAGGAGAATATAGTTATTGAATATATTAATTGCACACATTCAAGACTGTTCCTTAAGACATGCTTTTGGTAATTTGATAAAATTAGAAAATTTGGCGAGGTGGTCATGCAAACTTTAATGTGAATACAAATTGCCCAGAGTAGTCATGTAAGTCTTAATGTGCACCATTTGGGGATTTTGTTAAAATGCAGATTCTGAGTCTGTAGGTCTAGGTGGAACCTCAGATTCTGTATTTCTAACAAGCTCCCAAGTGATGTTGATGCGGCTTGTTTTGGATCAAATTATGAGTAGAATGGATTTACGCAGAGTTAGATTTCAGTGAGTTGATATGGGGTTAACTGAACTAAAATTGCATACATTATACTTATTTCACTTCCTTAACTGCGTTGACTTTTGTTTCAGACATCCTGTATAAAGGGGATTTTGCTTGGCTGTTAATATACGTAAATCTTTAAATTGATACAGATGTAGGTAATGATACAAAAGCAAAAAAAAAAAATGCTGTATTATTGTGTCTGTAATCTAAACAGTTTGAGCAAAGCCATGATACCATCTGCTGTGTCTAACTCTGCCTGAGCTCTCAGCATAAAATATGTCCATAATTTTTGGCAGTTAGAAACATGCATACTTAGAGTTGTATAATGATGGAGCTTTAGCAATTCACTCACAATTTGAAGTACCCATTTTTATTGCATTTAATTAAAAATATGCATGTCATATTTTTTTAAACTATGTCAGAAATATTATATATTATAATTCTTTGACCTAAATTATTTTGATAAAATAAGTAATTATTGATATTAGGAAGAAAATACATATTATCACCTATAGCTGTGGAAAATATTTTGTTATACTGACAGAACCACTTTTTGGTTGGAAAAAAGTCTCTTTCAAATATTTACTTTAAATATCCATTAAATATGTTTGGTAACACATTGAATTCCAAGTTTTGTTTAGTGCTATAGGTCTCAACCTAGGCTTTGTCTTGGAATCACATGGGGGGCTTTTAAAAATCCCAACATCCAGGCCACTCCTCAGATTAGCTATGTCTGAATCAATGGTATGTATATTTAAATCTTTCCAGGTGACACTAATGTACAGCTAGAGTGATGATGCTTTTCTTCCTGGCTTTATATAATTGTCTCTTATTTTTTCATCCTGAATTATATTCCATTATATAGAAACCACTTCCAATTCTTCCTGTTCTTTTGGTTATTTGCATGTAGGACCATCTGCTAAGATGGCATAATTCTTGCTTATAAATTGGACTAAAGCATAAATTCCAGACAAAGACATATAAATATATGGGTAACTTTTATAAGCCCATTATTTATTTTGTGACAAAAATGGGATCCCCTAAGGCAATAATTATTATTTGAACCTTATGTCTTTGACTTGGTGACATGATTTGGCTGTGTCCCCACCCAAATCTCATCTTGAATTGTAGGTCCCATAATTTTCACATGTCATAGGAGGGACCCAGTGGGAGGTAATTAAATCATAGGGGCGGGGCTTTCCTATGTTGCTCTCATGATAGTGAATTAAGTCTCACGAGATCCGATGGTTTTATAAAGGGAAGTGTTCCTGTACGAGCTCTCTCCTCTCGTCTGCCACGATGTGAGATGTGCTTTTCACCTTCTGTCATGATTGTGAGGCCTCCACAGTCACGTGGAGCTGTGAGTCCATTAAACCTCTTTCTTTTGTAAATTGCCCAGTTTCAGGTATGTCTTTATCAGAGCGCAAAGGCTGACTAATATACCTGGGTTTATATGTAATAACTGAACACCAAATAAGCCGATGAGCAGTGGCAATTTGAATTGAACTAGACATGCAAGCAATTCAATTCATTTCAGTTGACAGTATCTTCATGGCATGTAGTTTAATTTTAAAGTTCTGGGTTTGGACACCTATAGACACTTTTCAGTTTTTTTTTTTCTTAAAGATTATACTGAGTTTCTGTAAATAAATTATACCACAATACTAAGAACTGAAAAACTGCGTGAAAAACTTATGTGCTTGTGTTTGGGCGTTTAATGATAATGCTATGTGTACAGATATCATTATCTTCTCCTTATTTCTAGGGTATGGATTTCTGTAACCAGGAGAAGAAAATCCTTGAAAGCATAAATTGGGATTGTTGATTTTTTTCCTTCCCCCGGTGTTTAATATTTGACATAGCATATTAATAAATTTGGCTGATGTACTGGAAGATAATTTGGGGGGAAACTCAGAGAGGGTGAATCAGATAGAATAAGGATGCTTTTTCCCAGTGGAATTATCTTAATTCAGAGGATTACAAAGCATAAACATTCAGTAAGAAAAAATAGGACCAGTTCAAAAATAGAGAAATCAAGTAAGGAAAACATTCAATGACAGATAAATACAAGGAACAACAACAAAAAAACCCCAGAAAGTCTGACTGTAAGCACTCATATTCTAACATAATTGAATAACCCATGGAATGTGTTCTCTATTGGACCAAATACAGATTAGCTCTTGTTTTCTCTGAAAGATCTTTTAACACACAGTGATTAGAGCTAAGACATGAATATGATAATAGTAGCTTAGAGAAGGGAAGGCATGAAGAAAAGAGGCTAAAAAGCATTTTGTAAAAAGCATAGTTAAGAGAAAAATTATTGACACTTGAATTAGTGACTTGAGGGTAAACTAGACGTTTATCAATAGCACTTCATTAAATTTGATTTCATTAATTCACAATTATAAATTGTCAATCAAGGGTTGATACTTGTATGTATCATTTTTAGCTAGAAAAATAGTTGGAAAAGAAAGAGAAGGATTGCATAGAGAGTTTTCAAACCTGTCAAAATTAGTATTGTTTTTATAACAGCTATTTTTGTAAATATTTGGATGCTTTTAAAATATTTTACAAAAATGTTTTACACAATTATTGTAAAATGTTTGTTACCTTTTAAAGTTTTTGGTACCATTTTAATACCTCGAAATAAAATTCATATATAACTTATATAGATGTTTTTAAAAAGCAATAGAATATCCAAATTGTAATATAAAAGAGAAATAAAAGGAATTTATAAAAAATATTTTAATCATATGTGTTTCACAACAGGTAATGTGATTCAATGTGTGTTTATTACATAAAATAAATTACATAGAAATATGTAATTTATTATATGTTTCAGTATGTGTTCAGGCATGACAGTACTTTAAGACATAATGTCCGTTGCTTGCACCTATTATTCTAATCAGTGTGGACACAAGAACTACAGCTGCAGACTGATACAGGTGAGTTGTATTGGTGACCCAAATACACATGTAGCATTGCCTTTGAGATATGATTTTTCTGAATGGTATACAACCCTTGGTAAAGTTTAGAGCAAAACGAATGAAAGGAAATACAGTCTTCTTTTAATTTATACAGTGGTTGCAGTTCTAAAAACTTCAGTGCAAATTAACACCTTACAGAGAACACTTTGTGTGACATGGAGTTAGATTCTAGGTATAAACACCTATAAATGGGATTTTCATTTACATGGCTGCATTAAGACATTAGAAATTCATGTGGGATATCAAACTTTTTTGTATGTCTTGCTCGTTGTAGGGTATCTGTCAACCCTGACTCACCAAATGCCAGTACCACCCCAAATCATTGTCAAAATAAAAAAGTTCCTCTCAAGTTTTCAAAATACTCCTTAGTGGCTGTTCTGACCTTGGTGAGTGTGGGAGTCAACCACAGATGGAGGAAATCAACATTAGTCTTTAGTCAAAATTTGTATTACTTCCAACAGTAACATTCTCTGTCCTTGGGCAAGTCACTACATCTTTTTGAGAGAGAGAGAGAGAGAGACAGAGAGAGAGGGAAAGAGGGAGAGAGGAAGGGAAGAGACAGAGAGAGAGGGAGAGAGAAAGTGTGGGTGTGACTATCAATGCAGGAAGAGACTGGAGATGGTATTAATCATATAGCAGCTTCAAGACTTCTTGCTTAGCTGCTAGCGCTTTTGGGAGATCTTTGCCCAGCATTCCTCTGGGGCTCAGGTCTCACTGTTCTCAATTTTGAGAGAGTTACCCTTGATACAGTGTAACATTTTCTTTACTCATGTGACCCTTGTTTTATTATACCACCCAGTTATTTGAGAAAATCAAGGCTAGGAAAACTTTTTGTGGTTCTCATCCCTTCATACTATTTGATCCCCAAACCCTACCCCAAACATTAAGTATTCTTACTGCATCTCCAATTCTGAGCCTCTTTCCCACCTTACAGCTTCGAAGCTGTGGGATGTCAGCACGGGCCATTTGATGAAGCCCTCCAGGTCTCGGCAGGAAGAAAGAATGAAGAGGTCATTAAAACCGAGAGCATGTTTCCAAGATCCAGATTATCACTCTCCAAAAGCAACTTGAGACCATAAAACTCCTTCAACCTATACTGGGGTAATTCTAGTTGCCTTTACTTTGTTCTCTTTATAGTAGTAAGCAGACATAGATGATATTATTTGTTTACAATTGTTCTTCCCCTCTCTGCCTTTACCATGGATTCTCCATGTGTAGAATAGACTTCCCCAATCCAAGTGATGTTTGGATTGTTTATATGATTTACTTTGGCCAGTGAAATGTGTACACAATTGAGAGTATGATGGTTTTGAGTTAAAAACCTCAAAGAAATATGGAAAGTTTCTGCCAATACTCTTGCAAATCTATACTCTTTCATGAGAAGAATATTAACTGTTGAGCAGCTGCTGGTTCCAGAATGAAGAGACATGCAAAATGGACATGCTGTCAGTTGTAGCCGGGAGCCAAGCCAGGCAAGCCCACTCAAGTCCATTTGACCAACATCTGACCTGTAGATCTGTGAGAAAGAAATAAATATTGTGGTTGTAAGCCAATGAGAATTAGAGAAGGGTCCTTGTAAGGCAGCAGTAATGTAGAAAATCTGAGTAATATAGCAGAATAGTTTCACAGTGATGTTCAATATCCAGATGGGCTCCTTGGGAAAGAGGCTCTGATTTGGTGATGCAGTAAAGATACTTATGGTTTTGAGCAGAGGGTGGGGTTCAGATAGTATGAGAAAATGAGTACCACAGAGAATTTGTACCAAGGGTAACTCTTGAGAACAATAATATCTGAGCCACAGAAGAATGTTAGGCAAGAGCCCCCCCAAAGCACTGGTAGCTAAGAAGTCTTGAAGCTGCTATATGATTAAAACCTTTTTCAATCTTTCTCCTCTTCAAAATTATTTCATTCAATGGAATGACTGAAAAAGAGGAACTCCAAAGGAAACAGTTAAGAATAGCAGTAAAATGACACTCCATGTGTCTGAAAACAAATTGAGAACAATCTGAGGGAGATAGAAGCAGTTTACTATGAATTGTAATTCAGCCCATATTGAAGAGCAGTTTCAAAGTTAATTAGCACTTAGAGACTTGGTAATGAAACCTGGACAGTCATACTGGAATGAGGAGCATCATTTACACAGCTGAAGGGAATGCGTGGATTGCCAATTGAAGTTACCATGGAGAACTTTATTAAATTAGGTCTAATGAAGGAATGGGATGAAACATTATCAACTATACCTTCATCAACATTCTAAATTTCATAGGATCATAGACTATTTTGAACTGGAAGGAACCTTGGGGTTTGGTATAATGCTTTTATTTTTACCAGAAAGTTGAGATACAAAAAGACTGAGTAGTTCTGCCCAAACTCAGAGATAGTAGCAGATTTGAGACTAGACTCCAGGATCCCGAGTCTACTGCCTCTTTTTATCTTTTGTTCTTTGTCTTTTTTTATTCTAAATTTCAGTCGCTGAATCAAATTATCTTAGAAAAAAGTAAAATATAAAGAAAAAAATTTTCTTGAAATTGCTACCTAATCTGTTCGTTGAAAGTTTGATATTTTGCCAAAAGAATATGGGCAGTTGATTTAGACCCTTAGCTTCTTTACTTTCTACTGACAAGGTATTTGAAGATATTTTTCTTTCTGCTATTATTATTTGAAAATTTTAATACTTTGAAGCCTTATGTACATTTCATTTCATATAGGAGATGCTGATAAAATACAAGTGGCACCATGAGAGGCTTTATAAAAATGCTAAGGACATATACCAACAAAAATATAGGTCCCTGTTTAAGGGAGAATTAAGAATGCCTATATTACTTCCCACTTGTTCTCAGTGAGTTTAGAGTCACATGCAATTGTAAGAATAGTAGAGAGAGCCAGTGTACCCTTACTTGGTTTCTCCAAATGGTAACATCTTGCAAACCTGTCATACAATATCACAAAGGATATTGACATTGATACAATCCACCACCAATCTAGGTAAAAATTTTCCAGTTTTACTTGTATTTGTGTGTGTGTGTGTGTGTGTGTGTATTGCATTCTATATAATGTGCTCATGTATCCACTACTTAAGTTGAGAAACAGAACAGTTCTATCATCATAAAAATCCCTTGTGTTGCCCACCTCCTTTCCTCCCCATCCCTGTCCTGGTCCCTGACCACAGGTAACCACTAATCTGTTCTCCATTTCTATAATTTTGTCATTTCAAAATGTTATAATGGAATTATATAGTATTTAAATTTTGAGGATTGGCTTTTTTTCACTTAGCATAATTCCCTAGGAATGTGTCCGAGCTCTCTTGTGTATCAATAGTTTATTCTATTTTATTGCTGAGTAGTGTTACATTGTATGGATACACCATAGATTATTTAATCATTCACCCGTTGAAAGACTTCTGGGATGTTTTCAGTTGTTGGCTATATGAATAAAGCTTGTATGAACAGTAGTGCACAGGTATTAGTTTGAAAAAAAAGTTTTATTTCTCTGAAATAAATGCCCAAGAGTGAAATCGTGTTATATGGTAATCACATGTTTAGTTTTAAAAGAAATCGCCAAACTGTTTTCCAGAGTGGCTGTACCATTTTACCAGCAATGCAAGTAATCTACTTTCTCCACATCCTCACTAGCATTTGATGTTGTCACTATAATTTTATTTTAGCTGTTCTGACAGGTATATAGTAATATCACATTATGATTTCAATTCACATTTCCCTGATAGTTATTGATACTGAATTACCTTTCATGTATTAGATGTGATGTGATTTACGAAGTCTCCTGAAACATTTATCAAGTTTCTTCTTTTGTGCATTGTGCTTTTGGTGTCAAGTATAAGACTCTTTGCCTAGCTTTAGAACCTGAAGATTTTCTCATAATTTTTTTCTAAAAGTTTCATAGTTTTATATTTTACATTTAAGCACAGTATTCATTTTGAGTTTTTTTTTTTGTATAATTTGTGAGAATTAAGTCAAGGGTTTTTTTTTTTCGCATTTGTGTCCAATTGCTTCAGTACTATCCATTGAAAAGGCTGTTCTTCCTCCTTTGAATTGGTTTGCATGTACATCTTTGTCAAAAATTAAACATATTATTTTGGGACTTTTTCTAAGTTCCCTATTCTATTCCATTGATATATGTGTCTATACCTTTGCCCATACAACATTGTCTTGATTATGTAGCTATAAGTAAGTCTTAATATTGAGTAGAGTGATTCTTCCCATTTTATTCTTCTTTTTCAAGATTGTTTTATATGTTCTATGGACTGTGTCTTTTCATACCAATTTTAGAATACTACTATTGTTGATATCTACAAAAATATTATTGGGTTTTTGATAGGAATTACATTAATAAATTTGGGGAAATTTGACATCTTTGCAATGTTGACTCCTCTAATACACGAGCATGAGATATCTCTTCACTTATGTAGGTCGCTTTTGATCTTTTTTATCACCGTTTTGAAATCTTCAGTATACGTAACCTGTACATATTTTGGTAAACATATACCTAAGTATTCACTTTTCTTGGGAGTGATTGTAAATTGTATCATGTTTTTAATTTTGATTTTCATATGTTCATTTTTAGTATATAAAAATGAGATTGATTCCCATGTGTTAATATTGTGTCCTGTGACCTTGCCAAACTCACTTATTAGTTCTAGCATTTTTTTTTTGAGATTCCTCATGATTTCTTTTATTCTCCTCATGATCTCTGACATAGATAATAATGTCATCTACAAATAGGAATACTTCTATTTTCTCATTTTAAAAAACTGAATGTCATTTATTTGCTTTTCTTGACTTATTGCAGTGGCTCTAACTTCAAGCACTATTTTGAAAAAAAGTGATGTGAGTGACTATTCTCCCATTTTTATCAATTTTAGGAAAAAAAAATTCAGTCTTTCTTCATGAAGTATGATGTTAACTGTAGGGTTTTTTAAATAAATACACTTTATCAAGTTTGCGCAATGCCCTTCTATTCTTAACTTGATAAGAGTTTTTCAAAAATCATGAATGACTATTGGATTTTGCCAAATACTTTTTCTATGTTAATTGACATGATCATATGACTTCTCTTCTTTAGCCTGTTTATATAGTGGATTACTTTGATTGATTTTCAAGTGTTAAACCAGTCTTACATACCTGGAATAAATCCTACCTGGTCATGGTATGTACATTTTTTAATACATTTTAAAATTCAATTTGTTAATATTTATTTTTTGAGAATTTTATATCTAAATTTGTGGGAGATGTTCTTCTGTAATTTTTTATAGTTTTTTGTATTATCTCATTTATTTTGTTATAAGGGTAATACTGGCTTTATATAGTGAGTTAAGAAGTATTCCTTCGCTTCCTTTTGCTGGTGGCTGGTAGAGCGGAGAGGACGCCATGAAGGCTTCTGGCACACTATGAGAGTACAAGGTGGTGGGTCGCTGTCTGCCCACCCCCAAATGCCACACACCACCGCTCTACCGCATGCGAATCTTTGCGCCTAATCATGTCGTCACCAAGTCCCGCTTCTGGTACTTCGTATCTCAGTTAAAGAAGATGAAGAAGTCTTCAGGGGAGATTGTCTACTGTGGGCAGGTGTTTGAGAAGTCCCCACTGCGGGTGAAGAACTTCGGAATCTGGTTGCGCTATGACTCCCGGAGCGGCACCCACAACATGTACCGGGAATACCGGGACCTGACCACTGCGGGCGCTGTCACCCAGTGCTACCGAGACATGGGTGCCCGGCACCGCGCCCGGGCCCACTCCATTCAGATCATGAAGGTGGAGGAGATCGCGGCCAGCAAGTGCCGTCGGCCGGCTGTCAAGCAGTTCCATGACTCCAAGATCAAGTTCCCGCTGCCCCACCGGGTCCTGCGCCGTCAGCACAAGCCACGCTTCACCACCAAGAGGCCCAACACCTTCTTTTAGGTGCAGGGCTTTCGCCTGGGTATGCCCCAAATAAACTTAGGAATGCCCAAAAAAAAAAAAAAAAAGAAGTATTCCTTCCTCTGCCTTCATCTGGAAGAGATTGTGTAAAACTGGTGTTAATTCTTCCTTAATGTTTTGCAGAATGCTTCTGTGCAACTATCTGGGCTTAGAATTTTCTTTTTCAGAGCTTTTAAATTACATATTCAATTTTGTTATTAGTTATAGGATAATTCAGATTATCTATTTCATCCTGGTTAAGTTTTGGTAGAAAGTGGTCATTTTCCTTCTAACTGTCATATTTATAAGCATAAAGTTGTTAATATTTGTATTAATTTCCTAAGGCTCATGTAATAAGTACTACAAACTGGATGACTTAGAACAGAAATTTCTCTGGGATTAGTTGTGATACCACCTTTGTTATTTCTGATTGCACTTATTTAGATCCTCTCCCTCTTTGTCTTTGCTAATCCTGTTAGTGGTCTCTCAATCTTGTTAATCCTTTCAAAGATCCAATATTTCATTTCATTGATTTTTATATATATTTTTGGTCCTCAATTTCATTTAGCTCTGCATTTATTTTAGTTATTTCTTTTCTTCTGATAACTTTGGGTTTAGTTTATTGTTGTTTTTCTAGTTCTTTTTAGGTGCAAGATTAGGTTATCATTTTGAGATTTTTCTATGTTTTTGATCTAGGTGTTCAGTGCTAAACCATTCCTCTTAACACTACTTTTGCCATATCCCAGAGGTTTTGGTATGTTGTGTTTTTATTTTCATTTGTTTCAAAGAATGTTTTGATTTCTGCCTTAATTTCAATGTTTACTCATTTGGGAATAAGTTGTTTACTTACCACGTATTCGTGTGGTTTTGACAGTTCCTCTTGGTTTGATGTATATTTTTATTTCATTGTGGTCCAAGAATATACTTGGTATTATTTTGATTTTTTGAATTTATTGAGACTTGCTTTATGACTGAGCATGTGGTCAATCTTCAAGTATGGTCCATGTGTGGATGTGAAGAATGTACATTCTGTGGTTATAGGATGGAGTACTCTGCAGATGGTTCAGTTGGTCAAGTGTCAAATTTATGTCCAGAAATTCTTTGTTAGTTTCTGCCTTGGTGATTTGTCTAATGCTGTCAGTGAGGTGTTAAAATCTCCCACTATTATTGTGTGCCTGTTAATATTTTCTTAGGTCTAGAAGTAATGGTTTTATGAATCTGGGTGCTCCAATGTTGGGTGCATATATATTTAAAATAGTTAAATTTTCTTGTTGAATTGAATCCTTTATCATTATGCAATGCCTTTCTTTGTTCTTTTATAACTGTTGTGAGTTTAAGGTTTATTTTATCTGATATAAGAATAGCAACACCTGCTCTTTTTTGTTAACCCTTTCATGGTAGATCTTTCTCCATTTCCTTATTTTGAACACATGGGTGTCATTACCTGTAAGATGGATCTCTTGCAGATAGCAAAAGGATGAGTCTTGTTCTCTCCTTTTTTTTTTTTTTTTTAAATACTTTAAGTTCTAGGGCACACGTGTGCAACATGCAGGTTTGTTACATATGTATATGTGTGCCATGTTGGTGTGCGGCACCCATTAACTCGTCATTTACATTAGGTATATCTCCTAATGCTATCCCTACCCCCTACCCCCTCCCAACAATAGGAACCGGTGTGTGATGATCCCCTTCCTGTGTTCAAGTGATCCCATTGTTCAATTCCCACCTATAAGTGAGAACATGCAGTGTTTGGTTTTCTGTTCTTGCGATAGTTTGCTGAGAATGATAGTTTCCAGCTGCATCCATGTCCCTACAAAGGACACGAACTCATCCTTTTTTATGACTGCATAGTATTCCATGGTGTATATGTGCCACATTTTCTTAATCCAGTCTTCCACTGATGGACATTTGGGTTGATTCCAAGTCTTTGCTATTGTGAATAGTGCTGCAATAAACATATTGGTGGCATGTGTCTTTGTAGCAGCATGACTTATAATTCTTTGGGTATATACCCAGTAATGGGATGGCTGGGTCAAATGGTATTTCTAGTTCTAGATCTTTGAGGAATCACCACATTGTTTTCCACAATGGTTGACTAGTTTACAGTCCCACCAACAGTGTGAAAGTGTTCCTATTTCTCCACATCCTCTCCAGCACCTGTTGTTTCCTGATTTTTTAATGATTGCCATTCTAACTGGTGTGAGATGGTATCTCATTATGGTATTGATTTTCATTTCTCTGACGGTGAGTGATGATGAGCATTTTTTCATGTGTCTGTTGGCTGTATGAATGTCTTCTTTTGAGAAATGTCTGTTCATATCCTTTGCCCACTTTTTGATGGGGTTTTCTTTTCTTATAAATTTGATTGAGTTCTTTATAGGTTCTGGATATTAGCCCTTTGTCAGATGAGTAGATTGCAAAAATTGTCTCCCATTCTGTAGGTTGCGTGTTCACTCTGATGGTAGTTTCTTTTACTGTGCAGAAGTGCTTTAGTTTAATTAGATCCCATTTGTGAATTTTGGCTTTTGTTGCCGTTTCTTTTGGTGTTTTAGACATGAAGTCCTTGCCCATGCCTATGTCCTGAATGGTATTACCTAGGTTTTCTTCTAGGGTTTTTATGGTTTTAGGTCTAACATTTAAGTCTCTAATCCATCTTGAATTAATTTTCGTATAAGGAGTAAGGAAAGGATCCAGTTTCAGCTTTCTACTTATGGCTAGCCAGCTTTCCCAGCACCATTTATTAAATAGGGAATCCTTTCCCCATTTCTTGTTTTTCTCAGGTTTATCAAAGATCAGATGGCTGTAGATGTGTGGTATTATTTCTAGAGGCTCTGTTCTGTTCCATTGGTCTATATCTCTGTTTTGGTACCAGTACCATGCTGTTTTGGTTACTGTAGCCTTGTAGTATAGTTTGAAGTCAGGTAGCGTGATGCCTCCAGCTTTGTTCTTTTGACGTAGGATTGTCGTGGCAATGCGGGCTCCTTTTTGGTTCCATATGAACTTTAAAGCAGTTTTTTCCAATTCTGTGAAGAAAGTCATTGGTAGCTTGATGGGGATGGCATTGAATCTATAAATTACCTTGGACAGTATGGCCATTTTCACAATATTGATTCTTCCTATCCATGAGCATGGTATGTTCTTCCATTTGTTTGTGTCCTCTTTTATTTCACTGCTCAGTTCACTTTGTAGTTCTCCTTGAAGAGGTCCTTTACATCTCTTGTAAGTTGGATTCCTAGGTATTTTATTCTCTTTGAAGCAATTATGAATGGGAGTTCATTCATGATTTGGCTCTCTATTTGTCTGTTACTAGTGTATAAGAATGCTTCTGATTTTTGCACATCGATTTTGTATCGTGAGGCTTTGCTGAAGTTGCTTATCAGCTTAAGGAGATTTTGGGCTGAGACAATGGGGTTTTATAAATATACAAACATGTCATCTGCAAACAGGGACAATTTGACTTCTTCTTTTCCTAACTGAATACCCTTGATTTCTTTCTCTTGCCTGATTGCCCTAGCTAGAACTTCCAACACTATGTTGAATAGGAGTGGTGAGAGAGGACATCCCTGTCTTGTGCCAATTTTCAAAGGGAATGCTTCCAGGTTTTGCCCATTCAGTATGAAATTGGCTGTGGGTTTGTCATAAATAACTCTTATTATTTTGAGAGACGTTCCATCAATACCGAATTTATTGAGAGTTTTTAGCATGAAGGGCTGTTGAATTTTGTCAAAGGCCTTTTCTGCATCTATTGAGATAATCATGTGGTTTTTGTCTTTGGTTCTGTTTATATGCTGGATTACATTTATTGATTTGTGTATGTTGAACCAGCCTTGCATCTCAGGGATGAAGATCACTTGATCATAGTGGATAAGCTTTTTGATGTGCTGCTGGATTCGGTTTGCCAGTATTTTATTGAGGATTTTTGTAACAATGTTCATCAGGGATATTGGTCTAATATTCTATTTTTTTTTTTGTATCTCTGTCAGGCTTTGGTATCAGGATGATGTTGGCCTCATAAAATGAGTTAGGGAGGATTCCCTCTTTTTCTATTGATTGGAATAGTTTCAGAAGGAATGGTACCAACTCCTTGTACCTCTGGTAGAATTTGGCTGTGAATCCATCTGGTCCTGGACTTTTTTGGTTGGTAGGCTATTAATTATTGCCTCAATTTCAGAGCCTATTATTAGTCTATTCAGGGATTTAACTTCTTCCTAGTTTAGTCTTGTGAGAGTGTAAGTGTCCAGGAAATTATCCATTTCATCTATGTTTTCTAGTTTGTTGGCATAGAGGTGTTTATAGTATTCTCTGATGGTAGTTTGTATTTCTGTGGGGTCGGTGGTGATATCCCCTTTATCATTTTTTATTGTGGCTATTTGATTCTTCTCTCTTTTCTTCTTTATTAGTCTTGCTAGTGGTCTGTCAATTTTGTTGATCTTTTCAAAACACCAACTCCTGGATTCATTGATTTTTTGGAGGGTTTTTTGTGTGTCTATCTCCTTCAGTTCTGCTCTGATCTTAGTTATTTCTTGTCTTCTGCTAGCTTTTGAATGCGTTTGCTCTTGCTTCTCTAGTTCTTTTAATTGTGATGTTAGAGTGTCAATTTTAGATCTTTCCTGCTTTCTCTTGTGAGCATTTAGTGCTATACATTTCCCTCTACACACTGCTTTAAATGTGTCCCAGTGATTATGGTATGTTGTATCTTTGTTCTCATTGGTTTCAAAGAACATCTTTATTTCTGCCTTCATTTCATTATGTACCCAGTAGTCATTCAGGAGCAGGTTGTTCAGTTTCTATGTAGTTGAGTGGTTTTGATTGAGTTTCTTAGTCCTGAGTTCTAGTTTGATTGCACTGTGGTCTGAGAGACAGTTTGTTTCAATTTCTGTTCTTGTACATTT
Source organism: Papio anubis (assembly GCF_008728515.1). NCBI lineage: Eukaryota > Metazoa > Chordata > Mammalia > Primates > Cercopithecidae > Papio > Papio anubis. Next base: position 124,237,941 of record NC_044996.1, read on the forward strand.
GCTGAGGAGTGCTTTACTTCCAATTACGTGGTCAATTTTGGAATAAGTGCGATGTGGTGCTGAGAAGAATGTATATTCTGTTGATTTGGGGTGGAGAGTTCTATAGATGTCTATTAGGTCTGCTTGCTGCAGAGATGAGTTCGATTCCTGGATATCCTTGTTAACTTTCAGTCTCGTTGATCTGTCTAATGTTGACAGTGGAGTGTTGAAGTCTCCCATTATTATTGTATGGGAGTCTAAGTCTCTTTGTAAGTCTCTAAGGACTTGCTTTATGAATCTGGGTGCTCCTGTATTGGGTACATATATATTTAGGATAGTTAGCTCTTCCTGTTGAATTGATCCTTTTACCATTATGTAATGGCCTTCTTTGTCTCTTTTGATCTTTGATGGTTTAAAGTCTGTTTTATCAGAGACTAGTATTACAACCCCTGCTTTTTTTTGTTCTCCATTTGCTTGGTAAATCTTCCTCCATCCCTTTATATTGAGCCTATGTATGTCTCTGCATGTGAGATGGGTCTCCTGAATACAGCAGACTGATGGGTCTTGACTCTTTATCCAGTTTGCCAGTCTGTGTCTTTTAATTGGACCATTTAGTCCATTTACATTTAAGGTTAAGATTGCTATATGTGAACTTGATCCTGCCATTATGATATTAACTGGTTATTTTGCCCGTTAGTTGATGCAGTTTCTTCCTAGCCTAAATGACTTTTACATTTTGGCATGTTTTTGTAATGGCTGGTACTGGTTGTTCCTTTCCATGTTTAGTGCTTCCTTCAGGGTCTCTTGTAAGGCAGGCCTAGTGGTGACAAAATCTCTAAGCATTTGCTTATCTGTAAAGGATTTTATTTCTCCTTCACTTTTGAAACTTAGTTTGGCTGGATATGAAATTCTGGGTTTAAAATTCTTTTCTTTAAGAATGTTGAATATTGGCCCCCACTCTCTTCTGGCTTGGAGAGTTTCTGCCGAGAGATCTGCTGTGAGTCTGATGGGCTTCCCTTTGTGGGTAACCTGACCTTTCTCTCTGGCTGCCCTTAAGATTTTTTCCTTCATTTCAACTTTGGTGAATCTGGCAATTATGTGTCTTGGAGTTGCTCTTCTCGAGGAGTATCTTTGTGGCGTTCTCTGTATTTCCTGGATTTGAATGTTGGCCTGCCCTACTAGGTTGGGGAAGTTCTCCTGGATGATATCCTGAAGAGTGTTTTCCAACTTGGTTCCATTTTCCCCCTCACTTTCAGGCACCCCAATCAGACGTAGATTTGGTCTTTTTACAGAATCCCATACTTTTTGAAGGCTTTGTTCATTTCTTTTTCTTCTTTTTTCTTTTGGTTTCTCTTCTCGCTTCATTTCATTCATTTGATCCTCAATCGCTGATACTCTTTCTTCCAGTTGATCGAGTCGGTTACTGAAGCTTGTGCATTTGTCACGTATTTCTCGTGTCATGGTTTTCATCTCCTTCATTTCGTTTATGACCTTCTCTGCATTAATTACTCTAGCCATCTATTCTTCCACTTTTTTTTCAAGATGTTTAGTTTCTTTGTGCTGCGTACGTAATTCTTCTTTTAGCTCTGAGAAGTTTGATGGACTGAAGCCTTCTTCTCTCATCTCATCAAAGTCATTCTCTGTCAAGCTTTGATCCATTGCTGGCGATGAGCTGCGCTCCTTTGCCGGGGGAGATGCGCTCTTATTTTTTGAATTTCCAGCTTTTCTGCCCTGCTTGTTCCCCATGTTTGTGGTTTTATCTGCCTCTGGTCTTTGATGATGATGGTGACGTACTGATGAGGTTTTGGTGTAGGTGTCCTTCCTGTTTGATAGTTTTCCTTCTAACAGTCACACCCTCAGCTGTAGGTCTGTTGGAGATTGCTTGAGGTCCACTCCAGACCCTGTTTGCCTGGGTGTCAGCAGCAGAGGCTGCAGAAGGTAGAATATTGCTGAACAGTGAGTGTCCCTGTCTGATTCTTGCTTTGGAGGCTTCCTCTCAGGGGTGTACTCCACCCTGTGAGGTGTGGGGTGTCAGACTCCCCCTAGTGGGGGATGGCTCCAGTTAGGCTACTCAGGGGTCAGGGACCCACTTGAGCAGGCAGTCTGTCCTTTCTCAGATCTCAACCTCCGTGTTGGGAGATCCACTGCTCTCTTCAAAGCTGTCAGACAGAGTCGTTTGCGTCTGCAGAGGTTTCTGCTGCTTTTGTTGTTGTTTACTGTGCCCTGTCCCCAGAGGTGGAGTCTACAGTGACAGGCAGGTTTCCTTGAGCTGCTGTGAGCTCCACCCAGTTCGAGCTTCCCAGAAGCTTTGTTTACCTACTTAAGCCTCAGCAATGGCGGGCACCCCTCCCCCAGCCTCGCTGCTGCCTTGCCGGTAGATCACAAACTGCTGTGCTAGCAATGAGGGAGGCTCCGTGGGCGTGGGACCCTCCCGGCCAGGTGTGGGATATAATCTTCTGGTGTGCCTGTTTGCTTAAAGCGCAGTATTGGGGTGGGAGTTACCCAATTTTCCAAGTGTTGTGTGTCTCAGTTCCCCTGGCTAGGAAAAGGGATTCCCTTTCCCCTTGTACTTCCCAGGTGAGGTGATGCCTCGCCCTGCTTCAGCTCTCGCTGGTCGGGCTGCAGCAGCTGACCAGCACCGATCGTCCGGCACTCCCTAGTGAGATGAACCCAGTACCTCAGTTGAAAATGCAGAAATCACTGGTCTTCTGTGTCGCTCGCGCTGGGAGTTGGAGACTGGAGCTGTTCCTATTCAGCCATCTTGCTCCGCCCGCACCGAAAATTCTTTTCTTTAAGAATGTTGAGTATTGGCACTCTCTTCTGACTTGAGGAGTTTCTACCGAGAGGTCTGCTGTTAGTCTGAAGGGCTTCCCTTTGTGTGTAACCTGACCATTCTCTCTGGCTGCCCTTAACATGTTTTCCTTCATTTTAACTTTGGTGAATCTGACAATTATGTGTCTTGGAGTTGCTCTTCTCGAGGAGTGTCTTTGTGGTGTTCTCTGTATTTCCTGAATTTGAATGTTGGCCTGTCTTACTAGGTTGGGGAAATCCTCCTGGATCATATCCTGCAGAGTGTTTTCCAACTTGATTCCATTTTCCCCGTCACTTTCAGGCACACCCATCAGACGTAGATTTGGTCTTTTCACATAATCCCATACTTCTTGGAGGCTCTGGTCATTTCTTTTCATTCTTTTTTCACTACATTTGTCTTCTCGCTTCATTTCATTCATTTGATCTTCAATCGCTGATACTCTTTCTTCCAATTGATCAAGTCAGTTACTGAAACTTGTGCATTTGTCATGTAGTTCTCATGTTATGGTTTTCATCTCTATCAGTTCTTTTAGGGTCTTCTCTGCATTGATTATTCTAGTTATCCATTCATCCATTCTGTTTTCAAGGTTTTGATATCTTTGCGCTGGTCACGTTGTTCCTCCTTTAGCTCTGAGAGGTTTGATCAGCTGAAGCCTTATTCTCTCAACTAATCAAAGTAATTTTCCGTCCAGCTTTGTTCCATTGCTGACGATGAGCTGCATTCCTTTGGAGGGCGAGATGTGCTCTAAGTTTTTGAATTTCCAGCTTTTCTACCCTGCTTTTTCCCCATCTTTGTAGTTTTATCTGCGTTTGGTCTTTGATGATGGTGACATACTGATGGTGTTTTGGTGTGGGTGTCCTTTCTGTTTGTTAGTTTTCCTTCTAACAGTCAGGACCCTGAGCTGTAGGTCTATTGGAGTTTGCTCGAGGTCCACTCCAGACCCTGTTTGCCTGGGTATCAACAGCGGAGGCTGCAGAAGATAGAGTATTGCTGAACAGCGAGTGTTGCTTTCTGATTCTTGCTCTGGAATCTTCGTCTCAGGGGTGTACCCAGCCATGTGAGGTGTGAGGTATTGGTCTGCACCTAGTGGGGGATGTGTCCCAGTTAGGCTACTCAGGAGTCAGGGACCCACTTGAGCAGACAGTCTGTCCATTCTCAGATCTCAACCTCCGTGCTGGGAAATCCACTGCTCTCTTCAAAGCTACCTGACAGGGCCATTTACCTCTGCCGAGGTTTCTGGTGCTTTTGGTTTCGCTATGCTCTGTCCCCAGAGGAGGAGTCTACAGAGGTGGACTGGCCTCCTTGAGTTGCAGTGGGCTTCACCCAATTCGAGCTTCCAGGTGGCTTTGTTTACCTACTTAATCCTCAGCAATGGTGGGCACCCCTCCCCCAGCCTCGCTACCACTCTGCAGTTATATCTCAGACTGCTGTGCTAGCAATGAGGGAGACTCCGTGGACGTGGGACCCTCTGGGCCAGGTGTGGGATATAATCTCCTGGTGTGCCATTTGCTAAGACCCTTGGTAAAGTGCAGTATTAGGGTGGGAGTTACCTGATTTTCCAGGTGTTGTGTGTCTCACTTTCCTTTGGCTAGGAAAAGTAATTCCCTTCCCCCTTGGCTTCCCATGTGAGGTGATGCCTTGCCCTGCTTCAGCTCTGGCTGGTCGGGCTGCACCCGTGGACCAGCGCCAACTGTCCAACACGCCCTAGTGAGATGAACCTGGTACCTCAGTTGAAAATGCAGAAATCACCTGTCTTCTGTGTCACTCGCGTTGGGAGCTGGATGCTGGAGCTGTTCCTATTCGGCCATCTTGGGTGTGCCCTTGTTCTCTTTTTTTAATCCAATTTTATGTGGGGCATTTAGGCTCTTTCTGTTCAAGGTTAATATTCCTGTGTGAGATATTATCCTGGTAATAACGTTATTAGATAGTTGCTTTGTAGTCATGAATATTTAGTTGATTTATAGGGTTCATGCACTATGTACTTGTGTGTACTTTTGTGTGGTAGCAAGTATTATTCTTTCTAAAGGGAATGAATAAATTCCTGGAAACACACAACCTCCTAAGATTGAACTAGGAAGAAATAAAAATCCTGAACAGAACAATAATGAGTATCAAAATTGAATCAATGATAATAATAAAAATAAACCTACCAACCAAAAAAGTCCTGGACCAGATGAATTCACAGCTGAATTGTTCCAGACATACAAAGAAGAGCTGGTACCAATTCTACTGCAACTATTCCAAAATATCAGGGAGGAACACCTCCCTAACTCATTCTGTGAAACCAGTATCATTCTGATGCCAAAATCTGGCAAAGACACAACAAGAACTACAGGCCAATAATGCTGATAAACATAGACACAAAAATCCTTAACAAAATACTAGCAAATTGGATCCAGCAACACATCAAAACATTAATTCATCATGAACAAGTGGGCTTTATTCCTGGGATGCAAGGATGGTTCAACATATGCAAATTGATAAATGTGATTCACCACATCAACAGAATTAAAAACAAAAATGTATTGATCATCTCAATAGATGCAGAAGTAGCATTTGATAAAATCTAATGTTCCTTCACGGTAAAAACCCTCAACAAACTACACATCAAAGGAACATACCTAAAAATAATAAGAACCATCTACAACAAACACGCAGCCAACACCCTACTAAACAGGAAAAAGCTGGAAGCATTCCCTTTAAAAACTGGAACAAGACAAAGATGTTCACTCTCACCACTCCTATTCAACATAATACTGGAAGTCCCAGCCAGAGCAAAGCAATCAGGGAAGAGAAATAAATAAAAAGCATCCGAATAGGAAAAAAGGAAGTCAAATTATCTTTCTTCACTGATGATATAATTCTATACATAGGACACCATAAAGATTCTGCCAACAGTCTCTTAGACCTGGTAAATGACTTCAGCAAAGTCTCAGAATGCAAAATTAATGTAAAAAAATCAGTAGCGTTTCTATACACCAATAATGTTCTAGCCAAGAGCCAAATCAGGAATACATTCCTTTTACAGTAGTCACACAAAGACTAAAAAGCCTAGGAATATACCTAACCAAGGAAAAAGGTCTTTATGAGGAGAACTACAAAACACTGCTCAAAGAAATCAGAAATGACACAGATAGATGGAAAAGCACTCTATGCTCTTGAGTTGGAAGAATCAATGTTTTTAAAATGCCCATACTACCCAATACAATCTACAGATTTGATGCTATTCCTATCAAAGTAACATTATTTTTCAATGAATTAGAAAAAAACTATTCTAAAATTCATACACAACCAAAAAAGAGCCCAAATAGCCAAGCTAATCCTAAACAAAAAGAACAAAACCAGAGGCATCACATTACCTGACTTCAAACTATACTACAAGGATATGGCAACTAAAAAAAACATGGTACTGAACAAAAATAGACACATAAACCAATGAAACATAAACAGACCCCTGAAACAAAGCCACACACCTACCACCACCTCATTTTTGACGAAGTCAACAAAAATAGACAATGGGGAAAGGGTACAATTTTTAATAAATGGCTCTGGGAAAATTGGCTAACCATATGCGGAAGAATGAAACTGGACCCCTATCTTTCACCATATACAAAAATTAATTCAAGGTGGAATAAAAGCTTAAATCTAAGACCTCAAGCTATAAAATTTCGAGAAGAAAACCTATAAAATACTCTTCTAGACATTGGCCTAGGCAAAAGATTCATAATGAAGACTTCAAAACCAAGTGCAACAAAGTAAAAAATAAACAGATGAAACAAACTAAAGAGCTACTGCATAGCTAAAGAAACTCTCAGACAGATGACCCACAGAATGGAAGAAAATATTTGCAAACTATGCATCTGACAAAGGACTAATATCCAGAATCTATAAGGAACTTAAGTGAATCAATAAGAAAAAAATAACCTAATTAAAAAGTGGGTAAAGGGCATGAGTAGACACTTCTCAAAAGAAGACATACAAGCGGCCAACAAAGACATGAAAAATATTGCTCAACATCACTAATCATCAGAGAAATGCAAATCAAAACCATCATGAGATACTACCTCACACCAGTCAGAATGGCTATTATTAAAAAGTCAAAAAATAGTAGATGTTGAGGTTGTGGAGAAAAGAATACTCATACACTGTTGGTGGGAATGCAAATTAGTTCAGCCCACATGGAAAGCACTTTGGAGATTTCTCAAAGAACTAGAAACAGAACTACCATTTGACCCAGCAATGCAATTACTGGATACATACCCAAAGGAAAATAAATCATTCTACCAAAAGGATGCATGCATTTCTATGTTTATGGCAACACTATTCACAATAGCAAAGACATGAAATCAATTTGAGTGCCCATCCTTGGTGGAGCAGATAAAAAAAATGTGGTACATATACAACATGGAATGAAGCCATAAAAATGAATGAAATTATGCCCTTTGCACCAACACTGAGGCAGCTGGAGGCAGTTACCCTAAGCAAATTAGCACGGGCACAGAAAACCAAATAACACATGTTCTTACTTATTTATGAGTAGGAGCTAAATCATGGGTTCAAATGGACATAAAGATGACAATAGACACTGGAGACTCTAAAATGAGGGAGGAAGGAAGAGGGGCAAAGTCTGGAAAACTTCCCATTGGGTAATATATTCACTATAAGGGTGATGGGATCAGTAGAAGCCCAAACCTCAGCACCACACAATATACTCTTGTAATCAAACATGCACATGTACCTCCTGAATCTAAAATAAAAATGGAAATTAAAAAAAAAGAAAAACAGATATTTACTGTCTCCTATGAGAGGCTAGAATTCCAGAACCAAGGCATCAGCAGGCCATGCTCCCTCTGAAACCTATAGGGGAAGAATCATTCCTTGCCTTTCAGTTTCTAGTAACCCTAGATATTCCTTGGCTTGTGGCAGCATAATTCCAATAAATGCTTCCATCTTCACATGGCATTCTCCCTGTGTCTCTTCACATTGTCTTCTCTCTATACATGTCTGTTCCTGTATCCAAATTTCTCCTTTTTATCAGGACACCAGTCATATTGGATTAGAGCTAACTCTAAAGACCTCATTCTAAGTTGACTACCAGTGTAAACACCCTATTTCCAAGTAAGGTACCATCCTGAGGTACTAGGGGTTAGGACTTAGACATGTCTTTTAGTGGGGAGAAACAATTCAACTCATAACCTTATTATTTCCTTTTTATTATTCTAATGGCTTCAAAATCTCTGGTGAGATCCTGTTTCATTCCTAATATTTGTGATTGTGTCCTCTTTTAAAAATTTTGTCTGTCTTACTAGAGCTTATTTTATTGATTTCTTTTCCCAAAGAACAAGCTTTTTATTTTATTGATTTTCTCTATTGTTTAATATTTTCAATTTCATTAGTTTTTGCTCTTTATTATTTAATTCCTTCTGCTTGCTTTGGGTTTCGTTTGCTCTTTTTTTCTGTTTTTTTTTTTTTTTTTTTTTTTTTTTTTTGCAGTAGGAATTTGGATTAATTGATTTTCTACCTTTCCTAATTTCTAATACAGTCATTTGTTGTTTAATGAAGGGATGTGTTCTGTGAAATGCATTGTTAGGCAATTTCCTTGTTGTGCAAACATAATAGAGTATACTTACACAAACCTAAATGGTATAGCCTACTACAAAACTAGAGTACAAACCTGCACAGCCTATTGTTGTACTGAATACTGTAGGCAATTGTAACACAATGCTAAGTATTTGTGTATCAAATATATCTAAACATTAAATGGTACAGTAAAAATATATTAGGTTAATATATTCAAACTGTACTACCTAAGGGTATACTAACAGTATAAAAGATACAAAATGGTGTACTGTATGGTACACTGGCCATAAATGGAGCTTGCAGGACTGGAAGTTGCTCTGGGTGAGTCAGTGAGTAGTGAGTGAATGTGAAGGCCTAGGATATTACTGTATACTACCTAGACTTTATAAATACTGTGCAATTAGGCTACACTAAATTTATAAAAATATTTTTTATTCTTCATAATAAATTAACCTTAGCTTACTATAACTTTATTAATTTATAAGCATTTAAAATCTTTTTAACTTTTGGCTCTTTTATAATAATGCTTAACTTAAAACACAAACACACTGTACAGCTGTACAAAAATATTTACTTAAAAATATTTTTATTTTTAATTTTTGTTGTTACATAGTTGGTATATGTATTTCTGGAGTATATGAAATATTTTTATATAGGCATACAGTGTATAATAATCACATTAGCATAAATAGTATATTCATCACCTCAAGCATTTACTGTGTTACAAAAAATCCAATGATACTCTTTTAGTTATTTAAAAATGTACAATTAAATTATTATTGACTATAGTCACCCTGCTGGGCTATCAAATACTAGGTCTTATTCATTCATTTGAACTATTTTTATACCCACTAACTATCCCCTCTTATGCCACATGCACCCACTATCTTTCTCAGCCTCTGGTAACCATTCTTCTACACTCAATCTCCATGAGTTCAATTGTTTTGAATTTAGGTCCCACAGATAACTGCGAACATGTCAAATTTCTCTTTCTGTGCATGGCTTATTTCGCTTTACAAATGTCTTCTAGTTCCATCCATGCTGTTGAAAATGACCGGATCTCATTCATTTTTATGACTGAGTAGTATTCCATTGTGTATATTTGCCACAATTTCTTTATCCATCCTTCTGTTGATGGACACTTAGGTTGCTTCCAAATCATAGCTTGTTATTTTTTGTGTATTTTATGTATTTTTTTTTTAAATTTTAGGTTACTGTGAGGCTTGCATATACTATTTTATAGCTCATTATTTTAAGCTGATGACAAGTTAACACTAATTACATAAACAGAGAAACAAGCCAAAAGTGAACTGATGAAAACTCTACACTTTAACTTCATTGCCCAACTTTTTAACTTTTTGCTGTCAATATTTGTATCTTATTGTGCTATGTCTTGAAAGGTTTTTGTACTTATTCTTTTTATTGGTTCAGTTTTTACTGTTTCTACTTAAGAGTAGTTTACACACCACAAACACAGTGTTATAATATTCTGTGTTTTTCTGTGTACTTACTGTTACCAGTGAGTTTTGTACCTTCAGGTGATTTCTTATTCCTTATTAACATCCTTTTCTTTCTGATTAAAGAACTCCCTTTAGCATTTCTTGTAGGGTAGGTCTAATGTTGATGAAATACCTTAGGTTTTGTTTGTCTGGAAAAGTCTTTATTTCTCCTTTGTGTTTGAATGATATTTTCACTGGATATACTAATCTAAAAGTTTTTTTCCTTCAGCACTTTAAATGTGTCATGCCACTCTCCTCACCTGTAAAGTTTCCACTGGGAAGTCTGCTGCCAGGGATATTAGAGCTCCATTGTATGTTATTTGTTTCTTTTCTCTTGCTGCTTTTAGGACATTCCTTTATCCTTGATCTTTTGGAGTTTATCAAATGCCTTGAGGTAGTCTTCTTTTTATTAAATCTGCTTGGTGTTCTGTAACCTTCTTGTACTTGAATATTGATATCTTTCTCTAGCTTTGGGAAGTCTTTGTTATTATTCATTTGAATAACCTATCCACCCCATCTCTTTCTCCTCCTCATCTTTAAGGCCAGTAACTCTTAGATTTGCTCTTTTAAGGTTATTTTCTACATCTTGTAGGCATGCTTCATTCTTTCCCGTTCATTTTCTTTTGTCTTCTCTGTGTATTTTCAAGTAGTCTGTTTTCAAGGTCACCAATTGTTTCTTCTGCTTGATAAATTATTCTATTAAGAGATGCTAATGTACTCTTCATTATGTTAATTGCATTTTTCAATTCCAGAATTTCTGCTTGATGCTTTTAAAATATTTCAATCTCTTTGTTAAATTGATCTGATAGGATTCTGAATTCCTTCTCCATATTATCTTGAATTTCTTTGTGTTTCCTCAAAACAGCTATTTTGAATTATCTGTCTGAAAATTAACATATCTCTTTTTCTCCAGGATTGGTCCCTGGTGCCTTAGTTTGTTTGATGAGGACATATTTTCCTGCATGGTCTTAATGCCTTAGATTTTTGTTGGTGTCTGGGCATTGAAGAGTTAGGAATTTATTTTATTTTAAATTTTATTTTATTTTATTTAAATAGTTTTTGGAGAACAGGTGGTTTTTGGTTATATGCATAAGTTCTTTAGTGGTGATTTCTGAGATTTTGGTGTGCCTGTCACCTGAGTAGTGCACACTTAGGTATTTATTTTAGACTTCACAGACTGGGCTCTTCTGTACCTGTTTGTCTTGGGAAGGCTTTCCAGGTATTGGAAGGGTCTTGGGTATTGTAATCTTAGCCATATCTGCATTATGGGGCATCCCAAGCCCAGTAACACTGTGGTTCCTGCAGACATGTAGAGGTACCACCTTGGTGGTCCTGCATAAGATCTGGAAGAACTCTCTGGATTACCAGGCACAAGCTTGTTCTTTTTTTTTTTATTACATTCTCCCAAATAGAGTCTCTATCTCTTTGCTGAGCCACCTGGAGCTGGGGAAGGGGTGACAGAAGCACCCTTGTGGCCACCACCACTGGGACTGTCCCTGATTCAGAACTGGTATAGCACTGTGTCTTGGCCCAGGCCAGGTGTAACCACTAGCTGACTACTGCCTATGTTTGCTCAAAGCCTAAGAGCTCTACAATCAGCAGGTGTTAAAAAGCCAGTTATGCATTTTTTCCTGCCCTTTAGGGCAGTGAGTTCCACCAGGCCATGGGTTTGCCTTTAGGCAAGGCAGGGCCTGGAGTAAAGAACCATATAAACCTACCTGTTGTTCTCTTCTACTATGGCTATGCTGGCACTCAAACCACAAAATAATGTCCTTCCCCTTTCTCTAGGCAAAGGACCCTCTCTCCATAGCCACCACCACCACAGACTCATAGGGAGTACTGCCAGACTACCTCCAGTGATCCCTTGAGGTCCGATGGCTCTTCAGTCAGCTTATGGTGAATATTGCCAGGCCTGGGACTCAACCTTCAGGGCAGTGGGTTCCCCTCTAGCCCAGGATAGTCCCAGAAATGTCATCTAAAGGCCAAAGCCTGGAATCAGGGACCCCAAGATTTTGATTTTTGCTCTACCTTTCTGTGGCTGAGCTGGGACCTAAGGTACCAGACAAAGTCCCCTTTACTTTTTCCTCTGCTTTTCTCAAGCAGAACTAATCTCTTCCCATAGTCGCCACATCTAGGAATGTGCTGAGTCTCACCTGAGACCAATAAGTATCAGAGTCTCACCCAAGGCCAATGATTTACTACCTGGGTATCACTACTGATTATTCAGGAATCAATGGCTCTTTAGTCAGCAGGTGATGAATCTTGTCAGGACTGGATACTTCCCCTGAAGGTGGCAGATTCCCTTCTGCCCCAGGGTGTTTCTAGAAATGTCATCTGAGAGCTAAGACCTGGAACTGGGGCCTCATAACCCTACCAGGTGCCCTATCTTACTGTGCCTGAGCTGATGACTGAACTATAAGACAAATTCCTTTTCACTTCTCCCTCTCCGTTGATTTTCAGAAGGAAGGAATCACTTATGTTGCTGGAAACTGCTCTGCTTGATGTTGGAGGAGGGATGGCAGAAGCACTCCCTCAGCTGCCTCAGCTGGTGTCTCACTAGGTCACATGCCTCCCAAGTCCACTGGCTCCTAGCCCAGCACAGGACTAGGAGTGTTGGATTATCAGGCACAGACTCTTGTTCTCTTCCCTTACTTTCTCTCAAACAGAAGGAATCTCTCTTTGCTGAGCCACCTGGAGCTAGGGGAGGAGTGACGCAAGCACCACTGTGGCCACCACCACTGGAACTGTCCTGGGTTGGAACTGAAGCTGATACAGTACTGGGTCTCATCCAATGCCTGCTGTAACCACTACCTGGCCTAGGAATTTTAATCCTTGTGACCCAGACTGCCTTTCACATTTTTTTTATGACCCCATAGCACTGTAGCCCATGGTGACAAGGCTTGCCAAAATTCAAGTTCTCATCCCTGGGATGGGCAATTCCCCTCTGGCTAGGGCTTTTCTAAATGCTCCCTCCATGGGCATCAATGAGTTCAGCCTGTTTTTGCTTTCTGCTCTGAAAGGGCAGCACTGAATTCCAATGCAAATTCCCATAGTCACTGTGTTCTCCCTCCTCCTAGCACACAGATTCTTTACCTGCACCATGCAGCTGTTACTGGTTGATGGGTGAGGGGTGGCATTGGCAACTCAAGACTGTCTGTCTGACCCACTTCAGCGCCTCTTTCAGTGATATGAAGTTAAAATCAGGTACCGTAATTGCTCACCCGATTTTTGGTTATTATGCACGTGCTTTTTGGTGTGGATAGTTGTTAAATTCTGTGTTCCTGCATGGGGAATCATCAGTGGAGGCTTCTATTCTGCCACCGTGTTCTGTCCCCACCTCCCCAAAATATTTTATTTTCATCCCTGTTTTATGAGCTTTTTCTAATTTAAATTTTTCTATCTTTTTACTTTTGAAAGGTTTTTGTTAAAAAGCAAGACACAAACACACACATTATCCTAGGCCTATGCAGGACCACGATAATCAATATCACTGTGTTCTCTCTCTAGATCTTGTCCAACTGCAAGATTTTCATGGGTGGTAACACTCATGGAGCTGTCATCTCATATGATAACAATGCTTTTTTCCTGAAATACCTCTGAAGGACCTGCTGATCATGCTTTACAGTTAACTTTTTTATATAAGTAGGAGTACACTCTAAAATTGCAATTAAAAGTCCAGTATAGTAAATACATAAACCAGTAACATAGCATTTACAATGATTTTTAGGTATCATGTATTGTACATAGTTGTATGTGCTATGTATTTATACATCTAGCAGTGCAGAAGTTTCGTTTATACCAGCATCACTACAAACACATGAGTAATGCGTTCTGCTATGTATTATGATGGCTAAAATGTCACTAGATGATAGGAATTTGTCAGATCCATTATAATCCTATGATACTATGATTGTATATGTGGTCCATCATTGACTGAAACATCATTATGTGGTGCGTGACTGTATAAGCATTTAATGCTATTAAATTTCCCTCTCAATACTACTTTAGCCACATCTGACATACTTAGACATGTTGTATTTTAATTTTTTTATTTATTTTTAAATTTCCTTTTTGTTTTCCTCTTGGATCTATGGATTATTTAAAATTGCGATATTTAGTGTCTATGAGTTTAAATATTTTCCTGTTGCCTTTCTGGTGTTGGTATGTAGTTTGATTCTATTATGGTAGGAGAACAGTCTACATGATTTCACTTTTTTTAAGTTTATTGAAGTTTTTTAATGACCCAGAATATAATTTATCTGGTGAATTATTCCATTGGTGTTTAAAAAATTGTGTATTCTGCTGGTTTTCAGTGAACCATGACATAGATGTATATGTAATGCGTGTGTGTGTGTGTGTGCGTGTGTATATATATGGTCTTGTTGACTAAATGTTTTTTTAATTATTATTATTATTATACTTTAAGTTCTAGGGTACATGTGCATAACGTGCAGGTTTGTTACATATGTATACTTGTGCCATGTTGGTGTGCTGCACCCATCAACTCGTCAGCACCCATCAAGTCATCATTTACATCAGGTATAACTCCCAATGCAATACCTCCCCCCTCCCCGCTCCCCATAATGGGCCCCAGTGTGTGATGTTCCCCTTCCCTAGTCCAAGTGATCTCATTGTTCTGTTCCCACCTATGAGTGAGAACATGCGGTGTTTGGTTTTCTGTTCTTGCGATAGTTTGCTGAGAATGATGGTTTCCAGCTGCATCCATGTCCCTACAAAGGACATGAACTCATCCTTTTTTATGGCTGCATAGTATTCCATGGTGTATATGTGCCACATTTACTTAATCCCGTTTATCATTGATGGACATTTGGGTTGGTTCCAAGTCTTTGCTATTGTGAATAGGGCTGCACTAAAAATACGTGTGCATGTGTCTCTATACTATCATGATTTATAATCCTTTGGGTATATACCCAGTAATGGGATGGCTGGGTCAAATGGTATTTCTAGTTCTAGATCCTTGAGGAATCGCCACACTGTCTTCCACATGGTTGAACTAGTTTACAGTCCCATCAATGGTGTAAAAGTGTTCCTATTTCTCCACATCCTCTCCAGCACCTGTTGTTTCCTGACTTTTTAATGATTGCCATTCTAACTGGTGTGAGATGGTATCTCATTGTGGTTTTGATATGCATTTCTCTGATGGCCAGTGATGATGAGCATTTTTTCATGTGTCTGTTGGCTGTATGCATGTCTTCTTTTGAAAAATGTCTGTTCATATCCTTTGCCCACTTTTCGATGGGGTTGTTTGTTTTTTTCTTGTAAATTTGTTTGAGTTCTTTGTAGGTTCTTGATATTAGCCCTTTGTCAGATGAATAGATTGCAAAAATTTTCTCCCATCCTGTAGATTGCCTGTTCACTCTGATGGTAGTTTCTTTTGCTATGCAGAAGCTCTTTACTTTAATTAGATCCCATTTGTCAATTTTGGCTTTTGTTGCCATTGCTTTTGGTGTTTTAGACATGAAGTCTTTGCCCATGCCTATGTCCTGACTAGTATAATCTAGGTTTTCTTCTAGGGTTTTTATGGTTTTAGGTCTAACATTTAAGTCTCTAATTCATCTTGAATTAATTTTCGTATAAGGAGTAAGGAAAGGATCCAGTTTCAGCTTTCTACTTATGGCTAGCCAATTTTCCCAGCACCATTTATTAAATAGGGAATCCTTTCCCCATTTCTTGTTTTTCTCAGGTTTATCAAAGATCAGATGGCTGTAGATGTGTAGTATTATTTCTAGGGGCTCTGTTCTGTTCCATTGGTCTATATCTGTGTTTTGGTACCAGTACCATGCTGTTTTGGTTACTGTAGCCTTGTAGTATAGTTTGAAGTCAGGTAGTGTGATGCCTCCAGCTTTGTTCTTTTGACTTAGGATTGTCTTGGCAATGTGGGCTCTTTTTTTGGTTCCATATGAACTTTAAAGCAGTTTTTTCCAATTCTGTGAAGAAACTCATTGGTAGCTTAATGGGGATGGCATTGAATCTATAAATTACCTTGGGCAGTATGGCCATTTTCACGATATTGATTCTTCCTATCCATGAGCATGGTATGTTCTTCCATTTGTTTGTGTCCTCTTTTATTTCACTGAGCAGTGGTTTGTAGTTCTCCTTGAAGAGGTCCTTTACATCCCTTGTAAGTTGGATTCCTAGGTATTTGATTCTCTTTGAAGCAATTGTGAATGGAAGTTCATTCATGATTTGGCTCTCTATTTGTCTGTTACTGGTGTATAAGAATGCTTGTGATTTTTGCACATTAATTTTGTATCCTGAGACTTTGTTGAAGTTTCTTATCAGCTTAAGGAGATTTTGAGCTGAGATGACAGGGTTTTCTAAATATACAATCATGTCATCTGCAAACAGGGACACTTTGACTTCTTCTTTTCCTAACTGAATACCCTTGATTTCTTTCTCCTGTCTGATTGCCCTAGCCAGAACTTCCAACACTATGTTGAATAGGAGTGGTGAGAGAGGGCATCCCTGTCTTGTGCCAGTTTTCAAAGGGAATTTTTTATTGCATCTATTTGATTCTTCTCTCTTTTCTTCTTTATTAGTCTTGCTAGCGGTCTATCAATTTTATTGATCTTTTCAAAACACCAACTCCTGGATTCATTGATTTTTTGGAGGGTTTTTTGTGTTTCTATCTCCTTCAGTTCTGCTCTGATCTTAGTTATTTCTTGCCTTCTGCTAGCTTTTGAATGTGTTTGCTCTTGCTTCTCTAGTTCTTTTAATTGTGATGTTAGGATGTCAGTTTTAGATCTTTCCAGCTTTCCCTTGTGGGCATTTAGTGCTACAAATTTCCCTCTACACACTGCTTTAAATGTGTCCCAGAGATTCTGGTATGTTGTATCTTTGTTCTCATTGGTTTCAAAGAACATCTTTATTTCTGCCTTCATTTTGTTATGTACCCAGCAGTCATTCAGGAGCAGGTTGTTCAGTTTCCATGTAGTTGAGCGGTTTTGATTGAGTTTCTTAGTCCTGAGTTCTAGTTTGATTGCACTGTGGTCTGAGAGACAGTTTGTTTTAATTTCTGTTCTTGTACATTTGCTGAGGAGTGCTTTGCTTCCAATTATGTGGTCAATTTTGGAATAAGTGCAATGTGGTGCTGAAAAGAATGTATATTCTGTTGATTTGGAGTGGAGAGTTCTGTAGATGTCTATTAGGTCTGCTTGGTGCGCAAATGAGTTCAATTCCTGGATATCCTTGTTAACTTTCTGTCTCATTGATCTGTCTAATGTTGACAGTGGGGTGTTGAAGTCTCCCATTATTATTGTATGGGAGTCTAAGTCTCTTTGTAGGTCTGTATGGACTTGCTTTATGAATCTGGGTGCTCCTGTATTGGGTGCATATATATTTAGGATAGTTAGCTCTTCCTGATGAATTGATCCCTTTACCATTATGTAACGGCCTTCTTTGTCTCTTTTGATCTTTGATGTTTTAAAGTCTGTTTTATCAGAGACTAGGATTGCAACCCCTGCTTTTTTTTTGTTCTCCATATGCTTGGTAGATCTTTGTTTTATTGTAAGGTCTATTTTTGATATGTACGTATTTAGGATTACTGTATCTCCTTGGTGTATTAATCCTTTGTCATTATGTAACACATCTAAATTTGTTTCTTATAGTTTTATTTGTTCTGAAGTCTACTTTATCTGATATCAATATAGCTACTTCGGCTTGTTTTTGATATTTGCATGGGTTATCTTTCCCATCATTTTACTTCCAACCCACATATGTTGAATTTGAAGTTAGTTGCTTGTAAACAAAATGGAGTTGCGTTATGCTTTTCTTTAACTTTTATTTTAGATACAGGGGTATATGTGCAGGTTTGTCATGTAGGTAACTTGTGTGTCATGGGGGTATGGTATACAGATTATTTTGTCATACAGGTAATAAGCATAGTACCTAATAGGTAGTTTTTCAATGCTCTCCTTCCTCCCACCCTACACCCTCAGGTAGGCCCTGGTGCCTGTTGTTCCTTTATTTGTGTCCAATACATATGCAACATTTAATTCCCACTTATAAGTGAGAAGATACAGTGTTTGCTTTTCTGTTCCTGTGTTAGTTCACTTAGGATAATGGCCTCCAACTCCATCCATGTTGCTTCAGATAATATGATCTTGTTCCTTTATATGGCTGCATAGTGTTCTGTGGTGCATATATACCACATTTTCTTTATTCCATGTCTTTGCTATCATGAACAATGCTGCAGTGAACATATTTGTGCATGAGTCCTTATATTAGAATAATTTATATTAAATATATACTTAGTAATGGGGTGTCTGTATTAAATGTGATATACCACATAAACAGAATAAAAGCAAAAATCATATGATTATCTCAATAGATGCAGAAAAAGCATTCTACAAAATCCAGCATCCCTTTGTGATTAAAACTCTCAACAAAATCAGCATACAATGGACATACCTTAATGTAATAAAGCCATCTCTGTCAAACTCACAGTCAACATAACACAGAATGGAAAAAATTGAAAGCATTCCCTCCAAGAACTGGAACAAGACAAGGATGCTCACTCTAACCACTCCTCTTCAACATAGTACTGGAAGTCCTAGCCAGAGCAATCAGAAAAAAAAGAAAGAAATAAAGGGCATCCAAATTGGTAGAGAGGAAGTCAAACTGTCCCTGTTTGCTGATGATATGATCTTTTACCTTGAAAACCCTAAGGACTTCTCCAGAAAGCTCCTGGAACTGATAAAATAATTCAGCAAAGTTTCTGGATATAAGATTAATGTACACAAATCAGATCTCTTCTGTAAACTAGCAGCGAGCAAGCAGAGAATTAAATCAAGAACTCAACGCCTTTTACAATAGCCTCAAAAATAAAATAAAATAAAATAAAATACTTAAGAATATACCTGACCAAGAAGGCAAAAGACCTCTACAAGGAAAACTACAAAACACTGCTGAAAGAAATCATAGATGACAGAAACAAATTGAAACACATCTCATGCTCATGGATGGGTAGAATCGATATTGTGAAAATGACCATATTGGCACAAGCAATCTACAAAGTCATACAATCTCCATCAAAATACCACTATCATTCTTCACAGAATTAGAAAAAATGATTCTAAAATTCATATGGAGCCAAAAAAGAGCCCGCATAGCCAAATCAAGATTAAGCAAAAAGAACAAATCTGGAGGCATCACACCACCTGATTTCAAACTATACTATAAGGCCATAGTCACCAAAACAGTGTAGTACTGGTATAAAAATAGGCACATAGACCAATGAAACAGAATAGGGAACCCACAGATAAACTCAAATACTTATACAGCCAACTGATCTTCAACAAAGCAAACAAAAACATAAAGTGGGGAAAGAACACCCTTTTCAACAAACGGTGCTGGGACAATTGGCTAGCCACAGTAGGAGAATGAAACTGTATCCTCATCTCTCACCTTATACAAAAATCAGCTCAACATGGATTAAGGACTTAAACCTAAGACCTGAAACTATAAAAATTCTAGAAGATAACATTGGGAAAACCCTTCTAGACATTGGCTTAGGCAAGGATTTTATGACTGAGAATTCAAAAACAAATGCAACAAAAACAAAGATAAGTAGCTGGGACCTAATTAAACTAAACAGCTTTTGCACGGCAAAAGGGAACAGTCAGCAGCGTAAACAGACAACCCACAGAGAGGGAGAAAATCTTCACAATCTGTACATCTGACAAAGGACTAATATCCAAAATCTACAACGAACTCAAACAAATCAGTAAGAAAAAAGCAGACAATCCCATCAAAAAGTGGGCTAAGGACATGAATAGACAATTCTTGAAAGATACACAAATGGTCATCAAACATATGAAAAAATGCTTAACATCACTAATGATCAGGGAAATGCAAATCAAAACCACAAAAGCGATACCACTTTTACTCCTGCAAGAATGGCCATAATCAAAAAATCAAAAAACAGTAGATGTTGGCATGGATGCAGTGATCAGGGAACACTTCTACACTGCTGGTGGGAATGTAAACTAGTACAGCCACTATGGAAAACAGTGTGGAAATTCCTTAAAGAACTAAGAGTAGAACTATCATTTGATCCAGCAATACCACTACTGGGTATCTACCCAGAGGAAAAGAAATCATTATTCGAACAATATACTTGCACACTCATGTTTATAGCAGCACAATTCACAATTGTAAAATCGTGGAACCAACCCAAATTCCCATCAATCAATGAGTGAATGAAGAAACTGTGGTGTGTATATGCAATGGAATATTACTCAGCCATAAAAAGAAATGAATTAACAGCATTTGCAGTGACCTGGATGAGATAGGAGACTATTATTCTATGTGAAGCAACTCAAGAATGGAAAACCAAACATCGTTTGTTCTCACTGACATGTGGAGCTAAGGTATGAGGATGCAAAGACATAAGAATGATGCAATGGACTTTGGGGACTTGTGGGAAAGAGTAGGAGGGGGACGAGGGATAGAAGACTACAAATGTGGTGCAGTGTATACTGCTTGGTTTATGGGTGCACCAAAATCTCACAAATCACCACGAAAGAACTTACTCATGTAACCAAATACCACCTATACCCTAATAACTTATGGAAAAATTTTTAAAAAGAAAAGAATGTAAGAGTTTATATTAAGCTAAAGTTCAGGAAAAAAATCTTACTTTACTTTTCAGAGGTTTAGCTAATTGAGAAATGTAACAAGAGAACAACCGACTCAAGGCTATCACTCAATTATATGTTTTGGATTCCTTATTTTATACTGTCAATGTAAGTATTGACTTGCCTTTTAATGCATATTATTATAGATACTAATATACTAATCTTTAAAGACTGTATTTTGCCTTTCCTGATTCCCTCTAGGTTAGACCTGTTGTCTTACTGTGCATTTAGTACTATGCAAACATGTTTCCAATCTTCTGTCTCTCCTTGCATCCACAGCTTTTGCACCATTACTTTGCTGCTCCTTCCATTAAGAGGTGGAGCCTGTATCCTTTCCCATTAAATCTGGGTTGGCCTTGTGACTTGCTTTGGCCAATAGGATGCAGTGGGAGTGACAGTGGGTCAGTTTCAAGCTTAGGTCTTGAGAAGCCTTATGCACTTGTTCTTTTGCTTCTCTAGGCTGCTGGAGGATGAACAAGCACAGGAAGCAGAAATAAGTGTTTTCTGCTAGGCTCTCAGACTATGCATCCCCCAGCTGGCCTGCCAGTTTACTGTATACCTATCTTATTTTCTAGACACAAGCTTTTGGAGAGTTAGGATCATGTATTTGTATATTCTTTAAGTTTGGGAAAGTGTCAACTGCATAATAAGCAATCAGTAAATGCTAATAGAAAGGATAAATAAGCAAATGGTCAACATTGATGAGATCAACACCAAAGAAAGCAGAAACAAATGTGTTATTGTGCAATGATAATTTATTGCCAATATAAGATTAATTTTGTATTGGACAAAAGTAATGCCAAAATATGTTATTAAACTGTGAGACTATTTAAAATAAAGAATTTTCAGGTACATTGGATTGGCATCCATCTCCTTTGGAAAGACTTAATTAGAATTAAGTAAAGACCGTCTCTTATTTCTCTAAAGACTATATGACTTTCCTTAAATAATGTCTGGAAAAATACAGAGAGAGAAAAAGAGAAATTATTACTTAGTCTTCTTTGATTGGAAAATTTGTTTTACCCTTGATATTATGCTTTCTGGTTTGTTTATTTTTTAAAAGCACAATAATTAGCTAATCTTGGCAACATACTTGTGAATGACAAGATCTATAACCTATATTGCACAGCTAGCCAAGATCTATAAGCTATATTGCACAGCTAGGCAAGATATTTAATAATAAATAAGAACCCTTAGTAATACAAAGAGTACTTAGAAAGGAAGACCTTGATGCTCTGCCATAATATGAGAAAAGACCAAGGGTGGTGTCAGTTTTCTTAGGAAAGCATCAGTAGATACTTTCTTTCCATTGTGTTTTTGTTATGGCAGGACTTAATTTCCTACTGACTTTTTTTAAAGAACAGTTCTGGGTCATTTCAGGAGCAGATGTTTGTAATTTCGTGGGTGGCTGCAGAGACCTTTATATTGCAGTGAATGAAAAGGGGTAATAGGGAATCAGAACATACTAATAAAGGGGTTAGGAATAATCAAAAGATAGAAAAGCTAGAGAGCAAATCTTTTTTCATCATATTTCTTTTTCATGCACTCATGACCTCCATATTTATTGTGTTCTCTGAAATGTAATGCTACACGTATAATTAAGAATGGTTTCTATGTGTGCTCTCTACTTGCAAGCATGTGGTTGCTACTATGGCAACTGCAAAGAAACCAACTGAAGAAGCACTCTTTGATTAATGTAATTACACAGCCAGCTGTATAATACTTTTTTTTTTTTTGAGATGGAGTCTCGCTCTGTCGCCCAGGGTGGAGTGCAGTGGCACAATCTCGGCTCACTGCAAACTCCGCCTCCTCCCCGGTTCAAGCAATTCTCCTGCCTCAGCCTCCAGAGTAGCTGGGCTTACAGGCACCCACCACCCATGCCTGGCTAGTTTTTGTATTTTTAGTAGAGACAGGGTTTCACCATGTTGGCCAGGCTGGTCTGAAACTCTTGACTTCAAGTGATCCACCCACCTTGGCATCCCAAAGTGTTGGGATTACAGGCGTGAGCACAGTGCCTGGCCAATACTCTTAAACACCATTTATTTCTGCATGAAGAAGACATTAAAATGGGTATTACGTTCAGCAAGTTAACATCTAACATCAATAAATTCTTTAGGATCACATGATTTTTCTTATGTCATGATTAAGATAATGTTTATCTTGTTCATTCAAGATCATAGCCTGGGAATAGCTATGTTTTGTTTTATGTCAGTTCAATTCCTCAGAATAATTGTTGATTGTCAACTGTGGGCAGGAGCTATTTATGCCTGCAAATGTTACAACTGTGTGTATGGTATGATCTCTGCTCTTGAAGACCTTGCAGTCTAATAGACCTAGATTATTACCAAGGAAATACAATTTTCTAAAGCCCGGAATGTTGCAGTAAGACTAGAAAAATACTATTAATCCTTGTAAGTTGTTGGGGCATAATGTATCCATCAGGGTTCCTGCTGGAAACAGATGGCACTCAAATTCGGTAACCTGAGAAGAGTTTAATAAAGGTGTACTTTACAAGATATGGGCAGGGTACAGGGAAACCACAGGGTTAGTGAAGTAGTACTCCAGGAGATAGTCAAAGCAAGGTGCCATCACTACTGAAGGGACAAGGAGAGAGAGCAGCAACTGGAACCTGCAGAGAAAGATGGATTGCTTGATAGAAACTGTGATGGTTGAGGATATGATGAGTCATAGTGACTTTGCAAGGAGACTCAGAGAAATAAATACTCTGATCTTTCTTATTTGCTGCCTTCTGATTTTCTTCTGGCATTCCAGTCATTGTCTGAACCCAACAGGAAGCCGGAGGATGAGGAAACCCATTGACGTAATTCATATAGTTCAGTCATTTAGGGCACAAAGCAGTTGGAGGAGAGTGGAGAGTGGATTTGGGGAGGGTCATGGAGAGGGGATATGGAGAGTATCAGCACAGATATACACATACTCACTATAGGCACACATACACATATACACCCATACATGTAAACTACAGACACATGTCCATATGGGTAAACTTCTATATCTACATGTAGTGTGTATATCTTCTCTCTTTTTAACTGAGCATGTCTCTAGGCATTTTTATATTGTAGAAGATGCATGAAGTCTGATACCATTTCTGTCTTCAGCACTATATAGTAGTGGCTAAATTAATTTTTGAATGATGATTAAATTACAGTAAATGTAGCCCCATGCATCATTTTTTTCTCTCCAAGTGACATATGGATTCCATTATTTATTGGTTAGGTAGTCATTAACAAACTTTTCTAGACTATATCCCTTTGAGAGTATGATATATATATATATGGAAAATAATCTGAAATGGGAGTTAGGAGATAGTAATTGGACAAACTATTCCAAACTAAATTTCTGAGTTTGCATTGTTGACTCAGCTAAAGGGAGTCAGCAGCATGAATCATAGGACATAAAGAGAGAGAGGTTGGGATATCTCTTCTCTATTTCACCCTGGCTAAGTTGGTTCTAGTTTTGGCTGTGGTTGAGTCTCTCCATTGCTAGAGCTTTTGTTGAGTATCCATTCCTCCATAGTTCCAGCTCTCACCAGTTCCTAAAACACTATTTCCTCCATGTTCCCTTTCAAACCTACGATTAGTAATGGCTTCCAGCTATGACTCATCTTTGGGTCATAATGGCCTCATCCTTCCTTGTTTAACTTTAACCCTAGCCACACATCTGTAAGCAGGTTTTTTATTAAAAATCTCTTCATCAAATCACCTGAGTGGAATTCTGTTTCTTGCAGGGACCTTGACTGATACATTTCCCCATCAGAAATTGCTAAAAATTGCTGTATAGTTAAAAAGTAGATAACAATGACAATATTCCTAACATAGGGAAAGAAACAGTATGAAAGAAATGAAGCATCTTTCCATTACCCTGGAATATAGAAAAAGATATTTCTCTCCTCTGTACAATTTATAGTAATAAAATAAACATAGCTGAATCTCTTGATTCAGGGGATATCAAGGACTCTATAAGCTGTTCCTGCATACCTTTATATAGACTCATACTGTGAACAATATTTGGCCAACTGATTGTGTTCATTATGTATTATACAGCAACATAATAAACTAATAAAAAAGAAAATGTTGTGGTGCTTATTTCCAGGTGATATACCAATATTTCATAGAAGCCAAGGGTAAAGCTACTCTTGAGGAATAATTGCTCTCAAAGGCAAATTGATTCTTCTTGAGCATCAAGCCTAGCTCCTGTGGAATCTTTCCCTTTGATTAAACTTGTTTTTTTTTTTTTTTTAACTCCATGGTGGTGATGTATACATTATACTTCCACTAATGTTTCCCCAGAGAATAAATGCTGCAAACCTTGTTGGTCTATATCAGATTCCCAGTGTTAGTAAATTAGGTTGTCTTCAGTGAAACAGATTTTCTGTCCTAAGGTTGACATCAGTGTGAAATTAATCTGATATGGAGCTATTATTTCTATCAAGGCAGTGACAACACTATCCATTTATCCTAATACTCTTATTAGAAGAGAAAAATCTCAAAATGGTGGTCATCTATCTAGTTAGTGAATGAGCAAGGGCAATAACCCAGGCCTCTTGACTACTACCTCAGCATCCTCTTCCATGCCTAGAACCCAGACTCTCAGAACCCTGAAAAATAAATCATTTTATTCTCTGACCCCATCCTACTGCTTGCCTAAACTCTTTTAGAATGCTTCTTGAAATATGTAGTTCACTTTTCTGAGGGACTGGTTATTGTATTTCTGGCTGGCTCTTCCTTAAATTGATGAAATTTGTCTTTCTGAAGCTCTGACCCATTGATTCAAGTTCTATCCCTTGGGGTCATAAAGAACAAGTCAAATCCAGCTTCCATGTGACAACTCTTTAAATATTTTAAGTTAATTATCAAATGTGTCTTCCTTATTCCCACCACAGAGGAATAACTTAATAGTCATATTCCTTAACATCAACAAAAAGGACATCCACACCAAATCCCCATCCGTAGATCACCATCATCAAAGACCAAAGGTAGATAAAACCACAAATATGGAGAGAAGCCAGAGCAGAAAAGCTGAAAATTCTAAAAATCGGAGTGCCTCTTCTCCTCCAAAGGATCGCAGTTCCTCGCCAGCAATGGAACAAAGCTGGACAGAGAATGACTTTGATGAGTTGACAGAAGTAGGCTTCAGAAGATCGGTAATAACAAACTTCCCTGAGCTAAAGGAGGATGTTCGAACCCTTTGCAAGGAAGCTAAAAACATTGAAAAAAAGATTAGATAAATGGCTAACTAGAATAAACAGCATAGAGAAGACCTTAAATGACCTGATGGAGCTGAAAACCATGGCACAAGAACTATGTGATGCATGCACAAGCTTCAGTAGCTGATTCGATCAAGTGGAAGAAAGAATATCAGTGATTGAAGATCAAATGGGTGAAATGAAGCAAGAAGAGAAGTTGCGAGAAAAAAGAGTAAAAGGAAATGAACAAAGCCTCCAATAAATATGGGACTATGTGAAAAGACCAAATCTACATTTGATTCATGTACTTGAAAGTGATGGGGAGAATGGAACCACGCTGGAAAACACTCTTCAGGATATTATCCTGGGAAACTTCCCCAACTTAGCAAGGCAGGCCAACATTCAAATTCAGGAAATACAGAGAATGCCACAAAGATACTCCTCAAGAAGAGCAACCCCAAGACACATAATTGTCAGGTTCACCAAAGTTGAAATGAAGGAAAAAATGTTAAGGGCAGCCAGAGACAAAGGTCAGGTTACCCACAAAGGGAAGCCCATCAGACTAACAGCGGATATCTCAGCAGAAACCCTACAAGCCAGAAGAGAGTGGGGATCAATATTCAACATTCTTCAAGAAAAGAACTTTCAACCCAGAATTTCATATCCAGCCAAACTAAGTTTCATAAGTGAAGGAGAAATAAAATCCTTTACAGACAAGCAAATGCTTAGAGATTTTGTCACCACCAGGTCTGCCTTACAAGGAAACAACAGGTGCTGGAGAGGATGTGGAGAAATAGGAACACTTTTACACCATTGATGGGACTGTAAACTAGTTCAACCATTGTGGAAGACAGTGTGGCGATTCCTCAAGGATCTAGAACTAGAAATACCATTTGACCCAGCCATCCCATTACTGGGTATATACCCAAAGGATTATAAATCATGCTAGTATAAAGATACATGCACACGTATTTTTAGTGCAGCCCTATTCACAATAGCAAAGACTTGGAACCAACCCAAATGTCCATCAATGATAAACGGGATTAAGTAAATGTGGCACATATACACCATGGAATACTATGCAGTCATAAAAAAGGATGAGTTCATATCCTTTGTAGCGACATAGATGAAGCTGGAAACCATCATTCTGAGCAAACTATCGCAAGGACAGAAAACCAAACACCACATGTTCTCACTCATAGGTGGTAATTGAACAATGAGAACACTTGGACACAGGAAGGGGAACATCACACACCAGGGCCTGTCACGGGGTGTGGGAAGGGGGTAGGGATAGCATTAGGAGAAATACCTAATGTAAATGACAAGTTAATGGGTGCAGCACACCAACATGGCACATGTATACATATGTAACAAACCTGCATGTTGTGCACATGTACCCTAGAACTTCAAGTATAATAAAAAATAAAATAAAATAAAAGATAATTCTGATAGAAAAAATAGTCATATTCTTTAAAGTGTTGTCCACGTGATATGATTTTGAGTCTCTTAACCTCAAGACTCAGTTTGTCTTTATCCCCAAATTCCAAGCATGACTCCACGAGCATATTAATGGCTGTGTGTCTTGATCATTATAAAACCTTGGTTAGTTGTGGCTGTGGGAAGGCTGCTCTTTCTATCTTTTGTTGCATGATGATGCTGTTTTGACAGTGAATGGCAGACATTTCACAGTGTAACTTGGCAATACTAGAAGTAAAGGCAGTAGTACTGAATGGAGAAGATGAATGTAGAAAGAATTAAAGATCCTAGGAACAAATTGCTAGTAAAAAACTGTATGTGCTATTTCTAGTGCTGAGTTTGAATATATGTTCACAATTGAAGGGAAAGATATCAACAGAATAATTTGTAGCTCTTCTGGTTGTCACCAGACTCATAAATTACAACACCCATTAGAATGACTATAAATATAAAACTAATAATAATAAAATAATAATCTTGACTGAGCTAGTACCAGTGATGATGACACCATAATATCTAAAGCTTTCTGAGCACAGTCCTATAATAGAACATGGTTGGTACAGGACAAAGTATTCAATTCAAATGAAGTTATCAATTTTTTTCAGATGATAGATTATTGTATTACATTGATGATCTCTTTACCCTCATTTTTTCAGAGGGTTGATTGATAATTTTGTTTACTTTTGCCTATTTCTGAACTTTAAATAAATGGAATCATACTATATAATACCTTTTGCAACTTGCTTCATTCTCTCATTATTATGTTTTGGAGATTTATTCGTGTTGTGATATGTAACTCTAGCTGTTTCATTTTCACTGCTCTGAGGTATTCCATTTTATATATACGACATAATGTATTTAGCCATTTTACTACTCAAGAACATTTAAGTCATTGTAACATTTTTAGTATATGTGAGCACATTTGCTAATATAAATGTGTACATTCTTATATGTGTCTCCTGATGCACTTGTGCAAGCGTTTCTCTAGATTGGTCCTTTTATTTATTCTTTTAAAAAATTTTACTTTAAGTTCTGGGATACAAGTGCAGAACATGTAGGTTTGTTACATAGGTGTGTGTGTGCCATGGTGGTTTGTTGCACCTATCAGCCCATCATCTAGGTTTTAAGCCCCACAGGCATTAGTTATTTGTCCTAATGCTCTTCCTCTCTTCGCCACTTACCCCCTGAGTAGCCCTGGTATGTTGTTCCCCTCTCTGTGTCCATGTGTTCTCATTGTTCAGCTCCCACTTATAAGTGAGAACTTGCAGTGTTTGGTTTTCTGTTGCTGTGTTAGTTTGCTGAGAATGATGGCTTCCAGCTTCATCTGTGTCCTGGCAAAGGACATGATCTCATTCCTTTTTATGGCTGCACAGTATTCCATGGTGTATATGTACCACATTTTCTTTATCCAGTCTATCATTTATGGGCATTTAGGTTGGTTCCATGTCTTCGCTATTGTAAATAGTTCTGCAGTAAGTACATGTGTGCATGTGTCTTTATTGTAGAATTATTTATATTCCTTTGGGTATATACCCAGTAATGGGATTGCTGGGTCAAATGATATTTCTGGTTCTAGATCCCTGATGAATTGTCATATTGTCTTCCATAATGGTTGAACTAATTTACATTCTCACCAACAGTGTAAAAGTGTTCCTATTTCTTCACAGCCTCAAAAGCATCTATAGTTTCTTGACATTTTAGTAATTGCCGTTCTGACTGGTGTGGGATGGTATCTCATTGTGGTTTTGATTTGCATTTCTCTAATGATCAATAATATTGAGCTTTTTTTCATATGCCTGTTGTCCACATAAATGTCTTCTTTTGAGAAGTGTATGTTTATATCTTTTGCCCACTTTTTGATGGGGTTGATTGTTTTTTTTCTTGTAAATTTGTTGAAGTTCCTTATAGATTCTGGATATTAGACCTTTCTCAGATGTATCAATTGCAAAAATTTTCTCCCACTCTGTAGGTTACCTGTTCACTCTGTTGGTAGTTTCTTTCGCTGTGCAGAAGCTCTTTAGTTTAATTAGATCCCATTTGTACCTTTTGGCTTTTGTTGCAATTACTTTTGGCGTTTTCATCATAAAGTCTTTGTCCATGCCTAAGTCCTGAATGGTATTGCCTAGGTTTTCTTCTAGGGTTTTTATGGTTTTGGGTTTTACATTTAAGTCTTTAATCCATCTTGAGTTAATTTTTGTGTAAGGTGTAAGAAAGGGGTCCTGTTTCAGTTTTCTGCATATGGCTAGCCAGTTTTCCCAGCACCATTTATTAAATAGGGAGTCCTTGCCCCATTGCTTGATTTTGTCAAGTTTGTCGAAGATCAGATGATAGTAGATGTGTGGTGTTATTTATGAGGTCTCTGTTCTGTTCCATTGGTCTGTATGTCTGTTTTGCTACCAGTACCATGCTATTTTGGTTACTGTAGCCTTGCAGTACAGTTTGAAGTCCGGTAGCATGATGACTCCAGTTTTTATATTTTTGCTTAGGATTCTCTTGGCTGTACAGGCTCTTTTTTGGTTCCATATGAAATTTAAAGTAGATTTTTCTAATTCTGTGAAGAATGTCCGTGGTAGTTTGATGGGAATAGCATTGAATCTAAAAATTACTTTTGGCAGTATGGTCGTTTTCACGATATTGATTCTTCCTATCCATGAGGATGGAATGTTTTTCCATTTGTTTGTGTCCTCTCTTATTTCCTTGAGCAGTGGTTTGTAGTTCTCCTTGAAGAGGTCCTTCATATCCCTTGTAAGTTGTATTCCTAGGTATTTTATTCTCTTTGTAACAATTGTGAATGGGAGTTCACTCATGATTTGGCTTTCTGCTTGCCTGCTGTTGGTGCACAGGAATGCTAGAGATTTTTGCACATTGATTTCATATCTTGAGACTTTGCTGAAGTAGCTCATCAGATTAAGGAGTTTTTGGGCTGAGATGATGAGGTTTTCTAGATATAGGATTATATCATTTGCAAACAAAGGTAATTTGACTTCTTGTCTTCCTATTTGAATACTCTTTATTTCTTTTCCTTGCCTGATTGCTCTGGCCAAAACTTCCAATACTATGTTGAATAGGAGTGGTAAGAGAGGGCATCCTTGTGCCAGTTTTCAAGGGCAATGCTTCCAGCTTTTGCCCATTCAGTATGATATTGGCTATGGGTTTGTTCTAAATAGCTCTGATTATTTTGAGATATATTCCATCAATACCTAGTTTATTGAGAGGTTTTAACATGAAGGGGTGTTGAGTTTTATTGAAGGCTTTTTCTGCATCTATTGGATAATCATGTGGTTTTTATCATTGGTTCTGTTTATGTGTTGGATTACATTTATTGATTTGCATATGTTGAACCAGCCTTGAATCTCATGGATGAAGCCAACTTGATTGTAGTGGATAAGCTTTTTGATTTGCTGCTGAATTCAGTTTGCCCGTATTTTATTGAGGATTTTTGTATTGATGTTCCTCAGGGATATTGGCCCAAAGTTTCTTTTGTTGTTGTGTCTCTGCCAGGTTTTGGTATCAGGATAATACTGGTCTCATAAAATGAGTTAGGGAGGATTCCCTCCTTTTCAATTTTTTGGAATAGTTTCAGAAGGAATGATACCAGCTCCTCTTTTTACCTCTGGTAGAATTTGGCTGTAAATCCATCTGGTCATGGGCTTTTTGTTTTGGTGGGTAGGCTCTTAATTACTGCCTTAATTTCAGAACTTGTTTTTGGTGTATTCATGGACTCAACTTCTTGGTTTAGTCTTGGGAGGGTGTATGTGTGAAGGAATTTATCCATCTCTTCTAGATTTTCTAGCTTATTTCCATAGATATGTTTAAAAATATGGAATGCCTTATGAATTTGAGTGTCATCCTTGCACAGGGGCCATGGTAATCTTCTATATATCCTTCCAATTTTAGTATATGTGCTGCCAAAGCAAGCACTATTTTTCTTATTATTTTAAATTTTTGTGTTAAAAATTTCAAACATACAGAAAACTTGCAAGACTAAATTAATCTAGATTCATAATTATTATTTTTCATGAGTCAGTTGCAAAGACATTATAGACATTATGTGTCCTCACCCCTCAGTATTGGAGCATGTATCTCCAAAAATAGAAAAATTTTTTTAACATAAAATCAATATAATTATCCAATTTGGAGCATTTATTATTGATACAATAGTATTATCTTATATTCCATACTCATTCAAGTTTCTCAAATTGTCTTATTGATGTCCTTTGGAGGATTTTATTTTCCTGATCCTCAGAAGAATTTTATTTTCCTGATCCTGATCCTAATGGGTGTTATAATTTATTTTCCTGTCTTATTGATTTCGTTTGGAGGATTATATTTTCCCGATACCTCTTGAGTCTCTAATCTTGAATAGTTTTACAGACTTTCTTTTACTTCAGTGAAGCTGATTTTTTTTGTAGAGTAGAGAAAATTTAGTTTCTCTACTATTCCTTAGTTTGACTTTGCTGACTCTTTCCTTCTGGTTAGATTCAAACTAGCTTCTTTCTTTTTAAATTCTCTCTTTCTAGATTTTAAATTTTATATGTGAGATATTTCTAACAAAGAAGCCTCATCATGCCTTCTTGAATTATATACAACCTAACATCTTCTGTAGATGTTTAATTAAATTTAATTAATTAAACAAGAGTGAACAGTTCTAGATTGTATCATAATCATTCCTATTAATATACTAGTTTTGAACAATAAAGAGGAGGAAAATGATTTTTTAGATTTTTTATTTATATTTTTAAATCATAGATAAATCACAGTTTTACATATTTATGGCACAATGTGATGTTTTGATACATGTATACATTGTATAATATCAATTCTGTGTATCTATCATGTTCATCACTTTATACCTTTTCATTTCTTTGTGGCAAGCACATTTAAAATTCCCTCTTTTAACTATTTTGAAATATTCAGTAAAATATTGTTAACCATAGTCACTCTACTGTGCAACAGTACACCAGAACTTATTCCTCCTAACTGTAACTTTGTACCTGTTGACCAATCTCTCCCTATCTCACCCACCACTATCCCCCAACACAACTCCCCAGCCTCTGGGAATCACTACTCTACTCTCTACTCCTATGAGATAAACTTCTTTCGATTCCACATAAGAGTGATATCATGCAGTATTTTTCTTTCTGTGTCTGACTCATTTCACATAACATTATGTCTTCCAGTTCATCCATGTTGTTACAAATGACAAGATTTCATCCATTTTTGCAGAAGAATATTTCATTGTGCATATGTAATACATTTTCTTTCCAATTATTCATCGATGGACACTTAGGTTGGTTGCATACCTTGGGTATTGTGAATAGTTCTACGACAAACATGGGAGTTCAAATATACTGACACTGATTTTATTTCCTTTAGATATATACTCAATAATAGGATTGCTGGATCATATGGTAGTTCTAGTTTTAATTTTTTTAAGGAAACTCCATACTGTTTTCCATAGCAGCTGTATTATTTTATATTCCCATCGACAATGTGTAAGTGTTCCCTTTTGTCTATATCCATTCTGGCATTTGCAATTTTTGTCTTCGATAATAGCCATTCTATTTGGGGTGAAGTAATATCTCACTTTGTAGCTTTGATTTTTATTTCATGATGATTAGTGATGCTGAGCAATTTGTCTCTACTTTTTGACCATATGTATGTCTTCTTTTGAGAAATGCCTATTCAAATATTTTGCCCATGCTTAAATCCAATTATTTGTTTTCTTTTTCTGTTATGGGTTATTTGAGCTTCTTGTATATTGTGGATGTACAGGATCTGTTGTGAGATGCATAGTTTGTAAATACTTTCTCCCATTCTATAGGTGATCTCTTTACTCTATTGATTGTTTACTTTGCCAAGCAAAAACTTTTTAATTTGATATAATCCCATTTGTCTATTTATGCTTTTATTGTCTGTGGCTTTGAGGCCTTGTCCAAAAAATCCTTGCCCAGACCACTATCATAAACAGTGTCCTAGGGACAGGCATGGTGGCTCATGCCTGTAATCCCAGCACTTTGGGAGGCTGAGGCAGGCAGATCACAAGGTCAGGAGATTGAAACAATCCTGGCTAACATGGTGAAACCCTGTCTCTACTAAAAATACAAAAAATTAGCCAGGTGTGGTGGCGGGTGCCTGTAGTCCCAGCTACTCGGGAGGCTGAGGCAGGAGAATGGTGTGAACTCAGAAGGTGGAGCTTCCGGTGAGCCAAGATTGCGCCACTGCACTCCAACCTGGGCAACAGAGTGAGACTCTGTCTCAAAAAAAAAAAAAAAGAAAGAAAAGTGTCCTTCATGCTTTCTTTTAGTAGTTTTATTGTTTCAACTATTGCATTTACATTTTTCATTCATTTTGAAGAAAAGAGATTTAGTGACTCACAGCTCCACAGGCGTTACAGGAAGCATGAATGGGAGGCCTCAGGAAACTTACAATCATGGTGGAAGGTGAAGAGGAAGCAAGCACCTGTTTCTATTGGCAGCAGGAGAGAGGGAGTGTGAGGAAGGAAGTGCCACACCCTTTTAAAACCATCAGAACTAGCGAGAACTCACTCGCTATCACAAGAGCAGCATGGAGAAATGTGTGCCCATGATCCAGTCACCTCCCACCAGGTTCCACTCCCCAAATTGGGAATTACAACGTGAGATTTGGATGGGGACACAGGGCCAAACCATATCATTCTGCCTCTGGCCCCTCCCAAATCTCATGTCCTCACATTTCAAAACACAATCATGTCTTCT
Source organism: Papio anubis (assembly GCF_008728515.1). Taxonomy (NCBI): domain Eukaryota; kingdom Metazoa; phylum Chordata; class Mammalia; order Primates; family Cercopithecidae; genus Papio; species Papio anubis. The sequence continues at coordinate 124,271,888 of NC_044996.1, forward strand.
CAATAGTCCCCCAAAGTCTTAACTCACTCCAGCATTAACCCAAAAGTCCAAGTCCAAAGTATTATCTGAGACAAGGCAAGTCCCTTCTGCCTGTGAGCCTCTAAAATAAAAAACAAGTTAGTTACTTCCAAGGTATGATGGGGGTACAGACATTGGGTAAATGCTCCCATTCTAATGAGAGAAATTGGACAAAACAAAGGGGCTACAGGCCACATGCAAGTCTGAAACCCAGAAGGGCAGTCATTAAATCTTGAAGCTCCAAAATAATCTCCTTTGATTCTATGTCTCACATTCAGGGCTTGCTGATGCAAGGGGTGGTCTCCCAAGGCCTTGAACTGCCCCTGTGGCTCTGCAGGGTACAACCACCTTGGCTGCTTTCACAAGCTGGCATTTAGTGTCTGTTGCATTTCCAGGAGCACAGTGCAGGCTGTCTGTGTATTCACCATACTGGGGTCTGAAAGACAGTAGCAGTCTTCTCACAGCTCCTCTAGGCAGTGCCCCAGTGGGGACTCTGTGTGGGGCTTCAACTCCACATTTTCCCTCTGCACTGCCCTAGTGGAGGTTCTCTCTGAGGGCTCTGCCTCTGCAGCAGACTTCTGCCTGGACATTCAGGCATTTCCATACATCCTCTGGAATCTAGGTGAAGGTTTCCAAACCTCAACTCTTGCCTTCTGTGTACCTGCAGGCCCAACATCAGGTGAAAGTTGCCAAGGCTTGGAGCTTGCACCCTCTGATGCCATGGTCTGAGCTGTACCTTGGCCCCTTTTAGCTATGGGTGGAGCTGGAGAAGCTGAGACATGAGGTACCATGTCCTGAGGTTGCACAGAGCACCTGGACCATGGGACTGGCCCAGAAAACCATTTTTCCCTCCTAAGTCTCTGAGCCTGTGATGGGAGGAGCTGCTGTGAAGTTCTCTGAAATGCCCTAGAGACATTTTCTCCATTATTTTGGCTATGAACATTTGACTCCTCTTATGAAAATTTCTGGAGCCAGCTTGAATTTCTCTCCAGAAAATGCATTTTTCTTTTCTACCATATGGTCAGGCTGCAAATATTCCAAACTTTAATGCTCTGCTTCCCTTTTAAATATAAGTTCCACTCTCAGACCATCTCTTTTTTAATGCAAATGAGCATAGGCTTTTATGAGTAGCCAGGCCACATCTTCAATGCTTTACTTCTTAGAAATTTCTTCTGCCAGAGACCCTAAATCATCTCTTAAGTTCAAATTTCCACAGATCCCTAGAGCAGGGGCCCAATGCTGCCAGTCTCTTTGCGAAAGCATAGCAAGATTGACCTTTGCTCTAGTTCCGAATAAGTTCCTCATCTCCATCTGAGACCACCTCAGCCTGGACTTCATTGTTCATATCGCTCTCAGCATATGATCACAACCATCCAACAAGTCTCTATGTTGTAAGTAAGTACTCAGTCAAATTCTGAATACTGTATAATGTAATGGTGGTGTGTAAATCACTTATATCTTTAGGATGACATTAAAAAACAAAACATTGTATCAGGGGCTGAGGGGCCCTGCCTTGTGCTGAGTTTTACTGAAGCAAGTCAGTACTGGGTTGCAAGGTGATGTTCTATGCCACCTCTTTTTCCTTCCCCCAAGCACATGGTGTCTTTCTCCACACTGTGCTATCTGGGGCTAGGAAAGGGGTGAAGTGGGTAATTCCACACCCACTGAGGCTAAGCCTATATTCGGTTGCACCTGAAACCCACAGCTGCTGAGACCAGTGCAGTACTGGGATCCACCTAAGGCTGAACCTTCTGCTGAGGTTTATTCAGAGCCTGAGGTTGCTGTTATTGGCTAGTGGTGATGCGGGCTGGAATATGAGTCCATACCACTGGTGTCACAAGTTCATGTCTGGCACCAAGGCAAATCTAGAAGCTCTGTCCATGGGTATTGGTTTGGTGTCAGGGGTTGAGGGATTCCACTCGGTGTTGGGTTTAACTATTACAGGCCTGTTATTCTGTTTCAAGCCAAAGTTCTGCACTTACTTCCTTCTCCTTCCCCCAAGTAGATTGTATCTCTCTCTTTCTCTTTCTTTCTTTCTTTCTTTCTTTCTTTCTTTCTTTCTTTCTTTCTTTCTTTCTTTCTTTCTTTCTTTCTTTCTTTCTTTCTCTCTCTCTCTTTCTTTCTTTCTTTCTTTCTTTCTCTCTTTCTCTCTCTCTCTTTCTTTCTTTCTTTCTTTCATTGTTTATTTGTTTTGTTTTGTTTTTGAGACAGTGTCTCACTCTGTCACCCAGGCTGGAATGCAGTGGCACGATCTTGGCTCACTGCAAGCTCTGCCTCCCAGGTTCACGCCATTCTCCTGCCTCAGCCTCCCAAGTAGCTGGGACTACAGGTGCCTGCCACCATGCCTGGCTAATTTTTTGTATTTTTAGTTGAAACAGGGTTTCACCGTGTTAGCCAGGATGGTCTTGATCTCCTGACCTCATGATCTGCCTGCCTCGGCCTCCCAAATTGCTGAGATTACAGGCATGAGCCACTGCACCCGACGAATTGTATCTCTTTCTTTGCTTTGCTGCCTGGGGTTTGGGGTGGATGCCTTGGTAATGTAAAACCACCCTTCCTACATTCTTCAATGCATCTTTTCTTATTATTATTCTAAAACAAGGTACTGTGATCTCTCCTCTGGTTTCCTAGCTCCCGTGAAGGATTTTTTTGTGCATGGATAGTGTTCAAATTGATGCTTCTGTGGAGGACAATTGCTGGATGGTTTTATTCTGTCATCTTGCTCTGCCATCCATCGAGCTTTTAGATTTGAATTACAGATTTTAAGATATACTAAACAATCGAATTTTATGGGAGATCCTTGATTACAAATTTATTCCTGCAATAAATAATGCGAAATGACGCCAACATAGTGGCCACCTTTTAGCAGGAGGACCAAAGGAAGAATGCAAGATCATTTTCTAGTGAAGTTGCTGCTTGATCTTTTATCAAGCGTTTGCTTTCCAGTACTAATAATTACCCCTGAAAGTTGGAATTTACTTGTATTTCCTATTGTGAACTTGAATCATATTTCATGGAGTTTCAATTTTATCTTGGTAGATAAACTATTCACTAAATTTTTTTTGAGACATAGTCTCACTCTGTCACCCAGGCTGCAGTGCAGTGGCATGATCTCGGCTCACTGCAACCTCTGCCTCCTGGGTTCAAGTGATTCTCATGCCTCAGCCTCCCAAGTACGTGGGATTTCAGGCATGTACCACCATGCCTGACTAGGTTTTGTGTTTTTAGTATAAATGGGTTTTTGCCCTGTAGGCCAGGCTGATCTCAAACTCCTGGGGTCAAGTGATCGACCCACCTTGGCCTCCCAAAGTGCTGGGATTAGAGGTGTGAGCCACAGTGCCCAGCCTATTCATTACATTTTAATTCAACAGATACTTGTTGTATACCTACTATGTGGCAGATATTATGTTAGGTGCTAAGGACAAAAATCATAAATATTTGACATCTTTTCCCTTCAGTGGGTAATTGTTCAATAGAGAATTAGGATGTCTGTATAAATAACAGCATAATAGGATAAGTACCTGAGAAGTATTATGAATGAAGTATGGTAGAATCATAAGATGGAGACAATTAACTGTTTTGGAGGAGCATCAGGGTTAACTTTTGAGCTGAACTGTTTAAGATCAGAAAGAGATCTTTACACAGAGAAGAAAAGATAAAGACTATGTTCCAGGCACAGTTCCAGGTACATGGAGTTGAAGTTTTAATGTAGTGGAAGAAACAGACATAGATGTGAGATATAATATAAGGCAGTTCTAAAAGTACAAAGTGCAATGAAAAGATTGTGTTGTGATTAATTCACAACCAGAAGGAGTGCATGTGGGGGTGTACATCTTGGTTTTTATGACTATGCACAAAAGTCCTGTACAAAAATCTCCTTTCATATGGTCCAGAATATAACATAGCTCAGTAACTTTCCTCAAAGAAAGATGATCAGAAACCAAAACTCTACTGGAATTACAGGATATTAAAAATGTCTATCAGTTCTACTTTTTGGTGTGTGGGCAACAGTCAATGAATGCCTCCTTCCATTAACTTGGCATAGATATCATCAATCCTAAGAATTAGAAGAAGGATCCCACTAGGCAATTTGATTTTTAATCCACTAAAATCACAACATATTATGTTCTCATCAGGTTTGATAGAAATAACTATAAGAGTTGCTTGCTTTGGAAATTATCAAGGCTCAATAATTAATCTCTGTTTACTAAATAAGTCAGATTGCTCACTTCATGCTCAATTATTTTTCTTCTCATAACTGCTCAATCATAATCTATGAATACATTTTCTATGAATCTCTAAAAATCTATTTTGACATGATTTTGTCTGTCCTAAAAAGAAATCTTCTTCTTAGTTAATAATGCATTATTTCTACTAGAATTTTGTAACTTAATCAAATCTAATTATACCCAGTTGAAAGCATATCTATCTCTCTATCTTTCCTTCTATCCATTCATCCTCCATCCATTTACCAATCCGTACATTCATGTCATCATTAAACTTTAGCAATTGCACATATGCCTGGAGAGCTATCCCCATGTCATAGCCAATCTAGAACAACCTGACCCTCTTTGGGGTTATTCCACACTTCTCATGGTAACTCAAAGAGGTGTCCTTCCTGGTTAATGCTAAAAACTACCCTTGTGCTCATCCTCAGTCAGTCAGTCTTTCCATCATCAAGGCAACGTGATTTAAACTGGCTTCTTCCGTTTCATATTCACCCCTGAAACTACATGCCACCATTTTTGACATTGTGTCTCCTAAATTATTTTTCTTAATGTTCACTGTAAATTTATTATACCAGAATAAAAATGCATTGGGTGGTTGCACAAGTCAAGGTTTGCTTTCACTCTTCCAAGGCTCTGAGTGAACTATACACCATCTGCTATTTTTTCTAAGCATTTACAGAACTATTAGGGCTGGGAATACTGAAATGATCAAACTAGTCTCTTCTCTTATGGACTCCAAATTCTAATAGGGGAAATCTAATGGTAATAGACTTATCCTCAGAAGATACTATGGGAGCAGAGAGGAAGAGAGGCTGGGACTGGAGAGGCTAATTTTTTTTTTTTTTTTTTTTTTTTTTTTTTGAGACGGAGTCTCGCTCTGTCACCCAGGCTGGAGTGCAGTGGCCAGATCTCAGCTCACTGCAAGCTCCGCCTCCTGGGTTCACGCCATTCTCCTGCCTCAGCCTCCCGAGTAGCTGGGACTACAGGCGCCCGCCACCTCGCCTGGCTAGTTTTTTGTATTTTTCAGTAGAGACGGGGTCTCACCGTGTTAGCCAGGATGGTCTTGATCTCCTGACCTCGTGATCCGCCCGTCTCGGCCTCCCAAAGTGCTGGGATTACAGGCTTGAGCCACCGCGCCCGGCCGGAGAGGCTAATTTTTGCAGAAAGAGTAATTGGCCAGACAGAAAAGGAGAATATACAAACTATCACCATGTGAAATTCATGGTGGTGTAACACAGCATGGGGAGTTAAAACTAGTAAATATGCATGTCAAGAACATAAATTTTGAAATACTATTCCATATTTCTATTATTTCTTGCTGCTCATACCAATCCCTTATTTAAATAATTGTGAAAGTGTTTCTTATTTATCTAAATTGACAAATAAAAATTGTATATATTTATCATGTGCAACATGTTTTCAAATAGGTATATATTGTGGAATGGCTAAAACAATCTAATTAACATATACATCACCTCACATACTTATCTTTTTTGTGGTAAGAACACCAAAAATATACTCTTTCTGTGATTTTCAAGAATACAATAAATTGTTATTAACTATAGTCACCATGTTGTACAATAGAGTTCCTGACCTTATTCCTCCTATTTAACCGAAATTTTGTATCCTTTGACCAACATCACCCCAATCCCTTCACTCCCAGCCCCTAGTAACCACTATTTTTCACTCTGCTTTTATGGTTTCAACTTTTTTAGAATCCACATACAAGGGAGATTATTAAGTATTTGCCTTTCTGTGTCTAGCTTATTTCACTTAACATAGCATCCTACAGATTCATCCATGTTGTTGCAAATAAAAGGATTTTCTTCTCATTTACAGGTACATAATATTACATTCTGTATATATAGATATTTACTTTATACACTTATCTGTTGATGGATACTTAATTTGATTCCTCATCTTGGCTCTTGTGCATAATGCTTCTATGAACATGGGAATGTTCTCTTTGACATACTTTGATATACTTTGGATGTCCCCTCTAAATTTCATATTGAGATGTAATCCCTAGTGTTGGAGGTAGGGCCTGGTGGGAGGTCTTTGGGTCATGGGGGCAGATCCCTCGTGGCTTGATGCTGTCCTTGTGATAGTGAGTAAGTTCTCATGAGATTTGGTTGTTTAAAAGTATATGGCGCCTCTCCCTCTCTCTTACTCCCTTTCTTGCCATGTGAGAGGCTTGCTCCCCTTTCACCTTCTGACATGACTGTAAGCTTCCTGAAGCCCTCACCAGAAGCTGAGTAGATGCCAGTGCCATGCTTCCTTTACAGCCTGCAGAATCATGGGCCAATTAAACCTCATTTCTTTATAAATTACCCAACCTCAGGTATTTATAGCAACACAAGCGTGAGCTAACACATACTTATTTGATTTATTTTGGATACATACCCCATAGTGGGATTGTTGGATAATATGATAGCTTCATCTTTAATTTTTTGGGGAACCCCCATACTGTTTTCCATAATACCTGCATTGATTTACATTCCCACCAACAGTGTGTAATGGTTCTCTTTTCTCCATATCTTCACCAACACTTGTTATTTTGCATCTTCTTTATATAGCCTTTCTAACAAACATGAAGTGATATCTCATTGTGGTTTCAATTTGTATTTCCCTAACTATTAGTGATATTGAGTTTTTTCCATATACCTGTTGACCATTAGTATGTCTTCTTTGGAGAAATGTCTATGCAGGTCCTTGCCCATTTTTTAATTGGGTTATTTGTTTTCTTGCTATTGAGTTGTTTGAATTCTGTATTAGTTAGCATTCTAAACAGGGACAGAACTAATGGAGTATATATATATATATGAAGGGGAGTTTATTAAGTATTAACTCACATGATCACAAGGTCACACAATAGGCCATCTGCAGGCTGAGGAGCAAGGAAAGCCAGTCTGAGTTCCAAAACTGAAGAACTTGGAGTCCAATGTTCGAGGGCAGGAAGCATCCAGCACGGGAGAAAGATGTAGGCTGGGAGGCTAGGCCCATCTCTCTTTTCACGTTTTCTGCCTGCTTTTTATTCCAGCCACACTGGTGGCTGATTAGATTGTGCTCACCCAGATTAAGGATGGGTCTGCCTTTCCCAGCCCACTGACTCAAATGTTAATCTCCTTTGGCAGCATCCTCACAGCCACACTTAGGATCAATACTTTGTATCCTTCAATCCAATCAAGTTGACACTCAGTATTAACCATCACAAGTCCACCCCTTGTCAACTTGAACCCATACACATCTCCTGAGATTATACATAATCTTCAAATAAAGTCAATAATAAGGTCATAATTATGCCTACCATAACACAACCATCCTTTGTGCAAGTGGAAATGCACCAATCCCCAACCCAAATATTATTACATAAAGTTAAGAAAACTTAAATGTTGATGTGAAGTTAATAAATTTTATGTCACATGATAAAGAAGAAAGAAAATAAAATGAAGATATTTCCTTAATACAGGTGTATACATGCACAAACTTGTTTTTAACAAAAGAAGGAGGAAGTACTCATGACAATTACAATCCTCATTTCTGCAGTTGGTCATGTGATCATAGCTGGTATTAATGACTACCTTCTTCTACTACCCATTCTGTATTCCCTTTGCCTTCAGCAAGCACCTCAGCAGATCGTGGTTTTTTCCTGTTGGAGTGATCCAAACCTTCATTACTGAAGGGTCTGGATCATTTGTAGTCCTGCCTGGATTAGGCTGTTATTTCCCATTTACCTTAATCACAGGGCATGATAATGCTAAGAGATGCCCTAATGGATCTCTTGTATTCCATTCATTCTCTTCCTTATCTCTACTGTGGAGTAGTAGACTGATTTCATCTTGATTCCAGGTCAATCTCCCCAGCCAACACTAACCCCCTTCTTAGCCTGTTGACTTAAAGGTAGAAGGAGCCCAAAGTGTCCAGGTTGCAATATTAACTTCCAGTTTAATGGGATCATTGTTGTGTCTCCTAGTGGCAACGTTTCTCCCTCTAGAACTAAGACTCCTAGGCCAACAGAATGTAATGTCATGGGAACAAAAAGCAAAAACTTTGCTAGTAGATCATTAGGGGTGATGGTGAGTGGTGCCACTTTCACTTCCACTCCCAGATTCCTGGGCCAGTGAATACTGGCTATGGGAGAAACAGTACCATATATTGGATGCTGATTCATAGCATACATGTTCTTCTGGAGAACTTTGTTCCAGCCCTGCAAAGTATTGTCACCTAGTTGGCATTGTAACTGTGACTTCAAAAGGCCATTCCACCATTCTATCAATCCAGCTGCTTCAGGATGAAGGTGAACATGGTAAGACCAGTGAATTTCATGAACATGAGCCCACTGCTGCACTTCTTTAGCCATAAAGTGAGTGCCTTGGTCAGAGGCAATGCTGTGTGGAATACCATGATGGTGGATAAGGCATTCCATGAGTCCACAGATGGTAGTCTTGGCAGAAACATTGCATCAAGGATAGTCAAACCCATATCCGGAGTAAGTTCTATTCCAGTGAGGACAAACCTCTGCCCTTTCCATGATGGAAGAGATTCAGTATAATCAACCCGCCACCGGGTAGCTGGCTGATCATCCTGAGGAATGGTGCCAGATTGAGGGCTCAGTGTTGGTCTCTGCTGCTGGCAAATTAGGTACTCAGCAGTGGCTGTAGCCAGGTCAGCCTTGGTGAGCAGAAGTCCATGTTGCTGACCCCATGTGTTACTTCCATCCCTGCCACCAGAGCCACATTGTTCGTGGGCCCATACGGCAATGACAGCGGTGGCTGGGGAAAGAGGCTGAGTGACGTCCACAGAATGGGTCATCCTATCCACTTGATTATTAAAATCCTCCTCTGCTGAGGTCACCCATTGGTGAGCACTTCCATAGGATACAAATATCTTCACAGTTTTGACCACTCAGAGAGGTCCATCCACATAACTCTTCCCTGAATTTCTTTGTCATCAATTTTCCAATCATGTTTCTTCCAAGTCCCTGACCATCCAGCCAAACCATTGGCTACAGCCCAAGAATCAATATATAATCACATATCTGGCCATTTCTCTTTCCATGCAAAGTGCACAACCAGGTTCACTGCTCGAAGTTCTGCCCACTGGCAAGATTTCCCTTCACGGCTGTCTTTCAGGGATGTCCTAGAAAGGGGCTGTAGTGCTGCAGCTGTCCACTTTCAGGTGGTGCCTGCATATCATGCAGAACCATCTGTGAACCAGGCCTTAGTCTTCTCTTTCTCTGTCAACTGATTTCTTTCTCTGTCAACTCCCCATGAGGCCATGAGTGCAGGCTGGGAAAGAGAAGGCAGGGTGGCAGGAGTGGAGACCATGAGCATCTGAGCCACTTCCTAATGTAACTTACTTGTGTCTTCAGGACCTGCTCGAGCTCGATCACATATATACCACTTCCATTTGATGATGAAATGCATCTGTGCATGACCCACTTTATGGCTAGATGGGTCCGAAAGCATCCAGTTCACGATAGGCAGTTCAGGTCACATGGTGACTTGATGACCCATAGTCAAACATTCAGTTTCCAGTAACAGGCCAAGAGCTGTCTCTCAAAAAGAGTGTAGTTATCTGCAGAAGATGGTAGGGCCTTGCATCAAAATCCTAGAGGCCTCTGCTGTGATTCACCTATGGGGGCATGCCAAAGGCTCCAAACAACATTTCTATCTGCCACTGACACCTCAAGCACCATTGGATCTGCTGGGTCATGTGGTTCAAGTGGCAGAGGAGCTTGCACAGCAGCCTGGACCTGTTGCGGAGCCTTTTCCTGTTCTAGACCCCACTCAAAACTGGTAGCCTTTTGGGTCACTTGATAAATGAGTCAGAGTAACACACCCAAATGAGGAGTGTATTGCCTCCAAAATCCAAAAAGATCCAGTAGGCATTGTGCCTCTTTCTAGGTTATAGGAGGGGCCAAATGCAGCTACTTATCCTTCACCTTAGAAGGAATATCTTGACAGGTCCCACACCACTGGACCCCTAGAAATTTTACTGAGGTAGAAGTTCCCTGAAATTTAATCAGATTTATTTCCCATCCTCTGGCATGCAAATGTCCCATCAATAAGTCCAGTGTGTTTGCTACTTCTTGCTCGCTGGATCCAATCAGCATAATGTCATCAATGTAATGAGCCAGTGTGATATCTTGTAGAAGCGAAAAGTGATCAAGATTTCTCCAAATAAGATTATGACACAAAGTTGGAGAGTTGATATACCTCTGAGGTAGGACAGTAAAGGTATATTGCTGGCCTTGCCAGATAAAGGCAAATTGCTTCTGGTTGGCCTTATGGACAGGAACGGAGAAAAAGGCATTTGCCAAGTCAATAGCTGCATACCAGGTACCAGGAGATGTGTTAATTTGCTCAAGCAATAAAACCACATCTGGTACAGCAGCTGCAATTGGAGTCACCACTTGGTTAAGCTTACGATAATCCACTGTCACTCTCCAAAATCCATCTGTCTTCTGCACAGGCCAAGTGGGAGAGTTTAATAGGGATGTTGTGGAAATCATCACTCCTGTGTCTTTCAAGTCTTTGATGATGGCACTACTCTCCGCAATCCCTCCAGGGATGTGATACTGTTTTTGATTTACTATTTTTCTAGGTAGAGGCAGCTGTAATGGCTTCCATTTGGCTTTTCCCACTATATTAACCCTCACCCTAGCAGTCAGTGTGGTAATGTGGGGGTTCTGCTAGCTATGCTAGCAGTATGTCTATGCCAATTATGTCTATGCCAATTATGCATACTCGCACTAAATGAACACAGGATGAGTCCAAGGACCCACCAGACCCACTGTATGTCAGACCTGAGCTAAAACTCCATTAATTACCTGACCTCTATAAGCCCCTACTTTAACTGGGAGACCACAAGGACATTTTGGATCCCCTGTAATCAACGTCAGCTGCTTCCAGTGTCCAGTAGTCCCTGAAATGTCTGATCATTTCCCTTTCCCCAGTGCACAGTTATCCTGGTAAAAGACTGAAGATCTCCTTTGGGAAGGATGGGAGAAAGATTTACTGCATAAATAGTCAGTAATATAGTGGGGTCCTTCCTCAAGGAGTTCTGGCCTTCCCTTCGTTCAAGGGATTCTGGGTCTGTAAACTGACTCAAGTCTGGAAATTGATTGATGAGCCACGATTCTATGTTTTTATAATTCAAATTAGCCTATTGTCCGTTTGACCTAGAAGTTTTCTGTTGATATGAATTAAGTAGGAATGTAGTAGGTTTCCTATCAGTTTCACTTCTAGGAACACTGTGATTAATTAGCCAATGCCAGAGCTCTACATGAGTCACACACTATTCTGATTGCCATTTTGCCTCTGCTGTCCATTACAGTAGCTATGCCCACCTTGCATTTGACGGTTGAGTGCCACCACTTGGCCCATGCCACCTCGGAATCCAATTATTCCCATTGTATTTAAATTTTGTAATTGAGTGACTACAGTTTCCACTCTTAGATCTGACACACAGAGAAAAGCAATTACAAGGCTCTTCAAAGATGCAGGTGCTTTCCTCACAAATCTGTTTCACAAGGCATTGGTCAAGGGTATATCTTCTGGACCCTCCCAGCTGGGATGAGTAGGTCTAAAGTGACTAATCCACTCCACCATCCCAATCTCCCTAAGACTTTCGATCCCTTCCTCTATTAAACCAAGGAAGATCAGGCATTTTCAGCTTGCTCACAGCAAGCCATATTTTAATCCATATTTCAGTTGACCAAACAAATAAATGATTAGAATTCTTTTTAGCTTCCTGAACTGCAACATTAAATTCAGAGTCCCTACTTAGTGGGCCCAAATCAACAAATTCAGCCTGATCAAACTCTATGTTCCTTCCACCATCATCCCACACCCTTAATATCAATTCCTATGCCTGTTCTCCAGATTTCTGTTTGTATAAATTAGAAAACTCAAGCAGTTCTTTTTGAGTGTAGTGCACCTCCTCATGGGTCATACTCTCATCCTCACATCTGGGGGCCTGCCAAGACTTTAGTCTAGTTATAGGTCTAGAAGCAAACAGAGGTGTTGGGGTGGCTCCTGAGGAGAATCAGCATTATCTTGACTGTCAACTGTCCCAGGGGAGGCCATCACTGTTGCCTCAGGCAGTGCAGGTTTATCTCCTCAAGTGGAAAGGTTGATGGCGGCATGGGTGGGGAGGGATGTTGCCACTATTGGGGATGTGGAAGCTCTTTCTTCTGGCAAAAAAGGTTCATCCAAGTTTATAAACTCAGTGGTCCCAGCTTCATCAGGGTCCTCCCACATGTTCCCATTCTAAGTTGCAGGGTCCCAGTATTTTTCAATCAATACCCTCACTTGAACAGTAGACCCCTGGTGAGGCTGTGCACGCACCTTTTGTTGCAGGTCAGCCACTCACATGATAAGAGCTTGTGTCTGTTTTTCCACAATTTCAGCTGTTTCTCTGCAGAAGATAAGACTCTCACTCATGGCAATCTTAGCAGATTTGAGGCTCTGTATCTGCTTCTGAAGCCGGGAGATAGAATCCCTGAGTTCATCATGTTCTTTCATTTTTTCATTTTTTTTTTTAAATTTTATTTTTTTATTATTATACTTTAAGTTCTAGGGTACATGTGCATAACGTGCAGGTTTGTTACTTTCATCACTTCATCTGCTGAACTTAGGAGCAACCAACCAGCTTCATTATGTTCCTTGGTTCTCTACATATGGTCAAAGATATTATGTATAGAGTCACTAAACTCCTTGCCTCTCACGAGCGATGAATCAGGAGTGTCAAATGCATTTATTTTGCATAACTCTCCAAATAGTTCACACCAAGGACTATCAGTGTTCTCCATACTATTAGAAGTACAGTCCTTAGCATTTTGAGGTCTAATCATATTAAGCATCTAACTCCAGAAATCCCCAAACCAATGAAAGAACTCCATCCTTAATATTCTGTTCCTCCAGAACCACTACTGTTACCAAAATCTGTATTAGTCAGGGTTTTCTGGAGAGACAGAACTAATGGAATATACACACACACACTTAATAAACTCCTATATATATATATAGGAGTTTATTAAGTATTAACTCACATGATCACAAGATCCCATAATAAGCTGTCTTCAGGCTGAGGAGCAAGGAGAGCCAGTCTTCCAAAACTGAAGAACTTGGAGTCCGATGTTCAAGGGTAGGAAGCATCCAGCATGGGAGAAAGGTGTAGGCTGGGAGGCTAGGCCAGTCTCCGTTTTCACATTTTTCTGTCTGCTTTTTATTCTAGCCATACTGGCAGCTGTTTAGATTGTGCTCACCCAGATTAAGGGTGGGTCTGCCTTTCCCAGTGCACTGACTCAAATGTTAATCTCCTTTGGCAACACCCTCACAGACACACCCAGGATCAATACTTTGTATCCTTCAATCCAATCAAGTTGACACTCAGTATTAACCATCACAAGTTCCTTATATATTTGGGATATGAAGCCTTATCAGATGCATGATTTGCAATATTTTTCTCAGCCTGTAAGTTGTCACTTCACTTTGTTGATTGTTTCTTTTGCTGTCCAGAAACATTTTAATTTGATATGATCTCATTTGTCTACTTCCACTTTTGTTGCCTGTGCTTTTGGGGTAATATCCAAAAAAAAAGTATTACCCAGACCAATGACATGAAGCTTTCCCCTATGTTTTCTACTAGTAATTTAACAGTTTCTGTTCTGATGTTTAAATATTTAATCTGACCAGCCTGGGTAACATAGTGAGACCCTATCTCTATTAAAATAATTTTAAAAATTAACCAGTGTGGCAGCATGCACCTGTAGTCCCACCTACTCAGGAGGCTGAGATGAAATAATCACTTGAGTCTGGGAGTTTAAGATTATAGTGAGCTGTGATTGCCCTACCACACTCCAGCTTTGGTGACAGTGTCTTAAAAATTTTTAATAAATAAATAAAATTAAAAAACAAATCTTGAATTCATTTTCAGTGGATTTTTGTATACAGTGTGAGATAATGGTCTAATTTCATTCTTCTAAATGTAGAAATGCAGTTTTGCCAGTACCCTCCTTATTGAAGAGACTGTTATTTCCCCACTGTGTGTTCTTGGCACATTTGTAAAAAACCAATTCACCTTAAATGTATGGAATTATTTCTTGGATCTCTATTCTATTCTGTTGATCTATGTGTGTGTGTGTTTATATTAGTACCATGCCATTTTGATTAATATTGATTTGCAACATGTTTTGACATCTGGTATTATGATGCCTCCAGCTTTGTTAATTTTTATCAAGATTGCTATTTGAGGTCTTTTGTTGCTGCACACAAATTTTAGGATGGATTTGTTTTTTCTATTTCTGTGAAAAATGCCATTGGAATTGATAGGGATTGCATTTTAATCTGTACATAGCTTTCGGTGATATGGGTATTTTAACAATATTAATTTTTCCAACCCATTAATACAAATGTCTTTCTATTTATTTGTGTCTTCTTCAATTTATTTTATCAATATTTTATAGCTTTCAGTGTACAAGTTTTTTGTTACCTCCTTGGTTAAATTTAATACTAAGTATTTTATTTTTAGCTATTTTAAATGGGCTTGTTTTCTCGATTTTTAATGGATAGTTTGTTGTTGGTTAATAAAAATGCCACTAATTTTTGTATGTTAATTTTGTATCCTACAAAATTATACATTATGATTTCATATCCCACAAAGTCATACATTCCATCTTTAATGAATTCATTTATTCTAACAGCTTTTTTGTAGAGTCTTTAGCATTTTCTAATTATATAATCATGTTGTTTGTGAACAGGGACAATTTAAATTTTTTCTTTCCAATTTGAATGCCTTTTGTATAATCTTTCACTTCTCTAATTGTTCTAGTTAGGGCTTCCGGTATTATGTTGAACAGAAGTGGTGAGAGTGTGCATCATTGTACTGTTCCTGATATCAGAGGAAAAACTTCAACTTTTCATCATTAAATATATGTTAACTTGGAATTTGTTATGTATGGCCTTTATTGTGTTGAGGTTCATTCCTTCCATACCTAATTTGTTGAGAGCTGTTATTATAAGAAAATGTTGAATTTTGTCAAATGTTTTTTCTTCCCCTATTAAAATAATCATGTGGCTTTTGTCCTTTACTCTGTTAATGTAGTATATCACATTTATAGATTCATGTATGTTGAACCATCTTTGCATCCATGGGTTAAATTTCACTTGATCATTGTGAATGATCCTTTTAATGTGCTGTTTAATTTGGTTTGCTAGCATTTTGTTGAGGATTTTTGCATCTATTGTCATCATAGAAATTGGCATGTAGCTTTCTTTTCTTGTAGTATCCTTATCTGGCTTTGGTATCAGGGTAGTGCTGGCCCCATAAACTGAGTTTGGAAATATTCCCTCTTCTTCAATGTTTTGGAAGAGTTTGAGAAGGATTGGTATTAATTCTTCAATTAATGGTTATGTTTGTTCTTCTTATACTAGCTCTTGAATTAGGGTTGGTTATGTTTAGTAAAATTCAGCAGTGAAGCCACCAGGTACTGTGCTTTCCTTTGATAGTTTTTTGGTTACTCATTCAATCTTGTTACTCATTAATGATCTGTTCAGATTTTCTATTTCTTCATGATTCAATTTTGGTAGATTGCATTTGCCTAGGAATTTATCAATTTCTTCTAGATTATTCAATTTGTTGGTATATACTAGTCTTTTACTGTCCTTTGTAGTTCTGTGGTATTAGTTGTAATGTCTCCTCTTTCATTTCTGATTTTTTTTAGTTTTCTCTTATTTCTTAGTTGGTCTAACTAAAGTTTTGTCCATTTTGTTTATCTGTCCGTAAAACCAACTCTTAGCTTTGTTGATCCTTTGTATTGCTTTTGTAATCTCTATTTTATTTGTTTTTGCTCTGGTATTTATTATTTCCTTCCTTCTATTCACTTTGGGATTAGTTTGTTCTTCTTTTTCTAGTTCCTTGGGGTATAACATTAGGGTGTTTATTTGAGATCTTTCTTCCTTTCTGATGTAGATGTTTACTGGTATAAACTTTTCTCTTAGGCTGCTTGCCTGCAGACTTAACACCACATGGACATTGCCAAGATTTATAGCCTGTACCTCCAGGAATAGCGGACAGCATGGCACCTGAGTCTACTTTAGCCATGGCTGGGGAAGCTAGGGAATACTGTGCTGGAATGCAGGGAGCAGAAACCTGAGGCAACTCTGGGCTATGAGCCCATGGAGGGCGCCCCAGGCCTGTGCCTCAAAACAATCCATTTTACTATCCTAAAGCTCTGGGTCTGTAATGAGAGGGGCATTCTAAAAGATCTCTGAAATACTTTCAGGGTATGATATAGTTTGGATATTTGTATCTTCCAAATGTCGTGTTGAAATGTGTTGAAACACCTCCCATAAGGCCCCACCTCCAACACTGGAAGCCCCAGGAGGTGGGGCTTTATGGGAGGTGTTACAGTCATGGGAGTGGACCGTTCATGAATGGCTTGGTGCTTCCTTGCAATAATGAGTGAGTTCTCACTCTAAGTTACCACAAGATATGATTGTTAAAAATAACCTGGCACCTCCTCCCTTCTGTCTTGCTCCTTCTCTCGCCATGTGACATGCCTGCTCACCTTTCAACTTCTGCCATGATTGTAAGCTTCCTGGGGCCCTCACCAAAAGCAGAAGCCAGTATTAGCCAGCATTATACTTTTTGTACAGCCTGCAGAACCATGAACCAAAATAAATCCTTTTTCTTTATAAATGACCCAGCGTCAAGTATTTCTTTGTAGCAATGCAAAATGGACAAACACAGGGTCTTCCTTACATTGTCTTGATGCACCTGGCTTCCTTCCATCCATAGTAATCTCTTTAGCAAAAGGTCACTTGGCCACACTGTTAGTATCCTCCATGTAAACATACTTTTTCACTCTTTACATGGCCCGGCTGTGAATTTTCCAAATCTTTCTACTCCACTTCTCCATTAATTATCAATTGTGTCTTTAAAATTATCACCGTCCTCTTGCATCTAAATATAAGCAGCCAAAAGCAGGCATGCAGGAGCTTTAATGCTTTGCTGCTTAGATATGTCTTATGCTCAATATCCTATTTCATTGCTCTTACATTCTGGCTTCCATAAATCCTTAGAGCATGGACACAATGGAGCCAAGTTCTTTGCAACTGTATAACAAAGATAGCCTTTCCTCCAGTTTCCAATACCTTGTTTCTCATTTACATCTAAGATCTCATGAGAATGGCCTTTACTGTCCATATTTCTACCAGCATTCTGGTCACAATCACTTAAATAACCTGTAAGAGGATTTATACTTACCTTATTTCTGGAGTCTTCTTCTGAGCCCTCATGAGAATTGCCCTTAATGTTTCTTTTATGACATACAGGCTTTTTCTAACCTGCTCCTCCAAATTCTTCCAGCAACTATCTATTACCCAGTTTCAAAGCCTCTTCCACATTTTCAGGTATTTATCATAACATTACACTTCTTAGTTCCAATTATCTGTCTTAGTCCATTTTGTGTTGCTATAACAGGATACCACAAACTGGATAGTTTATTAAAAATAAGTGTATTTCTTACAGTTCTGAAGGCTGGGAAGTACAAGAGCATGGCATTAACATCTGGGGAGGGACTTTGGGCTTCATTATTCCATTGCAAAGGTGGAAGGACAAGTGAGTACATGTGAAAGATAAAGCACAAGGGACTGGGCTCATTTTTATAATAACTCATTCTAACAATAACGGACCTACTGCTATTATAACTACATTAATCCATTAGTGACAGCAGAACCCTTATGACCCAGTCACCACTCATTAGGCCCAACCTCCTAAAACTGTTGCATTGGGGATTAAGTTTTCAAATGTGTGAATTTTGAGAGACACATCCCAACTGTAGCAGGGTATTTCTAACTAACAGATACTATTAGAATGGAATTTGCAGATATGCCTTGGAATTTGTGCCACAATTCCCACTCCCATTCTTTTCTTCTCTACCCTCCCCATGGGCAGCTGTTAATCAATTACTGATGAGATGAGAGGGTAAGTATTCAAACTCCCTTGCCCCTTCAGGGGAAAAGCTCAGAAGAGTGACCTCCATTGTCTACAGGGTTATATCCAGAGATAGAGCCAAAGTTATCCTCTGCAGGACTTAGTTTGATATTACATCTCTCTTTGACTTTCTTTCCTTCTCTATTCTATCTCCTTACTTCTCTATAGGTTTTTGGGGAAAAACAAGTCCTAATAAATCACTTTCATACAAACCCTTACTTCATGGTCTGTTTCTGGAAACTCAAAATGAGAGAATATTCTATACTTATTGCTCTCAGGGGGCAGCTGCTTTAAAAGAAATACAAAGAAGTAAATAAAGGACTCAATGCTCAGCTTTTCAGGCTCAGTACAGCCTAAACTCTTGGAATAGTTTAGAGAAAAAAATTGAGTTGTAAGAATAGTATCAAGAGTCAGTTCCCTGAAGAATTCAGGACACAATTTTTATGGCTTAAATAAAAGACAGAGAAACACATGAAATCAGTCAGGTCAGGTTTTCCCACCTTCTTAAATTAGGTAGCATTCTCACAGGCTAGCATGAAGGAGAGGAGGGTGAGGAGATGCAAATATTGGAGTTAGAACTTGATGTGTGTCTCTGGGAATGAGTCCACAAACCCTCACCTTTAAGGATGGGTCCTCAAGCTTCCATTTAGAGCCTCCCTCTGAAAGGAGTGCAGAGGGAGCTGAGAGAAGGTAGATGACTTGTGGGGTCCTGTGATCATAGGAAGGAGGGCACAGATTGTCCTGCATGTACTTGACAATTGGGGGCCAGAGGGAAACGTGGATAACTTAGGATCATCTAGCAGAGCTAAGAAATAAAAACGGTAGATAAGTGGAGCCTTTAATGTCTCAATCGAGCCAGTTTAGATAGATTATGACACCTGAGTACCAGATACTGCTTTCCTATCCACACAGTACATCATGGCTTTTCTCCTGGAGTGTAGTAGAAAATTCTGGTGTCCATACCACATCCTTTTTGACCACTCTCAAATATTAGCTGCAGCTATGGTGGACAGTTCTTGTGCATCCTATCAACAAATTATCGCAAGCACGCACTCAAATTTTACACTTTACTATCTCAGGATTTTTCTGAAGGTATGAGAGCTTGCTCAACTTGCCTACAGGATAGTCTAGAAGTACAGGGCAGTTAGTGCCCCCAGGAGAAATTCTCAACCAATGAATAGAAGTTGAAGGACAACTGCTCCAACATCCTGTTTTTCAGAGATAATTATGAATTGCACTCTATCCAGTTTACAAGAGGCCATAGTGGGGTGGAGCCCCACTTGGCCACCACTCAGTAACAAACTCTTTACTGTCTTTTCCTTCTTCCATGTCTCACTGTTTTTGTTCTCTCAATCTTGTTTCCAAAGATTATATTGCAAATAAACTACCAGAACCCAACTCCTCATCTCAGGTGCTGCTTTTAGGGTAACCCAATTTAAGACGTGTGGAAAAGAAGAAAGGGAAGAACTCTCATTTGAGAAAATTCTGAACTGAGTGACTTGCCTTAAATAAACCAAACCTAACTTTTGCTATTGGTAGGATAAGGGTTCCATATAGCAATTTAGTTCAGTTATAGATAAATAAAAATTATATTTTTTCCTACCTCAGTTTACAATCTGTGAATGGCTTACCTAATATACATGCCAGTTATGGTTCCTGACCATTCCATTATCTCTTTTTGTGGGTAATCACTCTCTTTAAACCTCCATGCTGAGAGAAGGCATCTTGGCAAAAGTAGCCACTTAATGGACTGGAAATTGGCACTTGGCACAGGGGCCATCAATTCTGATGGCCTGGCTGGTAATATATGAGAAGATTTGTGGCCAAAAACTATGCCTAGAAGAGCAATGACAATTAACTAGGTCAATCATAGGCTCTACCTTTGGCATCTGAGCAGAAATAATGGGCAGCTTTCTTGGAAAGTATCAGACAATTGATAGTGGGCAGATAAATACAAGGTATAAAAAGAAAGTAAGGGAGTAAAAGAATAGTGGTGGAATACTACTGCAAAGTCCATAGAATCTTACTGCATAAGGGTTAACCAATGGGTTTGATGGCTTAGGTACTGAATGGCAGCTACTTCTGGTTTTTATGAGATTCTTTTTTTCTACATTATTTTATAAAGTTTTTACAACTTCTGACTGCCTTAGATGGCTAGAATAAGTCTCTGTTTCCTGTAATCTTAAGAGTCAACCAAACCCATCTCCAAGTAACTGCAAGTAGTTCATTAAGGGGTTGAAGTAAGTAAGAAATAAGAGAGAAGACCGGATATGTAGGCAAGATTAAAATGCCTATCTTGCAGGTAATAGGGAGACACTGATGAATTTTAAACAAAGGAATGACCTTTCCTTCCAAAAGTTGAATTAAATGCTTGAAAGTTGGCAAGACTGGGCCGGGTGCGGTGGCTCAAGGCCTGTAATCCCAGCACTTTGGGAGGCCGAGGCGGGCAGATCATGAGGTCAGGAGATCGAGACTATCCTGACTAACACGGTGAAACCCCGTCTCTACTAAAAATACAAAAAAAATAGCCAGGTGTGGTGGCTGGCGCCTGTAGTCCCAGCTATTTGGGAGGCTGAGGCAGGAGAATGGCGTGAACCTGAGAGGCGGAGCTTGCAGTGAGCCAAGATGGTGCAACTGCACTCAAGCCTGGGAGACAGAGCAAGACTCCGTCTCAAAAAAAAAAAAAAAAGAAAGAAAAAGAAACGAAAGTTGGCAAGACTGGGAGTGAAACGAATTTAGAGGATTTTTCCCCTATAATTAGGTCAGGAAACAAAGGAAGGCCTGAGGCCAAAATTATGGCAAGTTTGGTAAATGATGACACAGTTTTAGATGAGTCTCAGTGAGATGTCTAGAGGCTGTTGGATTTATGGGTCTGAAACAGAGGAGAAATATCTGGGCTTGTGAAACAGACAAGGGAGCCATTAGTATTGGTGGAAGTCATGGGTGAAGGTATGACCTTCCCCAAGATTATCCCTAGTGAAAGGAGAAGATGACTGAGTGTGAATTCCTGGGAAATGGAAAACCTAAAGAAGAGGGAAAAGAAGGAAGCACTTGTAAAAGAGATTGAAAAGTTGCCAGAAAAGTAGAAAAATTCAAGAGGTGATCTCTCTGTCAATTCTCTCAATCTGTTGACTGAATGTCTCCCACAAATCCTTAGAAAATGATCTTTGTTTTTGTTTCTCTTTACATTTTATTTAGTCTTTATAAATTTATGGGATATAAGTGTAATTTTGTTACTTGGATATATTGCATAGTGGTGAAGTCAGGGCTTTTAGTGTATTTATCACCAGAATAATGTATATTGTACCCATTAAGTAACTCATCATACACCCCTCTCCCCCATTTCCCACTCTTCTGAATATTGTCTATCATTCTATACTGTGTCCATATGTACACGTTATTTTGTTCCCTCTTATACATGAGAACATGCAGTAGTTGTCTTTCTGTGTCTGAGTTGTTTTACTTAAGATAATGGCCTTTAGGTCCATCCATGTTGCTGCAAAAGACATGATTTCATTTTCTTATGGCTGAATAGTATTTTCGTGGAGATATATATATACACACACATATATAGTCACATTTTATTTATCCAATTATACATTGATGAACATTTAGGTTGATTCCATATCTTTGCTATTGCACATAGTGCTATGATAAACATACAAGTGCAGATATCTTTTTGATGTAATTATTTATTTTCCTTTGAGTAGATATCTAGTAATAGGATTCCTGGTGCAAAGAGTAGTTCTATTTCTAGTTATTTGAGAAATCTCCATACTGCTTTCCATAGAGGTTGTAATAATGTATAAGTATATATATGTTCACTTTTCTCCACATCCACACCAACATCTTTTTTTTTTTTTTTTCTTTTTAATAGTAGCCATCCTGGCCAGGCATGGTGGCTCACATCTGTAATCCTGGCACCTTGGGAGGCCAAGGTGGGTGGATCACCTGAGGTCAGGAGTTCGAGACCAGCCTGGTCAGCATGGTGAAACCCCATCTCTACTAAAAATACAAAAATTAGCTGGGCATGGTGACGCATGCTTGTAGTCCTAGCTACCTGGGAGGATGAGGCAGGAGAATGGCTTGAACCCAGAAGGCAGAGGTTGCAGTGAGCCAAGATCACACCATTGCACTCCAGCCTAGGCAACAGAGCAAGACTCCATCTCAAAAATAATAATAATAGTAATAGACATCCTGACTGGTGTAAGATGATATCTCATTATGGTTTTAATTTGCATTTCTCTGATAGTGAGCATTTTTCATATGCTCGTTGGCCATTTATTTGTATGTTTTCTTTGAAAAAATATCTATTCATGTTCTTTGCCCATTTTTAATGGGATTATTTGTTTCATTTTTGTTGTTGCTAAGTTGTTTGTGTTCCTTGTAAATTCTGGATATTAGTCCCCTGTCAGATATCTAGTGCAATTTTCTCCAGTTCTGCAGGTTTTCTATTCACTCTGTTGATGATTTTTTTCCTCTACAGATGCTTTTTATTTTAAGTCCCATTTGTCTATTTTTTTCTGTTGTCTGTGCTTTTGAGATCTTAGTCATAAATTCTTTGCCTAGACCAATGTTTAGAAGAGTTTTTCCTAGGTTTTCTTTTAGCATTTTTGTAGTTTCAAGTCTTATACTTAAGTATTTAGTCCATCTTGAGTTGATTTTTGCATATGGTGAGAGATAGATGTCTACTTTCATTCTTTTGCATATGGCAACCCAATTTTCCCAGCACCATTTATTGAAAAGGGTGTCCTTTCTCCAGTGTATGCTCTTGTTGACTTTGCCAAAGATCAGTTGGCTGTAGATATGTGCTTTTATTTCTGGGTTCTCTATTTTGTTCCATTGATCTATGTGTCTATTTTTATAACCGCATCATGCTGTTTTGGTTACTAACTAAGATTGTAGTATAAATTGGAATCAGGTATTGTGATGTCTCCAGCTTTGTTCTTTCAGCTTAGGATTCCTTTGTCTATTCAAGCTTTTTGTGTTTCATATGAATTTTAGGATTATTTTTTCTAATTCTAATTTTGTGAAAAATAACATTTGTATTTTGATAGGAATTGCATTGAATCTGCAGACTGGTTTGTAGATTGCAGTATGGTCATTTTAATGATGTTAATACTTCTGATCCAGGAGCATGAGATGCTTTTCCATTTGTTGATGTCATCCACAATTTCTCTTGTCAGGGTTTTGAAGTTGTCCTTGTAGAGATCTTTCCCCTCCTTGATTAAATATATTCTTCCTAGGTATTTTGGGGGGTAGTTATTTTAAATGAGATTGCCTTCTTTATTTAATTCTCAGCTAGATGGTTATTGCTATATAGACATGCTAGTGATTTTAGGGAGTTTTTGGAACATTGCAAAATTTTTTACTTCAATAATTTTAGGAGTATGAATCATTTTTGGTTACATGGATGAATTGTATAGTGGTGAAGTCTGTGCTTTTAGTGTGCTTGTCACCCAAATAGTGGACATTGTACCCAATAAGTAGTTTTTTTATCCCTCACTCCTCTCCCAATCTTTCCCCTTCTGAGTTTCCAATATCCATTATGCTACTCTGTATACACTTGCATACCCATAACTTAGCTCCCACTAATAAGAGAGAACATGCAGTATTTGATTTTCCATTCCTGAGTTACTTCACTTAAGATAATGGCCTCCAGTTCCATCCATGTTGCTATAAAATACATTATTCTGTTCCTTTTTGTGGCTGAATAGTATTCCATGGTGTGTGTGTGTGTGTGTGTGTGTGTGTGTGTATACACCACATTCTCTTTATCCACTCATCAATTGATGGGCATTTAGGTTGATTCCAGAACTTTGCAATTGTGAATTGTGCTGTGATAAACATAAAAATGCAGGTATCTTTTTATATAATGATTTATTTTCCTTTGGGTAGATACCCAGTAGTGGGAGTGCTGGATTTAATATTAGATCTACTTTTAGTTATTTGAAAAATCTCCATACTGTTTTCCATAGAGGTTGTACTAATTTATGTTCCCACCAACAGTGTATAAGTGTTCTCTTTTCATCACATCTGCAGCAACATCTATTGTTTTTTGACTTTTTAAAGAATGGCCATTCTGACTGAAGTAAGGTGGTATCTCATTGTGGTTCAAATTTGCATAAAATGCTACTGATTTTTGTACATTTATGTTGTATCCTAAAACTTTACTGAATGCATTTATCAAATCTAAGAGTTTTTTGGTGGCATCTTTAGAGTTTTCTAGATATAAGGTCATTTCATCAGTAAACAGGGATAATTTGACTTTATCTTTTCCAATTTGGATGCCTTTTCTTTCTTTCTCTTGCCTGATTGCTCTAGCTAGGATTTCCAGTGCTATGTTGAATAACAGTGGTGAAAGTGGGCATGCTGTCTTTTTCCAGTTCTTAGAGGGAATGCTTTCAACTGTTCCCCATTCAGTATGATGTTGGCTGTGAGTTTCTTGTACAGGACCTTTATTATGTTGAGTTATGTTCCTTCTAGGAGGGTCTTTATCATGAAGGATGCTGAATTTTATGAATGCTTTTTATGCATGTATTGACATTACCATATGGTATTTGTTTTTAATTCTCTTTATATGATGTATCACATTTATTAATTTGCATATGTTGGGTCATCCTTGCATTCCTGGTATGATACCCACTTCATCTTGATGTATTATCTTTTTGATGTGCTATTGGATTTGGTTTGCTAGTATTTTGTTGAGGATTCTTTTCAATGTATAATTATTTGTGTCTATTTGATTAAAATATATAAATGTTTCCTATGTAATATACTGATGGACATATTAAATAAGTCCTATTTAAAACAAGAGTGAAATACAAGGGCTGTTTTTTTACCTACACATGGCAGTAGATGTGCCACACTTTGAGTCATAGCCCAAATAGCTGATTCATCACTATAATTCTTGTACCCATCTCACTTTCTGCTGCCTTAATCAACCACGTATTCACAACATCTAACCATCCTTCCAACACTTATTTTCAGGTAAAATCTAATTGTAAGCTTTAGTACGTTGATAAAGTCTAAAATGTTGCTTCCATCTCCTCCATTCTTAGATTTGATCCATTTTTCTATTCATCTTGGCATGTGACATTGCTGCTCTCACCAAGTGAGTCATATGAAATGGGAATATGAATATAACAGTTTAAGACTTCTCAAAAAGAACTGCAGTCTGCTCTTTTACATTTACAAATATATAGCAATTGTAGAATGAAGTTTATATTTACAACTTAGTGGTTTGGAATGGTAATGCATTTATACTATTATGATTTAGCAAGTAGATATTTGTGTAGGATCTAAAAGTATAAAAACAATCACTTGGGAGTAGAAGTGATGATTTTTGAGACATACATTTTTTTTAGGTTTCCAAAGGCCCCTAAATACATTGAAGAGATTCTATGTATATTCTCCAAAAGTCCCATAACTTTTGGAATATCAATGAGGCTTTAAATAACATCATGTAATATGATTCTTGCTGCTCGCCCTATAGGGCAAAATATAAAATTTCCTCCTCTCCCCAGCACTAATGAAGATTAACCTAGGAAAAGCAGCATACCAGAACTCATAATTAGACTAGTTCATTGGAAATTATTACACAATATTGCTGAAATGGTGGAGTGGAACCAGCCAGACTTGAGTTTGAAACTTGTCTCTGATTCTGACTGACTAGACATGATTTGTAAGTTGTAAAATGAGCAATGACCATTGAATCTGGCAAAGGAGATGGATTCACTAGAAGGGATGGATCCAATCTCAACCTAATCTTCATTTTTCCTGGGGTAAACAAGGACTAGATCACAGCCCTGCCTTACACAATATATATAGCAATACCTATATAATCAAACAAGTATTTCTGAGTCCTACCACATATCTGACAATTGCTAGAATACAACAAGGCAATTAAAATATGCTGCCTATTATATTTCTGATTAACTGGAAAACTCTATGGACTCAAAAGTGTGTGAGCATCATTATAGCTCAATGATGTCCATCCAAGTGGTATAATCATGTCAGTTGAAATGTATCCCTAATAAGGTGTGAAATGGATGATCTGATCTTTTGTTCTTCAGGATTGGTTAAGCTGTTGGATGTACATCAAGTATAATGACAACTGGGAAAATTAAGAATGTATACAAGCCTCATCATGGGTACTGTATACAGCTGAGAGTTTCTCCTATAATTTTCTTCTGAACTTGGCTTTAAAATGTATAAACTTTTATTTTTGAGTTAAAACTCTAACATACATTCACAATGGAAAACGTGGAAAATACAGGATAGCATAAAGAAGCAAATGAAAATCACCTATAACCTTCATTTCCTCTTGCCATTTTTCTATACATGTATGTAATTGAAATAACATGCATCACATTATATTAATATATACATACAGATCAGTATCATATTTTCTTTAATTAATATATTAGGTGCCTTTTCTCTTATAATACATATTCCTAGATACCATTTTAACGTCCTTGTAGTTCGCCATTACATTGATTTGCCATATTCTATCTTCTCAGGCTCTACTGTACAAATACATATTTTAAAAGACAACACAGAGTTGTTATTTAATTGTTCTATTTGGCATTACAAATGATTGACAGCATTGCAGAGGATCAAATGGGGTAATACATGTGGAACACTTTGAAAAGGCATAAAAGAAACTCTGAAAATGTTCTTATAAGTGAATCAGGAAAGTAAATGCATCAAAGGTAAGAAAGGCAAAGTGGAATAAAGCTCTGAATTAAGCAAAGTTTCAGAAAGGAATAGTTCTCTGCAGCATCCTGGAAGTAGGATAAGAACAAAGTGAATTTTTGGAGATAGTTCTGGCTTTATATATTTTGTCATGTTGACCTTTTATTAACTATCAAAAATTCCAAATTTCTTAATATGTGAAATATTTCTCAAGTTATGTTTTTGTGTCTGGAAGCATCACAAACACCAGTGAATCTTAACACCGGGATTAGAAAATATGGTTTCCATATAGATATGAAGCAACTCAAAGCTAATTGTGCTTCTGCCTTTCTTGCTAGGTTAAAATTTCTGTTTAAAGTTAAAAAGTATACTATTACCTATATGTATTTTTAAATTTTCTACAATGATAATATATTATTTGTGTAATTTTTAGAAGTTACATATTTTGGCAAACTGCATTTTCCAATAATGGCCATAACAGTATTTCCCATTTGTACATTCTCTTCTTACAATGCACCTTGACACACCGTTATCAAGAAATGGAGTCTGTGTCTCCTTCCCTTGAAGCTGGGTGGACCTCTATGACTGTATGGATCAACAGAATACAGCAGAAGTGATGCCATGTTACTTCTAAGGCTAGGTCATAAAAGGTGATAGAGCTTTCATCTGGTTCTCGCTCTCTGGCATGCTTGCTTTTGGAGCCTAACTGCCGTGCGACGAGGGATCCTAGATTACATGGAGAGGCCACATGTACAAGTTACAGTTAACCACAGTTCCAGCTGGGGTTCCAGGCAACTGTGTCAGTCAACAGACACGTGAGTGTGGGAGCCTTTGAGATGAATCCAGCCCCCAGAAACCACCTGCATGCAGGTGAATGAGAAACTGAGCAAGAACTGCCTATCTGAGCCCAGCCAATCCCAGAAATGTGAGAGACAGCAATACGTAATGGTAATACTATTAATATTACATGATTGTTGCTGATTTACACCACTAAGTGTGGGGTGGTTTGTTATGCAGCAATAGACAACCTGAACTTACATAAGTAAATTAAAATGAAGGCCTTGAAATACAGTCAGTCTGCCTCCATTGGTGAAATGCTCATGTTAACCCAGTTCTACTTAACAGACATAGGCAACAGACACTCAAACCCCTGCTTAATGGAGAACTAAAGTAACCATAAACTGAGAAGGCAAAGGGAGCTTTTAAAAAAACACCATTTTTCACAGTTGCAAGAGAGGCCTACATTGCTAGGTGTGGCTGGAAAATACTAGCAGCTGTTGGACAGGGCTGGCAAAATTTTAAGGGTTTAAAAGAGCCCAGTTTGAACAATGGCTTGAAGACAACTGTGTCTCTGGGAGGAAGTGTAGAGAACCAAGTGTCTCTGCAAACAGGGGTCACAGCTGCAAATTAAAGAGCCATTTTCACATTTGGATTTTTTCATGTTGGTCATTTTTTTCAACACACATGCAAATGAGTCTGAGGAGAGACAGTTGTCACTGCTTAAATCGATACTTTGAATGTTAACGTTCATCACATATATTTTATTAGTACAGTGGGGCTCTACATAACCTTAGCCACATTTTTCTTTCCCCTTTTTAACTGAATAAACAACAGCACAGCCTAAAACAAGTCAGAACTGTTCTTGAGGGATCATACAAATATAAGAAAGATACTGGGACCTGAGTAAAAAAGCTTCTGTTACAGCAATACCAGCCTTCAGTGACATTAGGTTATAAGAAGGAACCTCACGGTCTGAGAAATCAAGTGCAGCAACTGAGAGCTAGGAAAGTAGATCTCTCTAGAGAGTGAATAAGACTGAGTCACATACTGTGCAAAGAGAAAACAACCAAGGGCTATTTGGAAGCTACTTGAATATTTGTCTATCTCTTCATCCGTCTTTAATTTTGGCACTGAGTCTATTGTAAGCCTAAGGATTAATTCTTAAAGGGCAAGCCTTGGTCCCCTGGCTATTAGAACCAGGCTAGGATTTTCTTTGAGTTCATCTAGTGGTAGGTTTCACACATTTTAAAGTGTTTGAAAAAGAATGAGGAATCAGGTCGATTCCTCTGTCCACACTTTTGTATCTCATGCACTGTCAGTATGAGGAACTCTCTCAGGAAATTCACCATGTGCTTATCCTACTTATTTGCAGAGGACTATTACTTTCTAAAACTTCACTTATTTCAGAGCTTTATGCTACTTTGTTTTTCTTCTTTTCATAAAGTTGCTGCTTTAAAAAAATTACTATGTATACATAATGGTTGTACATATTTATGAGATACATGTGATATAATTGGGGTATCCATCACCTCAAGCATTTATCATTTCTTTGTTTTAGAAACATTCCAATTTCACTCTTTTATTTTGAAATATAAAATAAATTATTGTTAACTATAGTCACCCTATTGTGCTACTGAACACTAGATCTTGTTCTTTCTATCTAACTATATTTTTGCATCCATTAACCCTACTCTCTTTGTTTCCCACTCCCCACTACCTTCTCAGCCTCTGATAACCATCATTCTAGTCCTTATCTCCATGAGTTTGTTTTTTTTAGCTCTTGCATATTAGTGAAAACATAATATTTGTCTTTCTATGCCTGGCTTATTTCATTTAACATAATGTCCTCCAGTTCCCCATGTTGTTACAAATGACCGGGTTTAATTCTTTTTCATGGCTGAATAATAGACAACCAAAGGAAAAATGGACATATTGGATTACATCAAGCTAAAAAGCTTCTGCACAGAAAAGGAAACAATCAACAAAGTGAAGAAACAACCCACAAAATGGGAGAAAATATTTGAGAACTACCTATCTGATAAGGGATTAATAACCAGAATATATAAGGAACTCACACAACTCAATAGGAAAAAATTAAATGATCTGATTTTTAAATGGGCAAAAGATCTGAATAGGCATTTCTTAAAAGAAGATACACAATGGCCAACAGGTATATGAAAAAATGTTTGACATCACTAATCATCAGATAAATGCAAATAATAACTACAAAGAGATATCGTTTCATTCCAGTTAAAATGGCTTCAATTCAAAAGACAGGCAATATTGAATGCTGGCGAGGATGTGGGGAAAGGGGAACCCTGGTATGCTGTTGGTCGGAATGTAAATTAGTTCAGCCACCATGGAGAACAGTATGAAAGTCCCTCAAAAAGCTAAAAATAGAACTACCAAACGATCCAGCAATCTCACTGCAGGGTATATATATCCCCAAAAGAGGAAATAAGTATATGGAAGAGATAAATGCACTCCCACGTTTATTGCAGCGCTAGTCACAGTAGCCAAGATATGAAATCAAGGTGTGGAATCTTATCTTTGGTATTGCTTTACCAAATCACTTATGAGAGCATTTTCAAGTTACTTTTAGGTCTTTTCAAAGTGTTCCACATATATTACCTCCTGCAATGAATATTATGAACCATCTTTTTAATTGTTGGGAAGCAAATGAGAGGTGGGCTTTTACCAGGCCTGGCAACAGAGCAGATGATGAAATATGAAGTGTATGTATACACATGGTAGTGATAAGCTGAACATAGTGAACAGTCAGGTTGACTGCCCAGGTAACTCAGAGGTGCAGGTTGAGATCCCTGGGAAACAGACTCTGAGAGAGATTCACATGTAGGAGGTTTACTGGGGAGTGCTCTACAGGTCAATACCTGGAGAGTAAGGGAAGGAAATAAGACTAGACAGAGGGAGAAGTTGAGTGTTAACATAGTTCCCAGAGAAGCCTCAACCAACCCCACAGGGAGTCCCGAAACAGGGAAAATTCTTCAAGGTTGCTCTACTTTATAGCAAAGGGGCTATGTCTTTATATTTCTCCATTATGCTCACTGGATGTAGGTTGACTCTGGGAAGGAGACATAATCTTAAAGCAGCTCTTTCCACCTAGGAGCAATTTTGGGGAAGGGTTTACAACTGGGGGCTGTCTGTTAGTTGCAGTCTCAGCACCTGAGGGAATGAGTCCTTTGGTCCTGAAGAGGGATCTGGTTGACACAACATAGTATTTACTACACTCAGAATGGATGCAAGGACCCATCTTCAAGGTTGTGTCAGATCTGACTAAGGGATTTAACCTGAGGAGAACAGCGCTTGGAAGGAAGGGGGAAAAAAAAGGGAAGCAGTTGCTGCCCCTGACCAATTCTCTCAAAGAAGAAATTTAAATGCTTGTCAAAATATAGATAAAGAAACTGTTAATGGAAACAGTTTGAAGTATCTGATCAGTGATCAGACCATAAGATAAGTAAATATTCAAAGGGTGGTGCCTTATATGTGAATGGTCTGAAAAGGTGATCCATAGGAATAGAGATGTAAGTGGAGATTAAAGAATAATATCATGGAAGCCAAAGTAAGAGATACTTTTAAGAAGGAAAAAGTGATAAGCAGTATCAAATTTCAAGGAAGAATGGATCAAAAAATAATCAAATGGCTTAGAAAGTAGGCAGGCAGTGGTCACTTTGGACAGAATCATTTAAGATAAATGGTTGGGGCAGAAGTCAGATTGCAATAAAGAGTGAATGTAAAATTGAGAACGGGTACCATGAGAGCAAACCACTTTTTTTTTTTTTTTTTTCACAACTCATGTAGGAAGAAAATATGAGCTCATCAAGATATTGAGATTTTGGACTGAGGAAAATTTTTTTTTTTTGAAAATGGGAATAAGTTTTTGAGCATGGGTATATGCAGAGACAGGAGCTAGGGTAAAAGGAAAAGTTGAAGGTAAAGGCAGTTAAGGATAATTTATGAGTTCAGATCCTGAAGCTGATGAGAGGAAATGGAGTCCATGATATATGTGTAGGAGTTAGGTTTGGATGGTGAAAAAAGTCCCCTTCTTCAGAGGCAAAAAGAAAAAGAAGTAAATGCCATGATTTTAATGTCTTCTGAATGATACCACAATAACTTCTCATTTATTAAGGTCTCTACCTGGGAATAGAATTAAAGTTAGACTGACACACAGCAAGGATAGCCTCTAGCTAATGAGAAACCAACATGACTATATCTTGGTTCCTTTAGCTCATTTAAGAAGTAGATGATATATTTAAGATTCTAACACTGAATTAAGATGTGTCTACTTGTCATCATTCATGTGCTTGAGTGGGATATTATTTATTAATGAAATTATACAATTTTAAAGAAAGAAGAGACCATTTTAGACAAGGGCTCAAATTGGCTACTATGACCATAAATGTAAGGTTTACTGAAGAAAATGGCTATAGGTGGTTCCAGATACAGAAATAACCTTGTTCTGTACCATGTACTCCTATACCCCTAGCATCAGCTGACTGGACTAAGGGGAACATTAACTGTAAAGCAGCCAAGCTACAGGATGCCTAGTGGTCTAGGAGGTGGCCTATGAAACACTGTCTATCAGGAACCATAGTGATGGATTGAAGCAATTTCCTTCAAGTATGTAAAAAACAAAAGGAAGGAGCAAGAAAATTCTTAGTAGGGGCAGAGGCTGAAAGATATACAAAAAGAAGATTGATAATAGAGATCCTTAGGCAACTTGCACTATGAGGAGTTCATGGATGACCAGAATCTAGAAATAACAAGGCATTGGTAAACATACATAGAAGATGGTGAGGCCAGTGGAATCTCAAGTGCTTGGCCCAAGGTCACACACTTAGTGACTAGCAAAATCTAAACTAGAGTACCATTCAGACTTTTTGTTTGTTTCTGCAACATACAAGTACCTTCAACTATCCCACAGTGCCTTCCAAACCTGGCTGTGAATCAGAATCAACTAAAAAGCTTTTGAAAAATACACCGCTGATCCCTAGGTTCACTTCTGGAAATTCTTGTCCAATAAGTTTGGCTGGAGAGTTTGGGTCTGTACTTTTAACAAGCTACACAGGTGATTCTGATGTGGGAGGTCAACTGACCTGTGTTTGGAAAGCACTTTCCCAGGACATAGCTCTGTGTGCCCAAGTGCTGTTAGCTACTAATTTTAAATTCAGGTTCAGGAAGAATTCATTGTTACTATGGTGACAGAATAGGCATTAATAGGAATATTTCTATTACTAAGATTGGAAATGAAGGGAATCACATTACCAGTGCAACAATTACTCTTTCCTGGGTTGGCACCAAACCTCGAAGTTCTTGTTTAGAAAGCAGATCATGCATTCCTTCCCCTGACTCTTTAGTAAAATGACTAAGCTTAAGTTTCCATTTCAGTTTTGTGATTTTTAATATCTTTGTAAAATATATCTGTACATAGAAAAGTATTTTTCAGAAGCGCCTTCAAGAGAATAAAGTTAATGTAAGTGTGTCTGAAACTCATGGCAAATATATGGGGAAAATCAGAAGATGGTCTGTGCATATAGAATGGATATTTAAGGAATGGACCCTTTTTAATTTTACACACTGTACCCTGTATATTTTATATGTGCACACCTACACAGGATGGTCAGGACTCAATGCATTTCTTATTGATTGATTGACTAGGACCTCAGGTCAGTCATAGTAGTCTTTCATCTTCATCTCCTTTCCATTATCCTTCACTCTTCTTTCTTCACCTGCAGATAGAGTAGAAATCCATTAAACCATACCTTATAGTTTTGAAGCCTCCAACTAGTCTTATGTTTTAAGGCATGCCTTCTCAAGGAGATGATATCCACTCCCAAGGGGCAAAAATCAGTTTTTGGAAGAGACAAAAAACTTAAATATTTCAGTGGTTTGTGTAGCCCTCCAAAGGGCCACACAGTACATAAACAGATATACAGTTGATATGTGGTATTAAAATTTCATGTAGTGGGGCAGTTATTTCGAAAAATATGTCAAAAATCCTTAGGGGGCAAGTGATAATCAAAAGAAAGGCTGAGAAACACTTTTAAGGGCTCCACAAAAAAATCTTGGCTGCCTAGCATCTAGGCTTTGCCTCAGTGCACACACAGATTGCTGTGAGGAGTTTCAGTGGTGAATTGGCAGTTAGTCAGTCAGGAGACCTGACTTCCTGGCTGGCCATTAAAGATTTCCTGGGTGGCACCCTATTAGCAGCCAAGTATTCTGTTTGAGGAATACTTGAAGAGTTAACACTCTTCAGAAAAGCCTGAAAGATGTAATACAATGAACAGGATTTCAAGGGATGGCTGGGCTTTTTGTAAATGGAAGCCTTTTGTTCAGTCTTTCAAGAGGAAATTGGAATCAACTGATACTAATGGAGGCATTATAGTAGTAGAAGAGCTAACTGGTGAACAAGTTATTTAAAATGTTATTCAACCAGAGATGCCTCAAGAAATGATGCCTCAAGAGAGAGAACAGAGGCCTAGAAGAAAATGAACCCAAACATTATGACTTAGTTGAATATGTTGGGTCCAAAAGTCATTAATGCAGCAGAAGTAATGAATCTGGATAGTGTTTTTAATCACTTCTATTGGAAAAAGATTTCAATGCAACTTTATTTGATTATTCAGGTAACTACATAATCTAGAGTTGTTTAAGTGAATATTTTGTCAGATTATTGGCTTTTCTTCATATTCAGGACTAAACCAGTTTTGTAGATATGAACAATGCACCAAGTAAAGTTATAATTACTATGTATACAGTGAAATTTTGAGAAAAATAAAAAAACAAAGATTGCATTACAAATGTAGTACTTATGTTTATGTTTCTCAAAGTGTTGATGTCATCTCAGAACAGCACATTAGTTTCCTATAGCAGATTATTTTACTTCATGCATCTCCTCTATGTTATTAGGAAATACCTGTGACCTACTGAAGCAGTATAACTCTGGAATGCTAAATTTGCAGTTCACAATTTATCAGTGCATCATAATATAGACTACTGAATTTATAACACAGTATACTGTTTATTATATAATTTACTCAGATTATTATATCCATGTTACAGTACATGCTGTATTAATCTTGTCCTCTGCATTGTGACATGAAGTGGTCTTGGCATTATCATTAGAGCAATGTCCAAAAACATAAAAAAATGAGGCAGGACTTCTAGGCTGAATGTCTTACACATGACCCTTTTATACCATATCCTTATATCATTCGTCCTGCTACTGTGTGCTGGAGAAAGCTGACCCCTGCAGACTGCCTCAGCAGGCTTCCTTGTCCTCTGGCTTCCGGTTTGTCCAATGGAAGGCACATGCAGAAACAGGAAGGTGGGAGGCATAAGAAGAAATAGGAAGGTGAGAATAATAAAAAGTTTATCGCTTTCTGCATCACAAACCACTAACAGAAAAAAAAAGTTTATCCCCTAGCTCTTTCTCTGCCTTCTTAGCAGAGCTTCACTGCTTCCCCTTAGCTGAAGGCCACAGTTCCTATCAGGTGTCTCCATACAGATGTTCTCCCAGGTTCTGGTAATGGCTCCCTCCCCTTTTTTCTTCAGACCTCAGACTTTCTGATGTTGCTAGACCTGTGGTGCTGCAGTATCCCTTGCTATTTTTCCTACACTCGGCCCACACCTTTGTAAATGGTCCAATTCTCAAATACTTCTCAATTGCTCAGTGTGAGTGTGCAGTATTTTTATGAAGGAACCCATAATGACACCACATTGTAGTGGACTATAAGATTACTCACAGATTATTGACCTTTTACTGTATTAAGCCATGTAAAAGCTAAATTCTTAGAAAGGGACATTGGACTTTCTAAGCACCAGATATCAGTTAATGAATTAGTTATAGCTCAGCTATGAAAGCTGAAATATTATGCAAAGGTGGGCACTACTCCAGTGTGGAATACAATTGCATGCCATATAAGACTAATTGAGATGCCCATTAACAGTGAAGAAGGGCCGCTGGTAATGCAAACATTTTACCTTCAATTTGAGGCAAGCATAATAAACAATGGACATTGTAGAAAGTACCAGCGAAACACTGTACCCTAGAGAGCTTTGCTTTTATTAATGAGAAAGGTAACAAATTAATTTCCTGTGGAAATTGAGTAATTTTTATTACTTCCCTTAAGCTAGAATTAATAATTTAGAAATGGTTCAGAAGAGCCTTAACAATGCCTCAGACTTGGTGTGGACTTATATAGCAATATGCATGTCTATCTATAAATGTGCACGTTTTAAAATATAGAAAATATAGGTAAGAATTTGTTTATTTGCATATATCGATAGCTAACAGACTAGTGCCAATTCAGGTTTGCTGCTTTATCCTGAAAAGTGTACATGGAACTGTCCCTGCCACTGAAATACATTAGGCAATAAATTTCGAGCAAAAAACACTTAGAAAATTGTCATCATTTCACATTTGGAAATCCTTTAACTCAGCTTTGTTCCTTGGAGGACTGAGAGGACACTGGGTTATCTCATGCCTTCCTTTCTGTGAGTGATCAGATTAATCTGAAACTAGGTGCATAATACTTTCTAAGTGTCGACATTATTATCTTTTCCTACAGTTTGGATTGTGATTTGTTGATATCCTCTAAATATCTTATTACAGAGAGCTCTATAAAAAGGTCCTTGGCACAGGCAAAGGCAGATCTATCAGACAGATGTACCTCTTACTTGCACTGGAATTCCTCTAGGGTCATATATGTCTACATCAGGCAGATGACTTAATAATTATTCCTGAAGAGTTCATGAAGACCAGCTATTCAAGGTCTTTTGTTGGGGGGCAGGCAGGGCGGTGCTGAAAATTTCAATATTGATGAAAACATTCCACATTAGCAATATGGGTAGAAGGAGTGGTTGTCCTTACCTGTGCCTCTTCACCCCAGCTGCGTCTTGCTCACTACGGACACTTGATGAATATTAATTGAGGTGGAAATTAATTGGAGCAATGAGGTCCCATTGAGGGAGAGGAACAAGGACTGTTGGCATGTTATCAATTGACATGTCATGGGTTTTCCTTTTTCCCTTGAAACCTAGAAGAAATACATATTCAAGACCTAGTCGTTTTCCCCTACTGGCAGCTCCATCTGGCAGTCATGCAGAGGTATGTAATCCAACCTGTGTTTTGTAGTGATACAGAATCTGGCACTGGGTTTCCATGGGGGTCAGTCAGTTGAGAAACCCTCCAAGTGGACTCCCACAGCTAGAGTGGCAAAGAGCCTTTGCTAATCTTTTTTTTGTCTCTATGGGTTTAGCTTTTAGAATTATGGGACCAAGCCACAACTCGGCATGCAAAAGCCATAATAATGATGATTTCATCTTAGGTTGTTTGTAGAACTCTGACTCTCCTGTGGAGTATGAGAGTTAGGAGAAAGGCAGGTTACATAACAAGAAGTAAACACAGATTGGCAGGCTGTGCAGTAACTGGGGTTTCCATTGGTACAGTAGAAAAATATTTGCTCTGTGAAGAAAAGCAAGAGAGCCTTTCCATTTATATCATTTTGGCAGTTTGTGCTGAGGTCTTTGCTAACACTCAAACTATTATACTGCCAGAGTTTTTTGTTCATCTAAGAGCAAAAAGCATTGTATACCCATTCACATACTCTATCTTCCTATCTCCATCTAAAACTACTTGAGTCTATTTTGTGATATACAGGTTTCCAAAGTGTTTTTACTTAATATTTAAGCTTTTTTGTCCTATTGTCCTATACTTCACATGAAAAGATTTTGGACAATACTTAAGCATGTTTATAGTCATTTATCAATTAACTTTATCATCCCAGATGACCCTGACTGAATGTGTTGAAACAGGTAGACTCATCTAACTCCTGTTTCCTGACAATTCCAGTGAGATATTTAATTTCCCCACTCCATCCCCATCCTTGTGCTCCTATCACACACAATAACAAAACAAAGTTTGACACACAAAAGATACAGAAAATTAAATTATTATTATCTAGGTATGTGAATAATAAACATATATACTTTATTATTTTCTTAAAAATAAAGAAAGATGATGGAAATATTTTAATTCATCTGGTCACTTATTCATTACATCTTTCAAGTGGAAAAACTTCTGTTTAGAAGTGACAAGCTACTTTAAGACCACAAGGTAATCGTCAAGAACACTAAAATCTTAGTGATTTACCAAAGCATCCTAAGAACACTTAGATTTGTCATAATAGCTAACCAGACAGGGAGAATATGGCTACTTGAGAGCCTGAGGGTTGATTTCATGCTGAAGCAATTTGCTTTGAGGGAATCAGAACTTAAGTGAGCCTACTCTCAAGCCTCAGATACTCCAATCAGTCCTTTCCACCTCCCTCAGGTGCAGAGGGACATTCTTAAAGGAGACCTATGAAAAATAAACAAGCATAGAACCCCACTTCTGCTAGTCCTCCATAATTTGAAATCAAGCACAGCTACACCAGGATAATGCTCCCAATCTGTTTTCTTTTGATTGTGGATGGCTGTGCACTGTGTAATAATCAGATCTCCATGGAACATGCCATTTTGCTTTCATGGGATATTAATTTGCTTTCTACTTTGGAATAATATTTAGTTGTGTTTCCCCATCTATGCCTTGCCTGTGAGTATAGACCAATAAAGGATTCAATAGAAAAGTTTTCAAAGATTTAATTCAAGTAAATCCTCTACATATTTGGCACACATCAAAAGCTTATATAAGACCTGCTAGTAAATTCGCATAATGACCAATGTTATATATCTCTAATCCTTAAGGATATGCATAGGACAGATATAGCGGATACCTCCGCAGGTATTGCTAGGCATCTCTAACTCTACATGTCTCAAACTAAACTCCTTACCCCATCTCCCTTCAACAAAACCTATACTCCCTAATCTACCGCTATTCATCCAGTTAACAAATATGGATATTGGGAATTATTATGCGATCCTTTCTTTCCCTTGTGCCAAGGGATATTTTGTCAAGACTTGTAACTGTTTACCAAATCCATTTCTCTTTCTTTCTGGACCTAGAAGTATACTACATTTTCCAGCCCCTTGCAGTAAGATGTGGCCATGGTAGTAAGTACTAGTGAATGAAATATGTGTGGAAGTTTTATAAGCCATTTCCTGGCCAAGGGTTGTAAAATGATGATATGCCCCCTCCATACTCTCTTTCTCCCTCTGGGGACTATCATGAAGTTCTAACGGATAGTGGAACCAGAAGATGGAAGGAGCCCAGATTCCTGAAACATCAAACAGAGGAAAGCATCCAGCTGACAAAGAACATCTTCCTTGAGCAACTATGTATACAAGAAATAGACTTCTATATTGTTTGAACCATAATATATATTTGGGTCTATTTTCACTGCAGCTTGGTTTACCTAACTGATATTCCCAAGTTAGTCAATTCTGTCTTATAGATAGCTCACAGATTTTTCCCACCACCTTCAGTCCAGCTGCTCCTTCCTTTGTCTAGGTTCTCACTCTCCTTAGACTGAAGCTCTACAATAGCTCCTGAATTCGTTTCCTGTTCTGCCTTTGACCTTGCTTTTCTTCAAAGCATTATCTCAAACTGTGTCAATAATTACCTTTCCACAATATTAAATGGCAATAAATTCCAGGTTTGAAAACCATTCAATGATCCCCATCCTCTACATTAAAAATTCTATGCCCTTGGCCCATCAGTAAATATTCTTCATGATCTGTTTTCTGACTTCTCTTTCGGTCCCACCTCTTGGCTCACTGCTGCCCTGTAGCCTGTGATCCACTGTCACTGATCTGCTTCCAGTTCCAGGAAGATGTTCATGCTGCTGCTTCTCCCTAGAATGTCCTTCTTTCCTCTGCTTGATTCCTCAGTTTGGAGGGGCAGCTCGTGGAATCTCTCACTGCTTCCACCTCCAAGGAGGAGGAGCATTGCTATTGTTATGCAGGTAACCAGCTGTCCCTTAGCAGGCATTTTTGAACTTCTCCAAACTGAAACTCAGTTCACATAAAATGATAAATGAGTAATGAAAGTTGTATCAAGGATTGCAAAGGGAATTTATAGGAGAGGGGTTTTAATCCACAACACACTGCAGACACTTAAGTAAGTCTTCATTCAATGGCTTTGATTCTTCCCAAAATCTTTCTTCAGGTATTCCAATAATTAGAGGCCTCCTCTCCTTGATCATCCCCAACCAGGCAACTCCAAAACTGGTTTTAATTTGATATATGGTGACCCTTTCTCATTGCTGCTGAAACTTAAGCAATCTGAGAATTATTCCTATCCCACAGTGAGCTTTAAAGATGTAAACAGAGACACGTTGTGTAGAGAATGGAACTTTGGCAGAAGCAATAAAAACAGACGATTACTGGGACAAACAGTCTTATTTTATTTCCTCAGAAGCATTGAGGGCAGCCCTATCAATCTTTCTTTCTCTCTTTTCTTCCAATGATACTTTTACCTATGCTTCTGCTTCTGTGTCTACAGTTTCTATTACTAGGATTTTGGTACTAGCAATAGCTAACATTTAACAAGCTCTTAGAGTGTGCCAGGTATTTTTCTAAGACATTCATATCTTATGATGTATATTTATTGATTTTTGTCTTCCTTTAATCCTAATGTTTATATTTTGGGGAAAAGAGCCTATATGGTACATTAAATAATCTGAAAACTCTTCTACAACAATACAGTTAGAAATTCTGGATAAACTATGACAGATATTCTTTTAGAGCCATAGCTGAGTTTGTAAGAAAGTGAAGGAACACTTTGGCATCAAAAAATGGAGGAGAAATGACAACTAGGGTAGAGTAGTCCCTGCTTATCCACAGGGATACATTTCAAGACTCCCCAGTGGTACCTGAAACACAGATGGTAACAAACCCTATAAATACTATGTTTTTCCTATACATACCTACAATAAAGTTTAACTTAAAAATTAGGCACAGTAAGAGATTAACAATAACTAATAATTAGGTAATTATCAGTAAAATATTATTGTATTATTAAGTAAAATAAGGGTTCTTGAACACAAGCACTGCGATACCAAGGCAGTTGATCTGATGACTGAGACAGCTAGTAAGTGACATATACAGAGTAGATACACTGGACAAAGGGATACACTGTCCCAGATGGGATGGAGTAGCATAGTGCGAGATTTCATCACTCTACTCAGTATGGCATGCAATTTAAAACTTATGAATTGTTTATTTCTAGAATTTTCCATTGAACATTTTCAAACTGCAGTTGACTGTGGATAACTAAAACTACAGAAACTGAAACCACAGATAAGGAGGACTACTGTATTAGTGGGCAGGTACTATACTATATAGTACAGAGTATATAATTTTGAAGGATAATCTACATGGTCTCCCAGAATTCCCCATCAGGATTATGTCCTAGTCACCCACAGTTGTAAACTGCTCAATAATGTACCCTTTCTTGGCTTTCTTCCCTTTCATATTTTCCCTCTTCCCTACGGGAACATCCTGAGTTACTTCTCAATTAACCACTTGTACTCAAGTACTCAACTCAGAGTCTGGGGAAACCCAAGCTAAGACAGGCTTTTATTTGTCTATTCATTTTCAGAATATTAGGACACTGTGAACCTTAAATACACTCTAATTATAATCTCCATTATACTACCTAATTATAATAAAGGTGGCCCTCACGAAATTGCCAAATATCATAAAGATTTCTGTGAAGAAGTAACAACAACAACTGTAACAATAATTCAAGCACAAATGAATAACAAGAAAATGGAAATGCTGTTTAAGAATAAAATACAATTATGGTCTATACAGTGTTGGCTGGAAGTCAACTCCAAAGATTATCTGATGGATTTTGAAATATAGATTTTGATCTACACGCTCTGATGATGAAGTATGGCAGGTATATTGCGATTATTTGAGAAAAGCCAACAGCACAAAAGTGAATAAACAAAACACATAAGTCTCCAGAGAAGTCAGATAATTTAGGGAAGAGAAATTTAAACAAATCTAATTAATATCTTCAGAGAGATTTGGGAAGAGGTATCCACACACAAAAAAAATTCACCTGCTATGAAAAGAAGCAACACATAAGAGCAGCCTACAAGTTTAAATATTATTGCCAAAAATATAGCATGCATGAAAAGATTGGAATAAATAATCAAAGAAATCTTTTGTAACAGAGGAGAAAGACAAGAACATAAAAATATGATAAAAAGGTAAGATTAAGAAGATTGATCCGTGCTAAATTCCTAGAAGTAAGACAGCAGTAATGAAGGGGATAAAATTATGTTTAAAAAGAGTATTTCCTGGAGCTGATGAAAAACTGGAAAGTTCAGATTGAAAGGACTTCACTCTAGTGTCTAGCAAGATAAATTAGACATATTCTTATGAAATTTCAGAATGTTGAAGATAAATAAAATAACATACATTGTTTTAGTGAGGAAAATCCATGTTACCTACAAAAGAATCACAATAAAATTGTTTCAGTTTTTAGGAGGCAATATGGAGCAATGTCTTCTGATTTCTAATGAAAAATATTTTTAGCATTTTTATTTTTAATTGTGGTAAATTACACATAACATAAAATTTAGCATCTTAACCATTTTCAAGTGTACAGTTCACTTTTGTTAGTTATAGTAACATTGTTGTGCACTCAATCTCCAGAACTCTTTTCATCTTGGAATATTGAAATGTTGAAGCCATTAAACAACAACTTCCCATTCCTCCCCGCTCTTCCCTCCCCAGTCCCTGAAAATCATTCTCCTTTCTGTCACTATGAATTTGACTACTCTGGTACCTCATGTAAGTGGAATCTTACAGTATTTGTCCTCTTATGTCTGCTTATTTCATTTACCATAATGTTCTTAAGGTTCATCCATACTGTAGCATGTGTCAGAATTCTCATCCTTTTTTAAGGGTGAATAATATTCCATGGCATGTATATATCACATTTTGTTTATTCATTCATCCATCCAAGGACACCTGGATTGCTTCTACCTTTTGGCTATTGTAAACAATTTAACTATGGATATGGGTGTACAAATATTTCTTTGAGACTCTGCTTTCAATTCTATTGAATATATATCCAGAAGTGAAGTTGCTGAATCATATGTTAGTTCCATTTTTAATTTTTGAGGAATTACTGTACCATTTTGCATAACAATTAAATCCATTTACATTCCCACCAACAGTGTGCAATTAAATCCATTTACATTCCCACCAATAGTGTGTAAAGGCTTTGACTTCTCTATATCCTCACCAACACTTGTTATTTTCTGTTTTGTGTTAGTAAACATCCTAATAGATATGATGTGATATGTCATTGTGGTTTTAATTTACATTTCCCTAACGATTAGTGGTATTGAACATATTTTCATATTACTATTTGTGTATCTTTTTTGATGAAGTATCTATTCAAGTCCTTTCCTCATTTTTAATCAG
This sequence comes from Papio anubis, assembly GCF_008728515.1. NCBI lineage: Eukaryota > Metazoa > Chordata > Mammalia > Primates > Cercopithecidae > Papio > Papio anubis. The sequence continues at coordinate 124,315,015 of NC_044996.1, forward strand.
GTTATTTTTGTTGTTGTTGTATTGTTAGGAGTTCTTAATATATTCTGGATATTACCTCCATACCAGATATATGAGCTGCAAATATTTTCACCCATTTTGTAGGTTGTCTTTTCTACTTTGTTGATTGTATCATTTGAAGCATAGAAGTTTTTAATTTTGATGTAATCCTGGATAATTATTTTGAACCTAGAATTCTAAACTCACTTAAAATAATCATTTTTGAATGATGGTTTCCAGCTGCATCCATGTCCCTACAAAGGACACAAACTCATCCTTTTTTATGGCTGCATAGTATTCCATGGTGTATATGTGCCACATTTTCTTAATCCAGTCTGTCGGAGGGGGGAGGGATTGCATTGGGAGTTATACCTGATGTAAATGACGAATTGATGGGTGCTGACGAGTTGATGGGTGCAGCACACCAACATGGCACAAGTATACATATGTAACAAACCTGCACGTTATGCACATGTACCCTAGAACTTAAAGTATAATAATAATAAAAAATAAATTTTTAAAAAAATAATCATTTTTGAAGGCAAGAAAAGATAAGTTTAAATCTGCCAAGTTCAGATGATTTTTCATTATCCTGGAAATATTTAAGTTTATTGTGAAGTAACATGAAGTTGGGAAGAGGGGATTTCAAGGACACAGTGGAAAAACATAAGGTTATACCATAAAGAAACCCCCTGGATACAGAGTACAGCAGACCCAGCAAGTAGTAGTACGCTTAAAAAGCTGTATGATCCTAGCTACATGGTGATGAAGGTATATATTTTTTAATCTTAAGGAAAAAAAGGCTATGGGAAAAATTATGTACAAGAAAGTCATACCTCAAATATGAGCAAACTAAGGCATGATTTGGTTTTCTGCAATTGATATAGTATAAGTAAAGAGAACCAATTCAATTTTGGCAATTGGTGCAGTAGCACAGGATTTTAGTGCCAAAGAATTTGTGACATGTATGTCGAAGTTTTTCTCTGTTGTACAGTTATGCTCATTGAGTCACAAAGAAATAAGATTTACATTAATCATAACAGTATAGGTATGTTTATTGGCATTTGGTTGTCAGAATCATTTCCTAGTAAACTTAATTATAGTAATGGCATAGGTGACAGAGGGCTGGGAAATGGAGGAAGGTGGTGGAGACAAGAGTAGTGGAAGCTAAATTTCTTATCCTGCATAGTGAAAAGTCAATAGATACCATGTAAAGTACCTGGATCAGTAAGTAGAGACAAAGAGAGAGAGACTGAAAGTTATAAAATTATCTTCAATATACTCTGAGCCTAGAGGCTCAAATAGAATCTTGAACTGTTCCCATGAAGTCCATAGGGTCCACACAAAAATACCTTTATTTCCATGGCTTCTGCTCATTTTCTTCTCTTCTAAGTCCCCTCAGTTTTTCCTGCCTACCTACCTTTCACCATATTTTCGGTTCCATTTTCAGGAATAAATAACTTCAGATTCTTTCAGTCCTGTGTATCCCTGGAGAAGGGCTTTAACTTTTTTTCTTTAGAACAGAACATTTCTTTAGAATGACAAACACAGTTTTCTTTTGCTAATTTGACCTTATCTCATCTTCTAATTTCTGTGCATTACCTCCCTAAAGCCTCTTTACACCATGTTACCAAAGTCTCCATTCCATCCTGCACAAAAAACAATAAGAAACACCACGTTGAATGTTGACGCTATGCCCAGTGCTCTTCCAAATGTTTTACAGACATTATTGCCCTTAATCCTCACAGTAGCTTTATGAGGTAAAGGTGTTCACTTCAACTCAGAGTAGAGATAACTGGGTCAGCAAATGCTTCCAATTTTAAGGGTTATAGGCCTGGTGAGAGAGTTTTAGAAAGGGTTTTTGATTCAGACAAACTTGAATTTTTATACCAGTTTTGCTGCTTATTAACTTTGTGACCCTAAGCAACTTATAGGAGCTACCTGAGTTTCCTGTACTCCATGTGAAAAATGAGACAATACTTCTATATTTAACTTAAGCAACTATTGTGAGGTAAAGTCCTGTAAAACTCCTAGCATGATACTTGGCAAATGGCAGAATTTGCCAAGTCTCTTGTTAGAATTATCATCATCATCATCATGATCACAGATATCACTGCTAATTCAGCAGCAACTTTCTTTTTTCCTTTTTAACAGCTTTATTAAGATGTCATTCACATACCATACAATTAACCATTCAATGGTTTGGAGCATATTACATTATTAATAACGTTAAATTTTGGTAATATATACATATATAACATAAAATTTGATATTTAAACCATTTATGTGTCCAATTCAGTTGTATTAATTATATATACAATGTTGTACAACCTTTACCACTATTTCCAAAAGCATTTTTATCACCTCAAATAAATTATGTAACCATTACACAATAACTTCCCATTCCCTCCTTTCTCCAGCCCCTGTTAACATTTAACCTACTTTCTGTCTATAAATTTGCACGTTCTAGGTACTTAATTCATACAAGTGGAATCATAGTGTTTGTTCTCTTGTATCTGGCTTATTTCACTTAATATTTTCCAAGTACAAAAGTACGGTTAGATAGGAGGAATAAGGTCTTGTGAATGGTAGCACAATGAGGTGACTATAGTTAACAATAATGTATTGTTTATTTCAAAATAATGAAAAGAGTGGAACTGGAATGTTCCTAACACAAAGAAATGATAAATACTGGAAGTGATGGATACTCCAGTTATCCTGATGTGCTCATTACACATTACATGCTTGTATCAAAAATCATATGTGCCCCATAATTATGTAAAACTATTATGTATCCATAATAACTTAAATAACTAAATAAATAAATTTAAAGTTTTCATAGGTTAAAAAAATGTTTTCAGGGTTCATCTATGTTGTAGCATGAATCAGAACTTCATTCACTTTTATGGTTGAATAATATTTCATTCTATGAATATACCACATCTTGTTTATTCATTTATCTGTTAACAGACACTTGGGTTGTTCCCACCTTTTGGCTATTATAAATAGTGTTGCTATGAATATGGGTGCACAAATATCTCTTTGAGACCCTACTTTCAATTCCCTTGGTATGTATCTAGGAGTGGAATTGCTAGGTCATATGATTAGCTTTTTGAGGAACTGCCAAACTGCTTTGCATAGTAGATGCAGCATTTTACATCTCCATCAGCAGTGGGTGAGGGTTTCAAATTTTTCACAACCCTTTCAACACCTGTTGTTTTCCATTTTTTAAATTACAGCCATTCTCATAAGTGTGAAGTTCTTTAGCAGTAACTTTCTAATCCAGGATTTCTTATAAATGTAAGGTATGACTAAAACAGCAGACAATAAAGATAGAATCATACTTTTGGATATTGTATTTCATCCTTAGTTCTAAAGAGACAATCAGCAGGATTTTCCTTAATCTCTATACAAGTAAGATAATGTTCTTGTGTCTACAAGATTCTTGGGGAGAAATTTCATTGCCAAGAAATTGCCTTAATTTGTAAGGTTTCCAGTAGACTACATGTATTTGCAAGCAAACAATCACAGCAGACAATCAAACAAGCTTTATAGATAAGGTCCGGCATAGTAGCATAATAAGCAATTACATTTTTAAAAATTGACTTAAGACACTGAGTATAGATTTGTGAAATTGGCATAAAAATACATGATTCTTGTAGAGACAAGCTTATGATAACAGAGGCTAGAAGAATACCTGAAGCAATATCCAAAAGATCCACTACATATTTAACAGGGTTTCAAAATCTAGCACAAAAGTTCAAAGTATGTTTGTATGATATCAGATGGAACATGAGCTTTTTCTTTTTTTATCTTTAGATTCTATTCTCTGTAACACAGAGGGTACATGCCACTCTGGATGGATATATTGGGTTTACTTCATATCAGGTCAATGTTTATCTGGCTTGTGGCAAAGGGAAAGTGGAAAAGAATGATTCAGGGTGTATTTGATCTGAAACAAAGAATAGTCACTAAAACCATAAAATTTGTGACATTTTTTTTGTCTTGTCAATATGGCATTAACTGAAGCCACTCTTCTTTAGTGATTTTTTAGCAGCATTGACGAGATATCTACTTCTGTGAAATTAGAGTTTTATTCTTTTAAAATATTTAGCTACTGTTAAACAGACATATATACACAAGCTAACACACACAGCTAATCTATCCAATGCTGTGTAAAGTTTTGTGAATGGACCTATTTAATGCAATAAACAGAAATGTTTATGTAGAGTGACCTAGGGTCTTATTTGGGATGTGATACAGATTAGTTTGTTGAAGCACTGACTTAGGATCTAAAGAAACCTGGCTTTAACATTTAGCTATGTGACTCTGAGCAAGACATTGAAATTCTTTGAGTTTCAGTCTTCGGCAATACAGAGATTATAACATCTACCTCATAATATGATTGTGAGAATTTTATGAGTCAGTATCTATAATGTGTAATGTGTAATATAAGGCTTAGCACTATGCCTCATAGATCCCCTAAGTGCTCAATAATAATAAAATAACTAACGTTCATTAACTCTTATCTTAATGGTTCAATAAACAGTACCTATTATCATAATTTTATATGTGTGGGAGATACTTGTCAGATATCTTGTTAGTAGATACACTCTAAGATACTATTTTACATAAGTATAAAACAATAATAAATATAACGATAAAATCCCATAACGTTAATCTTAGAGTAATAATTTACTACTGTGGAGAAACTGAGGAGGAAGAAATATTTCACTCTGATGTGATGAGAGCAGCCCAGGGCTGGAATGAGTCAACTTTGGAATTCAAACATTCTCTGGAATGCTTTTAAGCATAGGCAATGACCAGTTGGTGGGAATGTTGTGGAAGATATTTAAACATAAATGACTGACGAGGCCAAGTTCTCTTCCAAGTCTGAGAGTAATACTTCTTTCTCGTTTCCACTAATTCCTTGATATCAATAATGGATTCCCCATCATTCATCAATAGGACAAAAGATTTGGAAAACTGTATCCCCAAACTTTCCTTTCGAAGAGCTGCAGAAAGAACTAGGCTCCAGTTTGTTCTACTTGGTGGAGACTTGATTCCCTTGGGCTCCTTGAATGTCACGTGTAACTTGATCTGTTTCCTTTCTATTGAAAATTGGTTGTGTTTACTTACTTTTCTAAGCTGGGGTTTCTCAACCCTTGACAGGTTGGTGAAATATAGTTCAGCTGCAAAGGAAATGAGGCAAAAATACACCCATACAATAATCATTCCTCTTCTTCTATCCTGGCTGATATAAGCCAAGAGACAGACAGCAAAATATCAAGCTAAAAAGCTTTCAAGAAAAAGCAACCTTGGGGACTGTTATCCTTCCTCATTTTACCAGAGGCAGAATGACTGATGTAATAATAATTTGAAGTTAGATTTAAAAATGTAGAGATGCATCAAAATATTAACACAAAGCAAATTAACTTTTAGGAGCTTTATGGTTTTAGAGGAAGGCATACTTTTCATTTTCATCACAAGCAAAAAATAATAAGTTATCTTTTTGGCTAACTTATTCCAGTCTTTCTTTTTAGGACCCTTATTAGAACAAATGTTTTTGGAACAACTTAGTTTCCGTCTATTTAATTCTTTCCTGGGCACTGTGTCCAAAGGATAAGATGTGTTCCTGATCCTCAGGGCCTTACTGTAGTCTAGCGCTTTCGAATCAAGACATTACAGGCATAGAATTTAGGTTTTAATCTTAATGTGCTGCATACTTTCTGTGTAACCTTGAAAAGTATCTTTAACTTCTCTGAGCTTCAGTTTTGTCATATTCATAATGAGGATAACAATATCTACTTGATAGTGCTGTTGTAAGGATTAAGGGGGACAATGTATGTAAAGATGACTGTATATATAATCTAATGTGTGTGGCTTTCAGTACTTCTTAACTACTTAGTGGGGAAATTACTTCACCTTTTCTGCCTCAGTTTCCTTATATATAAAATAGTTATAATAATTGTACCAGTTGCACAAAGTTATTATAAATTAAATAATATGTGTGTAGTGCTTAAAACAGTGTCTCAAACATAGTGTATGTTCAGTAAGGGCTGGCTGTTATTATTATTGTTATTGTTATTATAATTATCCTTACCACCACTATTGGAATTTCTGAGAAATAGGTTGTTCAGAATGATCAAAAGTAGGGTTTGAACTTGTTCTTGAAAAATGTGGAGCCGGGCGCGGTGGCTCAAGCCTGTAATCCCAGCACTTTGGGAGGCCGAGACGGGCGGATCACGAGGTCAGGAGATCGAGACCATCCTGGCTAACACGGTGAAACCCCGTCTCTACTAAAAAATACAAAAAACTAGCCGGGCGAAGTGGCGGGCGCCTGTGGTCCCAGCTACTCGGGAGGCTGAGGCAGGAGAATGGCGTGAACCCGGGAGGCGGAGCTTGCAGTGAGCTGAGATCCGGCCATCGCACTCCAGCCTGGGCGATAGAGCCAGACTCAGTCTCAAAAAAAAAAAAAAAAAAAGAAAAATGTGGAAAAAAGAAGGTGGTAGAAGAAAAGTGAGTAAAAATCCATAGATACATGGGCATAGATGTTCTCGGGAACAGACTGATTAGAGAAGTCAGGATATCTTGGTGGGAAGCAATGTCAAGTCATTAATTTCGGGCTTAATTCTGAAGGACTCAGTAAGTCAGGCAGAGGAATTCAAACTTAATTGTTGTAGAGTGATTTTTTTCTTGCTTTATTTTGCTTTTTAAAATTCAAGACCCCTTTTTACCACCATACTCTGAGTTATTTTGTTGAAGGAACACTAGGCATTCCATTCCAGAGTGGTCCAATACTTCTGAATCCTCAAAAGGGTTTGTGGGCATTCAAAACTGCCCTAGCCCTAGAAGACTATCCAAGGCTCATTGAATCCAAGAATTAGAAACTTACTCAAACTGACTCAAGCAAATATGGTGTTTTCTGAAAGGACACAGCATGCCTCTCACCAACTCTTCAAGGATGGGAGACCAAGAGGAGCTGAGTCCTATGGAAACTGGAACCTGAAAAACATGGACCAGACCACTCCATTTATCTCTTCTGGGGCCCCAGGATTTGTATCTGTTTTTCCTGTGGACAGCTACTCCATTTTCCTGCTTCTGTCTATAGAATGGCTTTCTCTACAAATTCATGCTTCATGGCTGTACTTGAACACCAGCTTGAATGTGATTATGACTTAGTTACCAAGATGCTGACTCTAGTTATGATTTTACATGTCCTTTCTGTTCATGTGCCTACCATCCCTAATTGGATCAGCACTCAGAGTCTCAATTCACATGCTCAACAGAGAATTTGGCTGGTTGGCCCAGCCTGGGTCAGGTATCCATCTGTGGTCTGATCATCTGTGAACAGGGATTTGAGTTATATGTCATATTAAGTTGAGGATTAAGAAGTAAGGCAATGATTAACAAAACAAGACATTATTTTGTTTATACAACTGGGTTGGGGCTGAGGCAGGCATGAGCTATGAGAAACTTGGATAGAAACTCTGTCTTATTCTTATGGTCTTCCAGTGTTTGGTACATAGTAGACACCCAAACAAATTCTATTAGTCTGAGTTCTCCAGAGAAACAGAACCAATCAGATATAGGTAGATAGATAGATAGATAGATAGATAAGAGGAGATTTATTATGGCAATTGGCTCATGTGATTATGGAGGACAAGAAGTCTCACAATCTGCTGTTTTAAAGTTGGAGAACAAGGAAAACTAGGTAATTCATTTGTGACCAAAGGCCTGAAAAGCAAGGGAGCTGATGGTGTAACCCAGTCTAAGGTCAAAGGTCTGAGAACCAGTCAGGAGAAGACGGACATTGTAGCTTAAGGAGAGAGAAAGAGAATTTGCGCTTCTTCTGCCTTTTTGTTTTATTTGGGTCCTTAATGGATTAAGGACCCACCCATATTAGTGAGAGCAGATTTTATTTACTCATTCTACTGATTCAAATGCTAATCTCTTTCAGAAACACAGACACACCCAGAAATAATGTTTCACCAGCTATCTGGGTGTCCATTAGCTCAGTCAAGATGACACATAAAATTAACTATCACACAAATGTTTATTGTATTTAATTGATACTTGAAAGGAAATATATGTGTGTGTGTATACATATATATGTTCTTCATCTCCTTACTTTCACTTATAGTATAGGTACGCATCCCAGCCTCTGCATTGGTGTTACACTCAAAGCTAATGTCACATAAATTGCTTGAGCAATCAAGAAAGCCCAAGCCAAGTCTACAAGTGCTTTACAATTGATTTCTTCAAGGAAGTGGTCCATATAGTTTGGAAGTTTCAACTTTCAAATTCTCTGTGGAGTACAGTCCTGAAAGTATATCCACAGCCAAAATATTCTGTACAGTTGCCTTAAAACTAGAAACAGTCTGGTTTGCTTCATTTCTTAATTCTATATAGTTGCCTATTTTTCTTTAATAATTCATTCTTCAAATTTATAAGGCAAAATGATTACTTTTACTGGATTATTCCTAAATTAAAGCATCTATATAAACTTTTAAATGATTTTTTGTGTTACTCTTGTTTTTTCTCAATTCTATGTTGCTTGCTATTCTTATTTTCTTAATTATATGACTAAGATGGTATTACCCTTACATAATTAAACATATTTTTGAAGACTTATAAAGGAGGTATGAAAATTTCAAAGGTCTTTATTAAATTCATATGAAGCAGGAAAAAATGAGCCATGATCCTCAGAACCCAGTGAGTTTCATGTATTCTAAATTTAATTCACATTCTATGACTTTATCACTTTTTACTCATTTAAAAGTATCCTATTTGTAGACTTAATAACCTTATTAAGATCTGAAAAACATTTTTTATACTTTAACCCCACTACTGAAATACTCTTTCTTTTTTCCTATACAAGTTGGCACCATCTCAATCTTAAAAGGAAAAATTCATCTCTAAAGCAATTTGCAGTGACAAATTTGAACACTTTGAGTCTTATACCACCAATGTTTTTAACTTTTTATTTCACTGAAATTGCATCCTGAATCATGTAAGGTCCAAAATTACTAAGTAGCAAAACAATAAAGTGTAATTTTGCTAATACACATTTTGTATCATTAGGGCCTCATGGTATTATACCTATATGGAAACCCCCAATTCACTGTTTTTCTTTACTTTTGGCCTGGCTATCATTCTCTAACCTCGATCCTGATGATCTTTTGTGAGCAATTTGGTTGAAAGTCTACACTTGTATGTGCTTTGCCCATTGAACATACTAATAGGAGCTTTCTGGAATGAACCAAATGCACTATCTTATGGCAAGTTTGTAACTTCTTTCCTCTCTTCATAGCTCTATGGAGATAAAGCAACTATGATTTTGAGTGACCTTATGTGCCAGCAGTTACCATCTGTTGTGGACTGAAATTACCATCTAAGTTCTTGCTATCTGAGGATCTGCAGGGTGCCCCTTGATCTGTCAACCAAACACAAGCAGTTAACACAAATAGCACACAATTTTAAAAGTAGACAGGATAGTAGAATCAGACTCTATTTGCCCATTCTTTTACCACTTTATAAAACTAAGCTGTTCCCGTCTACTGCCCTCAGACAGAGAACTTTTTAAAATTCTAGCAAACCTGATCCTAGGAACTTGCCAGGAAAGTCTTATTCTTGTTAACCAATACTAATAATGAAGTGCATCTGAAACCAAGCTTCTTATGTGCAATAGGAATCTACATTTTCAGATTGAGTTCTTTCATTCTTTAAAATTAATGTTTTTATAATAATTATATATCTATTGTGAAAAATTTAAAAATACACAAAAGAATAAGAAACGAAGTAGCAATTACTTAATACTGATACCTACAGATATCTAGTATTAACCTTTTACCATATTTTCTTTCAACCTAGACGTTTTACTTTACACATCATTTTTAAATAACATCATATTATAAATATATTCATTTAAAGGAATATTTTAAAGTATTATTTTAATGAATTCATATTACCTCATTACCTGAATATACTGTAATTATATTAGTATGCTATAATTTATTTATTCATTCATCTAATATTGGACATTGTACATTTAGGTTTCCAATTATACAGAATGATAAATAGCCCTGCCAATATATTCATTGGTCTCTCTAATTATTTCCTTAGGATAGGTATCTGTGTTCATCTTTTAAGTTCTTAATAGTCTCTCAAATTGCTTTTCATGAAAACTGTAATACTCCCACCTATATGCTAATTTTATAGGTGGAAATTTATATCTTACTATTCCACTTCCTTTTAATTAAAATCTAGCTAGTATAGAGACAATTCTGGATCCAAATCAAGAAGAAAAGAGTAGAAGATACAGTGACTTTGACTCTAATCTTGGTCCAGCCATGCAGAAAAGACATTGCTCATCACTTCTACTGCAGTCTTCCTTCATCTGAGGTTCGCCTGGTGGCCAAAGAGCTGCAAAGAGAAACATCTCTGTAAAAAGACTTCTTAGAGTGTAATAAAACCACAATTAACATATTTATTGGTACCTCTAGTTTATTAAGCCCCTTCACATCAATTGTCATAGTAGATTCTCCGAATAACTTTCTAAGGATGGTGTTTTTGTGGAGATGCTTGGGTTACTATTCTCCCAAGTTGCTGGGGCCCTTCATTATCTCCAGCTTCTCTGACCATGTAAGTATTCTAGGCTGGCAAGTGATAGATTAAGGCTTGAAACCTAACTCCAAATATTATGCTCCTTCTGTTTTTCTGTTATACCACAATCCCTATTACAAAGGCAGGTGTACTAAGAAGCGAAAATAACTTAAGCTTCAGGGACACCAATTGCATTGGTCCCTTCCAAGTTACCATGCCTAATTTTGTGTTTGTGATTTTGTAACCTTTTTCTTAAAGAGAGCCCCCAGAGTGTATAGGCTTCAGAGTCCCACAAAACCCAGATCCACTGCTGCTCCACAGATAGCAGGACACTAAAAGCTTAAAAATAGCTGTTGGGGTTCTGGGATAGGTGATGGTTAAAAATTTCAAGGTACTGTGAAACAGGTAATGTCATGTCTACCAAGAGGCCTCCACACACATTACTCTCAGTACCTTCCCTCTCTCAGATAACAGATAATCTTTTTCTTCAGAAAAATCCTGGGTCATTGTCTTCCCCAAGGATACTACTTAGCTGATGAATCCAAAGCACCGAATCAGAACCCAGGGACTTAAAGGCAAAGTGGGCAGAGAGAAGGCAGAGCCCAAGTTGAGGACCTGAAAGAGAAGGCACAATTGAAACCTGAGCTGACATAAAATAAAATGGATCTTAGTGTTTAGTATTTTGAAAGGCACAATATACACGGTGAGGACCCCTTATCTCAAATTATGAATAAATTAGACATTGCATTAAACACTTTAAACCCAACATGATGGGTTACTTATCTTGCCTTGTATGACTTGGCTTATTTTCATCTCTGATTGCACTGCCATCTGTGGTCAGATCCATCAGACAGGGGTTCAAAAACATCTTTTTGTACCATGAGCCCCTTTGACATATGATGAAGTCTATAAACCCCTTTCTCAGAATAATGTTTTTAAATGTGTAAAATAAATTATTTAGGATTGCAAAGGAAACCAATTATATTGAATTATCAAAATAATTATGAAATGACTTCGTGATATAGTGAGATGGTGTTTATTTATTAATGTGTTAAAAATCCAGATCCAATAGTGGATCTGTAATCTGTCATAATTTCAGTGTAATGATGAGTATAAACACTGAGATGTCTGCAACAGTTGTAATGTGATATGAAAATATCTGTGACTTCTGTTGATGATGAAGTCACAGATACAGCTAGTATAGTTTTTTGCTGGCCTTCATGTTTAAAGGAAATACTAAACTTTATTTAAATGTTTGTGAAAATCAAGATGTAACTTCCTCTCATTTATGTTCACAAAACCCTTGAATTTTATCCACAGATCCTTGCTGGTCAGTACAGATGTGATCTCAAATTTCTAGTTGCTTGGTGCAGGTAATAAAAGCTCCTGTTAATGGGCTGAGTTGGGTCCCCCCAAAGTTTATATGTTGAAATTCTAACCCCTAGTACCACAGAATGTGACTGTATTTGGAGACAGGACCTTTAAAGAGGTAATTAAGGTAAAATGAGGCCATATGGGTGGGTCCTGACCCAGTATGTCTGGTGTCTTTATGAGACAAGGAAATGTGGACACAGGCATACACAAAGGGAAGACCATCCGAAGATACTGGAAGAAGATGGCCGTCTATATGCCAAGGAGAGAGTCTTTAGAAGAAACCAACCCTGCTAACACCTTGATCTCAGATTTCTAGCCTCCAGAATTGTAAAAATAATAAATTTCTATTTAAGCCACCCAGACTGTGGTACTTCGTTATGGTAGCCCTAGCAAACTAATATAGACCTGAGCCAGTCCTCCAAGAGTAGAGGAACTACACTGAGGTGTCTGCCTTCTAGTCGATTATAAATGAAAAGTTTAAGAGCATGGTTCTGAGTTAAAAGCAAAGATTCAAACCCAGTGTGGAATCCCCATTTTCATTTTTACTATCACTGTGATGGTAGCTTTGTTATCAACCTTCTACAAGTCCCAATTTCCTCATGTATACAGGGAGAATGCTAATAGAACCTGCCTCAAAGAATTTTTGTGAGGATTAAATGAAATAATCTACTTAATGCACTTGGAATGAAGTCTGGAAAATAGTAAGTCCTTAATAAGATGTTGATAACAATGAAGAAGATGAAAAAATCGCTCTCCTTCCTCTCTTCTCCAAAACTCCATCTTAGCAAAGGAGAAATGTGGAGAGCTCTTTTGTGGCATTCTGGTATGGTAGAGGGAGTGGGTAAGTATAAGACTTTTTCTCAGAGCCTGCTTTTATTAATATCTATTCTATTTCTTATCACCAGAACTTCCACTAATCATAAATGATAACATCAAATTACTTTCTTTCCTTATTTAATTCATTCAACATATATTCAGTATGTAATTTCTCTGTGCCAGTCACTTTGCTAGATGATGGGCATATATAACAACTACCTGTTGGCTGTGTAGCGGACAAGGTGGATGTGATCCTTGTCTTTGCAAGATTCATGACTGTGAAAGATATTAAGAACATCTCATATAAATAGTCCTTTAAAATATTTAGAAGATTTATCCAGGAGAAGGGATGACAAGGGAAACACCCACCCATTACCTGCACCACAGAAGCCCTCCTCCCACGTTCCCTTCCAGTTGCACCCTTCCCCTCACCTATCAAAGATTAGTTTTACCTATTTGGAAAATTTATGTAGGTGGAGCCATACAGTATGTCCTCTTGCCTCTGACTTCTTTCACTCAAACTTATGTTAGTGAGATATCCATGCTGCTGTGTGTAGTTTTAATTTGCTCACTTTCAAAGCCAGATAGTATTCTATTGTGTGAATGTATTACAAAATATTTATCCACTACACTGATAATGGACATTAGAATTGTTTCAAGTTGGGGATATTAAGTCTAGTGTGACTACAAGCATACTTTTTTAAAGTTAATTTTTAAATTGTGGTAAATTATACATAACAAAATTTATCATTTTAACCATTTTAAGTGTACAATTCAGCAACGTTAAGCACCCTCACAATGTTGTACAACCATCACAGCTATTCATTTCCAGAAATTTTTCATCAACCCAAACAGAAAGTCTCTGTAACCCTTAAAAAATAACTCTGCATTTCCTCCTCATCCCAGCCCCTGGTAACCTCTATTATGCTTTCTGTCTCTATGAATTTGACTACTCTATATACCTTATATAAGTGGAATCATACAATATTTGTCCTTTTGTGACTGGCTTATTTCATTTGGGATATTTACAAGATTCATCAGTGTTGTCACATGCATCAGAACCTCATTTCTACTATAAGCATCCTCTTATACATCTTTTGGTGAACACATGTATCAATTTCTGTTGGGACACAGGAATGGGATTGCTGTGTCATATATCTCACAATATTTTCCCAAGGCTAGTGCAATCTGCTTTACTTCTCTTTAGACTTACCTCCTCATCATACCCTCTCTCCCTTGGCTTTTGTTCTTTGCTTTTGGTCTACAACCATCTCAATACTCCTCCTATATGAAAATTTTTTCTATAGCTGTCTCCTTTTCAACCTACTGGATCATTTCCTTTTTTTTCTTCTTCTTCTAACATATATACAGTTAAAAAACAATAAAATGATCATCATATGCTCAACTCAAGAAATGGAATGTTAGCAGTATCATAGAATCCCTTACATATACCTCCCTAGTCACATCCTCCTCCTTCTCTTCCTCAGAGAGATAGCTACTATCCTGAATTTTGTCCTAATCATTTCTTTGTTTTTCTTTATAGTTTGGAAATTACATATCCCCAAGCAATCTATTGTTTACTTTGGTCTGTTTTTGAATTAGAAAAGGGAGTTGGAGTATTTATAGTTTTATACTTGTCAGTCATTAGCTAAGGAATGCCCCTAAGGGACATCAATTCACAGGCCCTTTCTGATCTCCATGGGAACAGGCAAAAGAAGGGTTCTGGAAGCCCTCAGACCAACAGAAATGCCGGTGCTGGCTGTTTGGAGGAAAAGCACATTGGGGGCTGGTATGTATGAAAATGGTAAAGGACAAAAGAAATGTAGGTGTCTGCTTTATCTGTTGACCATGATAGCTTCCTAAGTGAGGTTTCCTGCCTTAGTTTCTCCCCCATACAATCCGTTTTCCACTCACAATTACTTCCTCATTCAAATACTCAACAAATATTTATTGAATACTTATGACCTGGAAGGCATGGTCCTTGTCTTACAGATCTTATAGTTTAGCAGAGCAGACAGATTCTGGGTAAGTAATTACAGCTGGGATGCACGGAATGCGTAGAAAGTAGGATCAGGGTATTATGGGAGCATATGTCTAGAGAAAGGCTACCCAGAATAGTGATATTTCAATGGAGTCGTGAACAAGTTGTTTCATCAAAAGACCAAAGAAAGGAGGCAGGAGTGAGGTATGAGAGTGGAGGAAGCACATTCTAGGTAGAGGGTACCTTTTGTGCCAAATTTCAGAGTCAAAAATGAGCACTCTAAAGAACAGAAAGCACCAAACTCAATGCCATAATTGTCTGGAGGAACATTCTCAAAAAATTATGCCACCAATAAAACTTACTATGACGTGGTCTGCGGCTAGAATGAGGTTTGAGAAACAGTTGGGAAGTTAGAGCCTTCAGGGATCTGAATTAGGAGAAGTGAACAGAGGCATCAACTTGAGCCATATTTAAAAAATTGTTCTTTTTTTCATTGAATTAGAAGAGGCATGATCTATAGAACTAGCATTCTGTAATGAAATGATTTTATATGTAATCTATATGTTTGGCCAGTATCTGAAATGTGGCCTGTCTGAAAGGAAGAAAGATCAAATACCAAATTAATTATTTAGGCCTCTGGTCACTAGTCTAATCACTTCTAATCATTTTTTGATTTGAAACCACAACTTCTTCCTCTTTTAGAGTCATCATTATCTGTCACTGAATGCATTTGGATTTTTTTTTTTTTTTTTTTTTTTTTTTTTTGAGACGGAGTCTTGCTCTGTCGCCCAGGCTGGAATGCAGTGGCCGGATCTCAGCTCACTGCAAGCTCCGCCTCCCGGGTTCACGCCATTCTCCTGCCTCAGCCTCCCAAGTAGCTGGGACTACAGGCGCCCGCCACCTCGTCCGGCTAGTTTTTTTGTATTTTTTAGTAGAGATGGGGTTTCACTGTGTTAGCCAGGATGGTCTCAATCTCCTGACCTCGTGATCCGCCCGACTCGGCCTCCCAAAGTGCTGGGATTACAGGCTTGAGCCACCGCGCCCGGCCGCATTTGGATTTCAACATGAATTTTGGATTTCATATATTTTATGTGCCGTATGAGGTATTGAAGCTTATTAAATTTTAATACACTAAATTTCATGTCAAAGTAAATAGTGTTGCTTTGATTTCAAATGCGCATTTGTATGTTATCTCAGTAGCACCTCAAATTTCCTCACTCCCTTACCCATCACTTGATCAGCCTGGATGATCTCCTCCTGCAGGTCAACTCCATTATGCATTTTCTCACCTTCTCAAGACTTACAAGTATTTTTTGAGAAATCCATGTAACCTTGATGATTTATTACACTTACATTTTTTATGTGATCTCAAGTGAACATTATTTTACTCTTTCGTTTTGACTCCCTTAATCCATTTCTTGCCCACATTCTCCCAATTCTACTTTTTTGCTTTCCTCAAGTTACCCTCACTACTTTTCCACCACATATCTCAGCCCTGTCTGACACAAAAATATCTTTTCTGGAGGGGTGGAAGTCAGCTGCGGGTCTGTGACAGCGGCGATCAGCAGTGGTGGACGGTGAGCAAAAGCTCAGCTTGAGCCGGAACAAACACGGACCAGAAGAGTGTGCAGTTGCAAGATTTAATAGAGTGAAAATAGAGCTCCCATATGACAGGAGGGGACCCAAAGGGTGTTGCCACTGCTGGCTCAAATGCCTGGGTTTATATCCTGATCATTGTCCCTCCCCTTTGCTCTCAGGTGATAGATAATTGACTATTTCTTTATCTCCTGCTTTTAGCCTAATTGATATTTTAGTGAGTTCTCTTTACTACCTGATTGATCAGGTGTAAGCTAAGTTACAAGCCCTGTAAAGTTGGGTGTGGTCACCTTCCCCAGCTAGGCTTAGGAATTCTTAGTTGGCCTAAGGAAATCCAGCTAGTCCTGTCTCTCACTGTGAGAATAGTCTATACTTACCTTCTCTGTGTCTACTTCCAAGTCTCTTTTCAACCCACATCAGACTTGTATCCCTCAAATCTGTTCCCACTCACTGTACTGTTTCCTGTCAATATGCCACTTCACCACTTGCTGCCTCTGTAGCCTAACATCCCACTCACTCTTCAAGCCATTTCACTGTTATGCTGAAATACCATCGTGGTTCTTAACCTTGGCTACACACTGGAACTACTTGGGAAGCTTTTAAAAGTCCCAATTCCCAATCCCCAGACAAGTTAAAACAGAAACTTTGGGAGTGGGACCCAGGCATTAGCAGTTTCTGTATCACTCTAGGTTATTACAATGCGCAGCCAGGGTTAAGAACCCCCAAACTAAGGTCTTATCTTTGGCATCTATGTCCTTTTCTAAAGCTTCTGACAGGGAGGCAGTGTAATGTTGGAATCAGACAAATCTGAGTTTGAATTCTGTTCACACCACTTACTATTTACGTGACTTTCAGAAAGTTATTTAATATCTATGCATCGAATGTTTCTCATGTGCTAATCTAGGATAGCAATATGTAACTCAATTAATGTAAATATTAAATGAATTAGCTTATGTAAAATACTCAACACATAGTAGGCCCTCGGGATATGTGTTTTCTATCGCTCTCTGACTGCTGTTTCCTTTCTCCCACAAATGCTAAGTGTTCCTGCTTCATTCTCCCACAAAAATGATGCTATTCCCTTCCTCCCTCTTTTCTCTGCCTATGTCTGTATTTTCTCCCTTAGCTTTAATTTTCAGTCCTAGTCAAATGATCCCCCTGTCTAATTATCTAGATCAACTTTCCCCTTGTGCTGTATGCTCATTTTCCAAGTCTTTGTCAGACATCTGGTGTACGTCTGTAGCACCCAGGGTTCTTATTTTGCAAACCACAGAAACTGACTCTTAAGCAGAAAAGCAAACTATTGAAAATACAATGGCTATCTTCCAGTATCCCTGGGAAAGGTAGAGAACAAGGTTCAGGTTGAAAAGCAGGCAAAACTATAGGGAGGTTACATAACGGGACTTTGGTCAAAGTCACTCAGCAGAACCAGTTCTGGGAAGACAACACAGCTACCACCACTGAGACTGCAGTGGAAACTGCAGCTTCTAATGGACATTGAATCCTGATGCTGCCATTGTCTTTAAAATAATTCTCCCTTGGTTTTTCATTTTTGCATCAGTAACTCCAGATTCAAATCTTCGTTGTGAAGATTTGTCTATTTGACCAAAGCTAGGTCTCTCAACTGTACTCTAGTAGCAAGAAGGCAGGAAAGCAAGTAGTTGACCTTTCTTACTTCTATAGTGGGATGTGGGAAGTGGGCTCTACCTTCCAACAAAACGTATACAATGGGGAAATTATTCAGTGTGGGATCAGTGCTCAAAAATGCCAAATGTACAAATGTCCACTACAATATCCTACCAATATCTCAAGCTATGTGACCCAACCAATCTAAGTTCCAACCCCCTCTACCCACTCAAACTGAACTTGCCAGTTGGTTTCATTACTCAGTAAATACCACAACTTTCTGATAGTTCTTGAGTAATTTCCATACTCTGTAGGTTTGCTTTCTTTTTCCTTAGGCTAGATTCTACTCATTCAACCTTCTGTATCTATAAACCTCCACACCAAATGCACAGGATAGAAGTATTCTCATCCTTCAATATTCATCTCAAAAGTCACCTCCTCCATGAACCTTCCCTGATCCTTTAATCAGGATGACTTTCTCTTTCCTTTGTGCTTCCACAGCACTGCATTTTACCCTTTTTGAGTAGCTTATATGGGGTGGTTCTTTACTATAGTTTTAATTCTTAAATCAGGGACACATTCTATTTATCTTTGCCACTTTATCATCTCAACCCAATGCCTTGCACTTGTGACTCAAAATAGGATTTGTTAGTTGAATTGCTTCATGCTAAATTCTTTCCTACCATAGATAATTACACATACCACCAAATAGAAGATACCATTAAATATAAGATGCATTGTTGTTTTGTGTACTACTAACAAAGAAAAATGATGCCAATAAAAACCATTATATCATTGACTATAAGATGCATCCTGATTTCAGAGATGTAAAAATGTTTTTTAAAAAGTGCACCTTAGGCCAGGCATGGTGGCTTATGCCTGTAATCCCGACACTTTGGTAGGCCAAGGCAGGAGGAATGCTTGAGCCGAGGAGTTTGAGATCAGCTTGGACAACATAGTGAGACCTTAATCTTTAAAAACATAAAATGCACCTTAGAATTGATGAAACACAGTAGTTATCACTATGGTTTAATAGCAATACAATTTATTCTACAAGGCCATTAGTTATGAATAATTTGCAGTATATTAAAAAATAGAAAAAATTATTTTGGGTTAGGTTATCTCAAACTCTACTGCCTGGATACTCACACTAATCCACTTATGCTTCATTTATTTTTGATGCTTATTCATTTGACAAATGTCTTCTCTGTTGCCAGATATATTTTCTTTAAGTATTATGGTATTATGATACTCTTTAGGTAATTATGGCTTGCATCTAAAATTTATGAGGCTACATTTAAATTACACGATTCAAATGTCAGGGCTGTGACATTAAAGAGGTAGGCTATTACACTTGTTTTTGCTTTTTTCTGACCCTCTTTCATCTGATGTTCTGGGAGGGCCTTGTGAAAGAAGTATAAGGCTCCTGACTCCTGACCTGGTATACTGGGCAGCAAAGAAGAAAGGAGTCCCTGTGCAAATGGCTAGACAAAGAAGTTCTGACATGGACAAGTTTCCTAGGAGAAATCACCTCATCAAGAAATCCGCAAATAGTATATTATTTTCTAGGTAAAAATAAAATATTGCCCAGAATGAAATCTGTTGCTTCTAACTTGGCTTAGCTTAGGCTGCTGTTGATCATGCCTCTGACAGCCTCAATTTCACACAGATGATAAGAGCTATGCAGCTATTTCAGCTCAATTTATCAAGAGCACTGAAACAGGAAAGAGATGAATGAATGGCGATATATTCATTAAAAATGTCTTAAAAAATATATTCTGTTTCTTTTTTTTTTTTTTTTTTGAGATGAAGTCTTGCTCTGTCGCCCAGGCTGGAGTGCAGTGGCGCGACCTCGGCTCACTGCAAGCTCCGCCTCCTGGGTTCACGCCATTCTCCTGCCTCAGCCTCCTGAGTAGCTGGGACTACAGGCGCCCGCCACCAGGCCCGGCTATTTTTTTGTATTTTTAGTAGAGACGGGGTTTCACCATGTTAGCCACGATGGTCTCAATCTCCTGACCTTGTGATCCGCCCACCTCGGCCTCCCAAAGTGCTGGGATTACAGGCGTGAGCCACCGCGCCCGGCCAATATATTCTGTTTCTTGCTGTGTGGTTTTGCTTCAAAAATATGAACAAATGGAAACATTTTTAACTTAATGTTCTCTTTTTTCTTTTTTTTTCCTTTGCCATAGGCCAAATCTAATGTATTCCACAAATGCTTTTCACCAAGTAAATAAGGCAGCATCCTGTCCAGAGTTCCTCTCCTCCAGGGGTGGCGAAAGGGAATTTATCAGCCCTGTGTCCATTCCACCCCCCATCCCTCCCACACTGATACTTAAAATAACTGTGGAGTCATTGTCCCAGAGGCTCCCTCAGCCAGCAGGGTTTCATAACAAGGCAAGTGGGGAGCAGGCTCTTCTGGGTGAAAATGAAGCTTCACTGCTTATGTTTTGTTTAGCCATAACCATTTTGTCATTTAAAAAACTTGAGGCTACTTGGAGCCTTGATTTTCTTGAAGGTTTGTGTGAATGTGCTCAGTGGCTATATTAGCTAAAGCTAATTTAGCCAAAATGCCATATATGTTTTGGGAGGAAAAGGAAGTCTTTTATAAAAAGACAAATTTCCCCTGAAAATATTGACATTTTATTTCACTATTTAAATTCAACCACAAGTTTCTAGACCCTCAAACTGACATTTATTTTGCCTGATTTCCCCTTCACCAGAAAGAGAAAACACTAAGGCCACTCTTTACACTTTCACAAGCAGCTTTCACAAGGGTAATGGCTGTTGACATCTGCTTAAATTTGGGAGTAATTTTTTCCTTACATAACAATATTTCAGAAAGCACCAGAGTACAGGAGAGGGTGTATTCGTCAACAAGAAGGCTTTTAGTATGAGAATAAATTATTTAAATCACATTGCTTTTTGATGCCCAGAGGACAAAACTAAAAAGGTGGGGGGCTGGGGAATGACTAAAATGGGCTAGAGAATTAAGGGCCCTAGGCTTCAGTTAGAAAACATCTTGGGTGCAATCTGTTATTTTGGGAGCATTAAACTCTGATTTCTGGTTAACACATAAGAGTTCATGTGATTTGATATTTTCAGTTCTGTAACTGCCATATCTTCAAAAAAGTCTATAGACCAGTGTTTCTCCAAGTGTGGCCCAAGAGCAGCAGCATCAGCATCACTTGGGAACTTGTTAGAAATGCAAACTCTCAGCTCTTACCTCATATCTGATAAATCAAAAACTCTGGGGATGGAGCCCAGCAACCTGTATTTTAACAAGGGCTACAGGTTTTTCTGGTGTACCCTAAAGTTTGAGAATCATGGCTCTAAAACAATGGTCTTACCCGAATAATTTTCCTAAAGAACATATTCTTACTCCTTCATATTGATAATTTAAAACTGGTTTATCAAGTAAATAATCTTTTTGTCTGTTCTGTTCTTGTCACACGCATTCGCAAACAAGTACCACGGCGGAGTAGTCAAGTGCATGAAGTTTGAAGTCATCCATATATGCAGACAGTAGAAAGCCTACTTAGTATTTTGTTTTACATTATTCTAATACTTGTCCATATCACAAATAAATTATTTGGCAAATCTGAGGCAAGCACACCAATTGCAATCTTAAGCATCCTGGATGACGTAGGCCATGCTGAATTGTAGCCACTCCCACACATGCAATTTATCCTCCAGCATTTGCGCCTTTGTTTATACTGTTCCCTTGGCCTGAAATACGATTTCTCCCTTTCTTTACCTGCCTTACTCTTACTCCTTCAGTCCTGAAGAAGTCATTTTCTCATCACCTAAACTGGTATCTGGTTCTTAGCTTGCTCTTAACTTGTAGCACATCTGGTATTATAATTATTTTTTCTCTCTACCTACTAGCTTAGATGGTACTTGAGTGAGGGGTTGTCTTTAAACACTGTATACCTGAGTACCTAGCACAGTACCTGGCTCATGTTGGGGCTTAATAACATTCTGAATCAATGAATTAATTAAGAACCACTTCCTCAATATACACGCAAACTTGTCAATGCTCAGAAAGAAATTAAAATGTTAACTGTGCTCTCAAATATTATCCCATGGGATAATTTATCTTCTTTAGTTTTAGTTTTTGTTCATTAAAGAATAAAACAGCACAGAGATTATGTCAGCAGTGCATTGTGTTTTATATGGAATGTTCAGCAGACATAAATGAGGGGTTAATAGATTTCTAAGAAAGCTAATTTCAAATGACTTTTTTTTTCTGCAGAACTGTCATACCCTGTTGTTTCATTCTATAGAATTGCATTCATCTACCTCAGGCTAAATGTGCATATCAGAAATATTCTACAATTTTAAACAGCAAGAAAAGTAACGAATATTTCAAAAGGAATTTGAAGGCAGGGATATAATCCTAGTACCAACTAAGGTGCTTGAATGGATGAAGGATTAATGCTGGTTGCTTGGAAGCCAGATAAAATGTAGGAAAACTCAGTCTAATAAAAAAATTAAAGAAACGAGTAAAGTTGGATGAGATAAATTATTGAAATGATGTAAATAAGCTTAGAGGTTCAGATGTCACTGACTGTGCTATTCACTACTAAATATGTTGGGAAAACTTGCTATGCTGAATCCATAGAAATAATTTCCATGGTTAGTTCCAAAGTATTCCCAATTCAATATTGCATTTCCAGTTTTTTGGTCCTTCGGCTCTAGTGGTTTAGAAGACATCTTTCTCTCGGTCAGGTATGTGTCCAAATGAGTGTGAATTAATTGGCAAAATAGACATTTTTTTCAGGACACTGAACACAAATACTAATGGACAGGAAGAATTGGCAGTGCTGCTTTTGAGTCATGTTGGGAAATCTGCTCTTAAAACAAATTCAAGACCAAATTTAGAGGGTTGGCCACTGTTCTTTCCTGAAAGAATAATGTTGGTTTAAAAGATAGCATACAAAGAGGGACAGCCTGGATGGCATAGTGTGAGGAAACATAGGAAATAAAACTACTAAATTTTGGTATTTCCAGCTCTTTATTGCCAATATTCTTGGGTGATAAACTTGGGAAAGCAAATTGACAAAGAAGTGATTGTATTGAAAAGGAAACAGAAATTTTTTGTGTGAACACTTAATATTAAAGCTAGGACTCACATTTAGAAGTCTAAGAATGATTCTGGCTTTCTGTCTTTATTGTGTAGGACATCACTCAGAGAAACTTGTCCTGTTAATTCAAAGACAGTGTTCAAATCCAATCCCTGCTAAAAATCATAAGAATTTAACTCCTTACACCAGAACTAGAGAAATAAAAAGGGACAGTTTTATCAGAAGACTAGCTTATTTGGAAATAAATCTTTCAAATCAGGGCATTTTATTCCATGGAGATACCTCAGCCTGCTAAGGGAAATTTTGGCCTTAGCTAGATTCTATTGACAGTCACCTGTCACTGCCACCATGTTTCTTCTCCATAAATTGTGACTACCTATTCTTGGTAAACAAAATATAAACCTGCTCATGAAAATCCAGAGTCACTCTGTATTCAGCAGTGTCATCTCCTACACTTTTTACCACACTCTAACCTAGATATCCTTAGGGGACTAGGGGTTTGAAACTTAGCACACCATTTTTGACTCAAGCCCTATCATAATATTTTGAAACATAGGAAACAAAGGTTGACATAGGGAGTCAACGTCTATGTGTTAGATATCAAAGAAGAGGTGACAGAAAGCATTGCAGGTTTAGAGAGAGGAGACTTCATTTGCATTTGCCCTAAATTTGTGATCAAATTAAACGAATGAGAACAAGCACCTGTAAAATAAAAAGCTTGTTTATATGACTGTTTAAAATCATGTGGGTTCATTATTTAGGACATTATTTTATCAAAATATGAAGACTCAATGACTTTAAGGAAATTAGAATTTGACTTATTCCATAGTCTAACCTGACTGGTACATGATAAATGAATTTTTTGACAGGTTTATTCCTTCAGCTGTTTTGAGTTTAATTGGGGTCTTCTGTATAAACCATGGACAGCTTTGGGAAATGTGGCTGTTATTTATAGAACACCACAAGCCTACACTGTACTTTCAATAGAACTTAAATTGGACTGAATCTGTAACACTATCAGCTCTGGGCTCTTTTTGAAGAAAGGAAAAAACTCACTGCATTTTTTTTTCCTTGTGTTTGTAATATTAGAAAATGAAAATAAGCTCTAAAATGCATTATGATTTAATGAAATAGGTGGGAGAAAAAGAAAGGAAACAAAGTAGAATAATGGATTTTTGAGTGTTTTTTTCTAAGAAAATGCAGTACAACTAAATAACACAGAATAAAAGTGTTACAACAGGCTCCTGTGCGAGATGTTCAGAGGGAAAACTGAAGATTAGAGAACAACCAGACACCGAGTATGAGAGTACTTTCTTTGGGAAAGTCTAAAAGATCAAGGAAAAAAGAGCGAGTCATGTAGAGATGTGAGATATGTTTGTGGAGGTAGAGGATGTGAGGTCTATGAAGAATAAGACAACAGTATTATAGGCTGTGGGAATGTTGGGAAAATAAGACATGGTAGAGTCACAAGTGGGCAAAGAGAAAAGTGAAGAGGAAAACACCAAGGGAAGAGGTGGGTGTAGAGGAGGAGGAGGTAATGATGAAACTTACTCACAGAGTACATTTGTAAATATAAAAGCATTTTAATAATCAGTGCAGAAAGCATTTTCTGTAAGATCAGAGACAAGATAGCATGTGCTTCATATACACAAATACACCTTTGATCATGGCAGGTCTCTAACTAGAAGATTCTAGTTGAATATCTTCATGTACTCCTGTACAGGACCACCAGATCAGGCTAGAGAGAGCTGAAGACGAGAAAGTGGCTGAAGCCCACAAGGCCTGAAGTCTCAGCCCTATTATGGCAAAGTGTTTCCTTGATCCCCGTTAAAAAACTTTTCACAAAGCTCTAAATATTTCTAAGAGTATCTAGGAAGTACAATAACAAAAGTGCCATAACTAGTAAATCTGATATGAGGTTCCAGAGAAACCTCAACAAATATCAATTTGAAAGAGAATGAAAATTAAAATCTATGCACAGATGCTCAGAGCCTTATTTAAATGTTATGTTAATGCTATAAATTATTGGTTTTATATATGAAACCACTGGACTTGTAATGATAACTGACTTGGGCTTGTAATGATAACTGACTTGGAGAAAGACTATACTTTGCTTTCTATGAAGCAGGATGATTATCATATCCCTCGGTCATCATTACTTCCCTCCCACACCCAAGTTGGAATGCTTGTTACAGCATTGTATGTGAGCGGAAAAACTTTTATAACATACCGTGCAGGAGGAAATCTCATAAGTTTGACTCATACATCATAACTAAAAATTGAACCTGAAGTTTATCACATGTATTAGTCCATTCTCACATTGCTATAAAAACCACCTGAGACAGAGTAATTTCTGAAGAAAAGAGGTTTAGTTGGCTCGCAGTTCTGCTGGCTATATACGAAGCAGGGTTGGGGAGACCTCAGGAAACTTAGATCGTGGTGGAGGGGGAAGCAAGCACCTTCTTCACATGGCAAAGCGGGAAAGAGAGAACCAAGGGGGAAGTGCTACACCCTTTTAAACAACCAGACCTCATGAGAACTCACTATCAGGAGAACAGCAAGGGGGAAATCCACTTCTATGATCCAATCACCTCCAACCAGGTCCCTGTCCTAACACTGGGAATTACAATTCAACATGAAATTCAGGTGGGGACACAGAGCCAAACCATATCATCGCAATTATTTGCTCACTTTCTTTTCTTCTTCTCTGTCTTCCTCCCTCCTCTCCCTTTATTCCTTTCTCCCTATCTTCCCCAGACCCACAAAACAAGAATTTCTAGGGGTGCACCGCAGGGATTTGTATTTTGTAAACACCCCCATGATCCTGATGCAGTCAGACCAGTCCTGGGCTTATGAGCATCCTTAGAGTATATTCACAACCTAATCCTTATACAAACCTCTAATGTTTCTAAGCAGGACCTGGCCTTCTGTGTTGGTGGCTGAGCAATTATAGATTATTCCAAGGGCAGGGAGAAGAACACTCCACTTCCACATGTCTCCCATATCCTTGGATTGATTTTTAAAATATATTTGGCAGTGGACAAGATGTTTTCAATTCACATTAAGTAAAGAGGTTTTGTTTTTTTAAATTTTAGTATGTCTAAGGTTTAAATGATTTATATAAGACAATTTGGTAAGAACATGTAAGCAGAGAGAGAGGAAGAAGTTGCCTGATCGGCCGTGATGGAGAAAAGGAGTATGATATCCAAGAGGAAATGGGAAAATGTTGTCACATTCTTCACAATCCCTATAAGGATTGACCTTACTCGAAAGCTGATCATTTACCTATTTTTAAATAGAGGATGGATGTTAGAATAAGCCTAGGAGACACACTTGGAAACGTTAATGCTAAACATACTTTGCAGTTGCAAAATCGAACAATTTTACAAGACCTTACAGAAAGGCAGGAAAGCAAAAGGCTGAAATACATAAATTTTTAAGATGTCCCTTTCCAAAATGACTGTCTTGGATATGGCACAAAATGCCCAATATATAGCCACAGGAGGAATAAAAGATGAATTTATTGTAAATGGCTTAGAGATGGATAGATGGTATTTACATAATGATATAGATTTGTACATAATGATGGAGAGTAGTTCATTTTTATGAAATCTGATAATGCCAACACTTATGAAAGAAGTAGTTTTATGTTAATTTTGAATTCTTCAAATTTGGACAGTTTTTTTTTTCAAAGAATAAAAGACATTTTCTACTATTAGTATGACCACAGAATGAGACAGCAATCACATTCTTTTTCTCCCAGAATTTGGGTGCTTTTCATCATTGCCAAACCTGAAAATTGAAAATCTCATAAAAATGAATTTAAATATTTTACTTCAAATTGCTATACCATGGATGAATTCCAGCTAGCCCTCTTTTTCTACTTTATAATTAAGAAATAGCATTGCAGGTGGGGGAAAAGGGGACATAATATAATTCTGGGCAGTGGCCAGAAAAAAAAGTATTATATTCAGTTCAGATTAACAGTTTTACCATCTGTGTTTGATTATTAGATCTAGCCTCACTTCAAGAAGGTGGACTATATCGTGTAACTCTTAAAAGCCATTTTCAGAGATTTTGGCAATCACTTAATCAGGTGCTTAAGCATTTGAACATTGAAACACAACTAAACATTGAAAAAACTGGAATAAGGAAGACTTTGAGAAGACTGGATAGCTCTCCTCAAATATGCAAAAGATTGGCACATAGAAAAGAACATAACCTTGAACTAGCTCTAGATAATGGAACTACATTGCAAAATTTTACGTTACACGAAAGAATAGTTCTATCGAATATAAGTAAGAACTAGCTCCAGGTAGCACTTTCCTCAGTTAAAATATGTTGTCATGGCCTGGTGCAGTGGCTCATGCCTGTAATCCCAGCACTTTGGGAGGCTGAGGTGGGCAAATCACTTGAGGTCAGGAGTTCGAGACCAGCTTGGCCAACATGGTGAAACCCTATCTCTACTAAAAATACAAAAATTAGCTGGATGTGGTAGCTTGCACTTGTAATCCTAGCTACTTGGGAGGCTGAGGTGGATGATGGTTTGAACCTGGGAGGCAGAGGTTGCAGTGAGCTGAGATTGTACCACTGCACTCCATCCTGGGTGACAGAGTAAGACTCCATCTCAAAAAAAAAAAAGGAAAAGCAAATAGGTTGTCATGTTAATATTAAGCATTATTTTCCTGGAATTATATAAGCAGAGTCTGATGGCTGTCTGTTAATGATGTAGAAAACTGTACTGGGTGACCTTTCAGATTACTTCTGAACTAAGGCTGGAAGGGAAGCTGACAGAATGTGGTATTATCTTAGGCTGGGTTGCACCAGAATTAGATTCGCAGACAAGGATTTAAATGCAAGTGGTGTTTTCAGGAGGTGATTCCGGAAGCATCAGTGAAGGTGGGATGTGAATCTTGCTGGGGACCTCTGGAACACTCCTCGGAATTTTTCTACCCAAGAAGTGAGAAAGTAGGTGTATCTGTTCTCCACTCTCATTCCACATTGATTGAGGACTGCTCTCTGTACCATTAAATCCTTAGTGTTCCTGGCCTGCCATGTGCAGGTGGAGAATTACGGGTGCTTACAGTAGAATGCTGCTGGTGTGCATGGAATAGTTGGTAAGGTACCAAAGGGATATGCCCGAGGACATAACAACATCTGCCATAATTGTAGAGCACTGACTATGGAGTTAGACTAATCTGGATTTGATGCTTACTTCTCCTTCTTGGCTTCAGACAACTTAAGTACCCTCTCTGGGTCTGTTTTCTTATCTGCAAATCAGAGATGACATAGATACCTAACAGTGTTGTTGTTGAAATTAAATAAGCTAAAGTTAAAGGACCTAACACATATGAGAAACTAAAAGGATAGCTTTTGTTATTAAAATAATAAATTATTGCTTCTCAGATCTAAAATGAGCCCAATCCAAAAATAGTAAGACAATAAAGTCTTTAATGTTGGCAAAAGACTTTATGAATAATACACATGATAAGGAAAAAATATTTAAGCTGCTGATATGGTTTGGCTCTGTGTCCATACCCAAATCTCATCTTGAATTGTAATCCCCATATGTTGAAGGAGGGACCTGGTGGGAGGTGATTGGATCACGAGGGTCATTTCCCCCATTCTGTTCTTGTGATAATGAGGGTGTTCTCATGAAATTTGATGGTTCTAAAAGTGGCAGTTTCTCCTGTGTACTCTCTCCTGCTGCCTTGTGAAGAAGGTGCCTTCTTCCCCTTTGTCTTCCACCATGATTATAAATTTCCTGAGGCCTCCCCAGCCATGCAAAACTGTGAGTCAATTAAAACCTCTTTTGTTTATAAATTACCCAGTCTCAGGTAATATCTTTATAACAGTGTGAAAACGAACTAATACAGAGAATTGGCACTAAGAGTGGGGTACAGCTATGAAGATAACTAGAAAATGTAGAAGCAACTTTGGGAAAGGGTAACAGGCAGAGGTTGGAACAGTTTGGAGGGCTCAGAAGAAGACATGAAGATGTGGGAACATTTGGAACTTCCTCAAGAGTCATTGAATAGCTTTGACCAAAATGCTGATAGTGATATCAACAATGAAGTCCAGGTTGAGGTGGTCTCAGATGGAGATGAGGAACTTATTGGGAACTGGAGTAAAAGTCACTCATGCTATGCTTTAGCAAAATATTGGTGGCATTTTGCCCCTGCCTTACGGATCTGTGAAACTTTGACCTTGAGTGAGATGATTTAGGGTATCTGGCAGAAGAAAGCAAGCAGCAAAGCGTTCAAGATGTGACCTGGCTTATTCTGAAAGCATTCAGTTATATGTGTTCACAAAGAGATGGTTTGAAATTAGAGCTTATGTTTAAAAGGGAAGCAGACATATACGTTTGAAATATTTTCAACCTGACCATGTTCTAGAAAAGAAAAATCTATTTTCTGTGGAGGAATTCAAACCAGCTGCACAAACTGGCATAAGTAACAAGGAGCTGAATGTTAATAGCCAAGTCTCATCTTAAATTGTGCCTTCATGTCAGAGACCTTCACAGCAGCCCCTTCCATCACAGGCACAGAGGAATCTCCACCTAGATTTCAGAGGATGTATAGAAATGACTGGATGTCCAGGCAGAAATATGCTGCAGGGGTAGAGCCCTCATGGAGAGTCTCTGCTAGAGCAGTGTGGAAGGGAAATGTGGAGTGTGAGCCCACACACAGAGTCTCCACTGGGGCACTGCCTAGGGGAGCTGTGAGAAAAGGGCCACCATCCTCCAGACCTCAGAAAGGTAGATCCACCAACAGCTTGTACCATGCTCCTGGAAAAGCCACAAGCACCCAACACCAGCCCATGAAAGCAGCTACAGGAGCTATACCTTGCAGAGCCACAGAAGCAGAGCTACCCAAGGCCTTGGGAGCCCACCCCTTGCATCTGCATTCCGTGGATGTGAGACATGGAGTCAAAGGGGATTATGAAGCTTCAAGATTTAATGACTGCCTTGCTGGGTTTCAGACTTGCATGGAGCCTGTGCCTCCTCTGTTTTGGCCAATTTCTACCATTTGGAATGGAAACATTTACCCAATGCCTGTGCCCCCATTGTATTTTGGAAGTCACTAACTTACTTTTGATTTTACAGGCTCATAGGTGGAAGGTACTTGCCTTGTCTCAGATGAAACTTTGGACTTGGACTTTTGGGTTAATGCTGGAATGAGTTAAGACTTTAGGGGACTGTTGGGAAAGCATGATTGGTTTTGAAATCTGAAAAGGACATGAGATTTGGGAGGGCCTAGGGGCAGAATGACATGGTTTAGCTCTGTGTTCCCACCCAAATCTCATCTTGAATTATAATCTTATGTGTTGAAGGAGGGATATGGTGGGAGGTGATTTTATCATGAGGACCATTTCCTCCAAGCTCTTCTCATGAAAATGAGGGAGTTCTCCTGAGATGGTTTTAAAAGTGGCAGTTTCCCCTGTGTACTCTCTCTCTCTCTCTCTCTCTCTCTCGCTGCATTGTGAAGAAAGTGCCTGCTTCCCCTTCACCTTCCACCATGATTGTAAGTTTACTGAGGCCTCCCTAGCCATGCAAATCTGTGAGTCAATTAAACCTCTTTTGTTTGTAAAGTACCCAGTCTCATTGTATCTTTATAACCATGTGAAAACAGACTAAAACTTAGTTGAAAATTATTCTGCTTTCTGCATAGAGCAATTTAAAAATATTTAGCATTTATTGACTATCAAGTAAATGTCTGACACTACTGAATTCACAATAAACATAAATGCCTATTTTTTCCAAGACTTAGCTGAAGCAGCATTTTCTCTAGGCCACCACCTTTGTAGACATGAAGGACAGAATATGCTTATGTCTAGAGTTGCCTGAATGTCTAGCATGTATTCTTGACCAAAGGCAGTGAGATAACTAGTGATTTATAACCCTGAGGTTTCAAATTTCTCTGGTGGTACCCAGGGCAGTTTCTTGATACCTTACAGCCAGTCTAAACAATCTGACTCTGTCACATAACTAGAGAGTCATGTAAGACTCTGCTGGAAATTGTTAGGGAGCTATCCCTTCTCCAACGACCTTGGAAAAGATGGCAGACTAGAGGCCCACATCAATCATGTACTCTACAAAGAAGCACCAAAACAGTAAGTAGATAATCACCTGTTGAGTTAAGTATCCAATAGAGAACACTGGAATTCATCAGGGAAGTTACAAGGAATCTCTGAGGCATAGAAGGAGAGGGAAGTGAAGTATCTAGGCTGGCTGGAATTGGCTGGGAGTCAGGAGAAACTCCCCAGTGTGAGGAAAACATAAGTGAAAGATCCCCAACAGTCTATATTCCTACAGCACATTTTGGCAAGACAAGCCCTGGGACAGTCTCTTGACCCTAGCGGGCCCTCAAACTAGTAATGGAAGCTGCCCAGAGTCCATGCAATGGCATTGTTCCATAGAGGAAGTTTATAGTGGGTCCCACATACTGCCTTAGACCCAAGCAGCTGCAGCACCATACCATTTTGAGAGCTTAGCCCTTCCCAGAACTACCTCCTGCCCTGGGGCCCAACAGACTTTGCATCTCCACATCCCTGGAGCCCCATTGACATTTCCCCCATGTCCACTCAGAAGGTTGTGGTGTCACGATACCAGCTAAACCTAGCAGTGTGACCAGGTCCTTGGCAGTGTCCTACTCCCTAGGAAAAGGGTGGTGCAGTGCATCAGGGAGGCTGCCACCAGGACAAAGAGAGCTGAAGTATGTACTCTTCAGAGCCTGAGAGCTGCCTGACTAATGCCGCTGCCACTGACAACAATCTTGCTCCTCTCAGCAGCAGAGACATTAGGCACCTACACATACCTTCAGAGGGCCTAGGGACTGGCCTGCCTTGGCACCATCTTGAGCCCTGAGGACAGACCATTCCCAACCACTGCTGCCCCCACCTGAGTGTGCTATCCAAAAGCCTTGGGATTGATCTGCCTCACCTAACAGAGCTGCTGCTTACATGCACAATTGAGGGGCCTGAGGATAGGCCTGCCCCATCCAGCACTGCCCCTGCCCCTGCCAGTACCCATGAATCTCATCCAGGGGCTTGAGGATTGGCCTTCCCTGCCTTCTGCCACTGATGTGTGCATGCACCAGTAGACAGCCTAACAATAGGCCTAGCCCACTTGCTGCTGGCTCTTAAGCATGCAGTCTGGGGGCCTCGGGATTAACTTGGACCACCCACCCCTGTTGCAGTTCATGCATTCTTCCTAGGGGCCTGAGTTTGGGCACACCCAGCCTTCCAGTGCCTACACACATTGTCCAGGGGTCCAGGGATTGACTCGCCCTGCCCACCACATCTGTGCAATCCTCCTGGGGGCCAGAAAACACTACCACCACTGCTGTTGACACACACCTGCATGCACCCCTAGGGCCTGGTGACTGGTGTACCCAGCCCACTGACACCACTGCTGGTATCAGCATGTGCGCCTGGAGCCCATGGGTTTACCTGTCACTATTATTGCAATCACCAATGCCACATGCACCACCCAGAGACTCTAGGACCTACCCACCCCCTAGTAACTACTGGCACCTGAGCTAGCCACGTGGAGGCCCAGTGATCAGCCTGCCTGGACCTGCTACCATCAGTGCCCATGTACGCTGCCTGGGGGCCCAAGGACTAGCATGCTTGGTCCACTACCACCGTTACTGGAGCCCAAGGGTTAGCCCACCTGACATCCCTTTCCCTAGCAAAGCCTCACCACAGTCACTACTGAAAACCACAGCCTAAGCCACCAAGGAACTCACAGACACTACTGATGCTGATTACAGATGACAAATCACGTGGAGACTACACTACTGCACACACTCAAAATTAAAGCCAAAACATCCTACCTAACCAATAGATATCCTATAAATACATCCATAGAAAAAAAATTGTTACAAAAGCCAATCCATAAAATTGGAAGGAGCAACAGCTATACTAGATGTGCAGCTATCAATGTAAGGACAAACAAATAAAACCATAAAAAAGCAAGGAGACAACACATTCAAAGAAACACAATAATTCTCCAACAACAGAATAATAAAAAATAAAATGCCCAGAAAAGAATTCAAAATAAGATATTTAAAAAGCTCAGTGAGATGGAAGAGAGCACAGATAATGCAAAGAAATCAGAATAATAATGAATAATCTGAATAAGAAAATTAACAGAGATAGATATAATAAAATGCAAAAACCCTGACACTAAAGAATTCAACTAACAGCAGTTGTGAGTGGAAATTTCCTCATGATTTGGTGCCCTATTTTTCTATTAATGGTGTATAGGAATGCTTGTGATTTTTGCACATTGGTTTTGTGTCCTGAGACTTTGCTGAAGTTGCTTATCAGCTTACAGAGTTTTTGGGCTGAGATGACGGGGTTTTCTAAATATACAATCATGTCATTTGCAAACAGAGATAATTTGACTTCCTCTCTTCCAATTTGAATATCCTTTATTTCTTTCTCTTGCCTGATTGCCCTGGTCAGAACTTCCAGTACTATGTTGAATAGAAGTGGTAAGAGAGGGCATCCTTGTCTTGTGCTAGTTTTCAAAGGGAATGCTTCCAGCTTTCACCCATTCAGTATGATATTGGC
The DNA here is from genome assembly GCF_008728515.1 of Papio anubis. NCBI lineage: Eukaryota > Metazoa > Chordata > Mammalia > Primates > Cercopithecidae > Papio > Papio anubis. Next base: position 124,348,672 of record NC_044996.1, read on the forward strand.
TGTGGGTCTGTCATAAATAGCTCTTATTATTTTGAGATATGTTTCATCAATACCTAGTTTATTGAGTGTTTTTAGCATGCAGTGGTGTTGAATTTTATTGAGGCCTTTTCTGCATCTATTGAGATAATAATTTGGTTTTTGTCATTGATTCTCTTTATGTGATGGATTATGTTTATTGATTTGTGTTTGTTGAATCAGCCTTGCATCCCAGGGATGAAACCAACTTGATTGTGGTGAACAAGCTTTTTAATGTGCTGCTGGATTCGGTTTGCCAGTATTTTATCGAGGATTTTCGCATCAATGTTCATCAGGGATATTGGCCTGAAATTTTCTTTTTTTGTTGTGTCTCTGCCAAGTTTTGCTATCAGGATGATGCTGACCTCCTAAAATGAGTTAGTGGGGAGCCCCTCTTTTTCTATTGCTTAAATCATTTCAGAAGGAATGGTACCAGCTCCTCTTTGTACGTCTGGTAGAATTCAGCTGTGAATCCATCTGATCCTGGGCTTTATTTGGTTGGTCAATTTGTCTGCATCAATTTCAGAACTTGTTATTGGTCTCTTCAGGGATTCGGCTTCTTCTTGGTTTAGTCTTGGGAGGGCGTATGTGTCCAGGAATTCATCCATTTCTTCTAGATTTTCTAGTTTATTTGCGTAGAGTTGTTTATAGTATTCTCTGATGGTAGTTTGTATTTCTGTGGGATCAGTGGTGATCTCCCCTTTATCATTTTTCATTGTGTCTATTTGATTCTTTTTTCTTTTCTTCTTTCTTAGTCTGGCTAGTGGTATATACCTAGGAATACAACTTACAAGGGATGTGAAAGACCTCTTCAAGGAGAACTACCAACCACTGCTGAAGCAAATAAGAGAGGACACAAACAAATGGAAAAACATTTCAAGCTCATGGATAGGAAGAATCAATATTGTAAAAATGGCCATACTCCCCAAAGTAATTTATAGATTCAATGCTATCCCCATCAAGCTACCATTGACTTTCTTCACAGAATTAGAAAAAAAAAAACTACTTTAAATTTCATATAGAACCAGAAAAGATCCCATATAGCCAAGACAGTTCTAAGCCAAAAGAACAAAGCTGGAAGCATCATGCTACCTGACTTCAAACTATACTACAAGGCTGCTACAGTAACCAAAATAGCATGGTACTGGTACCCAAAGAGATATATAAACCAATGGAACATAACAGAGGCCTCAGAAATAACACCACACATCTACAACCATCTGATCTTTGACAAACCTGACAAAAACAAGCAATGGGGAAAGGATTCCCTGTTTAATAAATGGTGCTGGGAACACTGGCTGGCCATATGCAGAAAACTGAAACTGGGCCCCTTCCTTACACTTTACACAAAAATTAACTCAAGATGGTTAATAGGTCTTATACATAAGACCTAAAACCATAAAAATCTTAGAAGAAAACCTAGGCAATACCATTCAGGACATAGACATGGGCAAAGACTTCATGACTAAAACACCAAAAGCAATGGCAACAAAAGCCAAAATTAACAAATGGGATCTAAATAAACTAAAGAGCTTCTGAACAGCAAAAGAAACTATTATCAGAGTGAACAGGCAACCTACAGAATGGGAGAAAATTTTTGCAATCTATCCATCTGACAAAGGGCTAATATTCAGAATCAACAAAGAACCAAATTTACAAGAAAAAAAAAAACAAACAATTCCATCAATAAGTAGGCAGGTAATGTGATGCCTCCAACTTTGTTCTTTTTGCAAAAGCTTACTTTTATTGAGTGGTTATTTTGAGGCAGATAATGTGCTAAACTCTTTACATAGATTATCTCATTCAACTCTCCTAGCCATCCTTAATTAGAGGAGTTATAATGTTTCTTATTTCACAAATGATGCAATCTGAACTCTGATGATTTGGCTCCTGAACTTCTGCTCTTATCCATGAGATTAATGTGAAATGAGTTTCAGAATGTAGAGCCTGTGGTTGCCAATCCAAGTTCAAAAACTTCAAATCCCAGTTTCCAAAGTTTCTGGAAGTACTACATTCAGGTTCACAGACCCCCAAAAAGCTGGCCATTCTCACTGGCAGAGAGAACTATGTCTAAAATACTCAAATGTGTTGGCTGGACCTGCTGGTGCTTCTTCCACATGTCATAGCCAACTGATCACTTGTGTGTCTAACCTGAATATATCTTACCCAGCAAGGCAGTGGAAGGCCCAAACAGGCAGAATTTGTCCAATACAAATAAACCTAACTGGTTTTTTTCTTTTGATTTATCAAAGATAGTCCTAACATTCCTTGTGTATCTTTAAAAATATGTGAATGTATGAAAAATCCTGCATTGAATGAGGTCAAATTCTTTGCCCTTGGGGGCTTGAAATTGCATATATCAAAAGCTCACAGCTTCTTTTGAGAGCAGTGATAGCCACAATTCATCACACACTTGGTATTTGCCCAACAGGCGCATCAATAAGTGCTTTACATATTTTTCCATTTCATCCTAACAACAACCCTACTAAATAGATGTGATTATCCCAGGTTTTACACATGAAAGACCTAAGACTCAGAGAATTTAAGAAAGTTGCCCAAGATTCCAAAGCTAGTAAATTGGAACTAGGCTGTCTGATTCAAAGGCCTCTGTTTTGAACCACTACACTTATTCAAGACTGCTCGAACTTTAATGCATATAAGAATCACATGGGAGTCTTGCTATACTACAGATTCTGCTTTATTGGGTCTGGAATGGGGTTTGATATTTTACACTTCTAACAAGCTCCTGTCTGTGGCTTATGCTTCTGGTCTATGAACCACTGTTTGAATAGCAAAGTTTTATACCTTCCCCATAAAGGGAAAAAACAGACTTCAAGTTAAAGATGCAGAAGGAAACTTTTCTTAATTGTCCTAATGAGTAAAAATAAATATTAATATAAAAATAGCTAAATGACAAGTCAAACACTGTTCTAAACACTTTACATGTTATATTTCATTTTGCCCACATGACAACCCTCAGAAGTAGATAATACAGATGGGGAAAATAGGGCACAGAATAGTCAGTACACAGGTCTTGTTCCTCAACATCTTCTCATTCTTCCCTATTTCACATAGTTTTTCAATGCCTAAAATTTCATAATTAGAGAGATTCATTACCTTGTTTCCATTTAAAAAGCCATCTCCTGCGGGAGGTAATATATTGCTTTATCGTTTGTTTATACCTTGGCTTCAGTTTCTGGTTTTTTTAAATAAAGGAACCAGGAGGAGACAGAGTACAAAACACATAAAGACATTGGGTTCCTGAAGAAAGGAAAAAGAAATAGAAAAGAGAGACTAAGTCTCCAATGAAGCTTGGCACAAGCTGCTTCACAAATTACTGTATGAGCCCCAATAGTTTCTCCCACACACATTCCAAAGCTGAAGCCAGTGGTAAGATAAGAAATAAAATTCAAGATAAGAAATAAAATTAAGTTGTGGATTTATTACCTATGTAGGGATCACCACGGAGACAACCAAAGAACTCTCACCATAGAGACCTCTCCCCAACCCTGTCTACCTGAAGTTATCAGCATATCATAAAAAAAGATACAGAAATAATTTTGGGAAGGAAGACCACAAAGCAAGCAGGCTTGAGCCCCAGGACTGGTGATGGGATGACCTAGTAATTCAGAGAGAATTTCTAAGGTTGATCTTTCAAAGTTATGTTTCTGGACACCACATATCTTCTCCAGGGATGAGAGAAATTTCCAGATCCTAGCTCATGTCAGCATGATTGGAGAAGAGTCAACTTGGTAACTGCATCACCGACTCTAACCCTGTTGTACAAGGAAACAACTCAAATGGTGATTCTCACTGCTGGAGAATCACCATGGCATTGTGACTCCCAGCCCACTCCCCTGCACCATGAACACAATGATGAAACCAAAAAGTAACAGTAAAAATAGTAGCAGTAACCTTGGCAACATGGATTTTTGTTAAGCAGCTCTGACCCAACACAAGTGTCCTTTCAAACAGTAGACTCCACAAAATACAGCAATTTGTCCTCGGTGGATACTTTAAACATTTTTTCTATTGTGTATAAAAAAGAATATGGAAATCATATTATCATAGTTTAACCCCTCAGGAAGTAGACTTTGACATGAAGTTTAACATGCAAAATAGTTATTAGGGAGTGCCCTTAGGGTATTAGGGGAAGGAAGCAGAGCTTGGAGAGAGGGAGAAGTTGAAGTACAAGACAAGTCAAAAGATACCCATGGCTGACTCTAGAGAGAGCTCTAAAACTAGAATGGCCCTTCAGAGTTGTTCCAAGTTGGGACAAGATTGTTAGGTCATTTTAACCTCGCAATGACTGGTCACTGGATGTGGATCATTGGGTAAGGGATGTGACATTGGGTCAGATGACTTTTTGTGGCTGAGGCAAGTGGGAAGGGGCTGAGAGCTGAAGGCCACCTGCTAACAGTACTGCCAACAGCTGAGACAACAAGCCCTTTACTGAAGCAGAATCAGGGTGGCACATCACTGTGTCCACCACAAATAGTAAAGGCTTCAGAGTACCAGGAGTTCCAAAGTTAGATAAGTAAGATTCAATTTTTATTTTTAAATTAGGAAAACATTTTTCTATTTGATTAACTACTTCTTTTTTTGTATGTTTGTTTGCTTGTTTTGAGACAGAATTTCGCTCTTGTCACCCAGGCTGGAGTGCAATGGTGTGATCTTGGCTCACTGCAACCTCTGCCTCCCGGGTTCAAGCAATTCTCCTGCCTCAGCCTCCCAAGTAGCTGGGATTACAGGTGTGTGCCACCACACACAGCTAATTTTTGTATTTTTAGTAGAGATGGGGTTTCACCATGTTGGCCAGGCTGGTCTTGAACTCCTGACCTCAGATGATCCACCTGCCTTGGCCTTCCAAAGTGTTGGGATTACAGGCATGAGCCACTGCACCTGGCTTGATTAACTACTTCTTGAGGCAAATAAATTTAAGAGATTCTGCTCAGTATAAGAAATCATTTCACTGGTCTTGGTATTCAGAAAATTAAGAAAAAGAAGTGCATTTTTATCCTCTACTCTGAATAAAAACCAAATAGATTGATTACTCATTCCAGTTTTACAGTGTACATATGTGTTTAAATGTCAATGTACATTTTTTCCATTTTCTTAGTGAGTCAGGAAAAGTAGCAAAGAGGTTTAAATAATGAATTACCATATATGTAATATACTCATTTATTCATTTAGCAAATATTTATTAAGTATCAATTATGTCATGTCACTGTAGTAGCCATTGGGTCTGTAAAAATGAGTAGTAACAAAGAATCTGATCAAATAATTATGCTAAAGCAAACTCTGAAAGAATAAAAGAATAGTAGGAGAAATAGTAGTGGGTAGAAAAAATAGGTAGAAAAAAGCATTTACTTCTCACAATTTTCCTTTTATAGCTGTCATTTGATAAAGAAGAGATGTGCGTGAGCAGCCTTCAACAGTATAAAGGTAAATGAGAACAACAACCATCGGCTTCATTTGCTATCAGCTTTGTATTACATCCCTTCTATAACTTTGGTTACTTTTTGTTAGGTGGCTGTCCTTCTGTCTGGGATTCTTTCATTGTCTGTGTAATGCATATTCATAATTAAGAATTTTGAATTTGCCTATAAAATAATCAATGGTTATCAATGCACTGGATGGTATCTGTGAAAATGGGCATCTAAAGACACCAATAGCAGACTAGGGAAGAGTACATCGCTTCTTTCCGTGTGGATGTAGCAGTTTGAAAAGACTAAGTACGCTTCATCTTTAACAATCAGAACTTTGCTGAAAGAGATTCTAAAATTGGAAGATAGGGGCCAAACAGGTTCTTGGATTAAAATGATTAAGAGTACCATTGTCTGTTTATGTTTACATCCTTGAGCAAGCAACTAAATTCAATAAAAAGTAAAACATCTTGAGTGGAGGATATTTCTTGGTATCCTGGGGAATAGATTTCATCCAGAGGTTGCACCAAGAAAAAGTGAATAACTCTTTACCAAACAATCTCTAATAATATTTTATTTTCTCTACATCTGAATGCCATACAAAAGAGATTGGTTTTCTTTCCTTAATTGAATCTCAAGTGCCTTTGACCCATTCTTACCAGGACATCTTTCTACTTTGTGTTTACCTCAATGTTATTTTTATTAACTCTTAAAAGTTGTTTTAAAGTCAATCTCCTTACTTTTGTGAAGAGTTCTGAAAAACTGGTTCAACTCATTCTCACCGCAAGATCTGCTGAGACACAGGTGGAATCGATGGATGGGCAATGAGAAGATGAAAGTTGACTACAAATTTAGAGCTTTGGACCAACAACATCAGTATCACCTGTGAATGAGTTAGCAGTACAGACACTCAGGCCCCACCCAAGAACTCCTGAGTCATAATCTGCATTTTAGCAAGATTCTAGAGTGAATTATATGCACACTGAAGTATTGAAGGCATGAACTACAACATTTGTGAAAAAGTCCCTCCTCTCTAGCTAAGTTAACAACACAGAACAGTTAGATACTTAATTTTCTTCCCCGCGTCTTTGTTCTTGGGCTAAGAACACTTCATTCAGTTTGCAATGCAAAGGACAATTATTGAACCAAGGATGAAAGAACAAATGAGACAAAAATCAAATAGCAAGATGGTAGGCTTAAATCCAAACATACCAGTAATTACATTAAATGTAAAGGGACCAAACACTCCAACTAAAAGGCAGAAATTGGCAGACTGAATAAAAAAGCAAGATCCAACTGTAAGCCATTTATAAAAGATGTCCTTTCCAGCCTGGATAACAAACTGAGACCCCATCTCTACAAAAAATAAACAAAATTAGCCAGGCATGGTGATGTGTGCCTGTAGCCTCAGCTACTCAGGAGGCTGAGGTGGGAGGATAGTGTGAGCCCAGGAGGCAGAGGCTGCAGTCAGCCAAGATCGCACTACCATACTCCATCCTGGGCAACAGAGTGAGACCCTGTCTCAAAATAAATAAATAAATAAATAAATAAACGAAAAACATAAAGTACCAAAAAGGTGACAATATTTCTTAAATTTTTTTTTCTGGAAAAGTTCAGGCAGGTCCTTTTTAACAACTGCTGCAGTAGTAAACGGAACATATTTTTAAAGTTATGGATGTAAAATGAGAAATTAAACTTTATTTACCCTGAACAAAAAAAGATGTCCTTTACATATAATGACACAGATAGATTGAAAGTTAAAAGATGGAAAAAGATACAGTATATAAACATTAAGCATAAGAAGTCTGGTGTGGCTACATTGTCTGGTTTGCTACATTAATGGCAAAGTAGACTTTAAGATAAGATGTAATACTAGAGATAGAGGGTAATTTCATAGTAATAAAAGGGTCAATCTACCAAAAAGGGTATAACGATCCAAAAATATATATATACCTAATAACAGAGTTTCAAAAATATATGAAGCAAAACTGCTAGAACTCAAGGGAAACACACAAATCCAGAAGCATAATTAAAGATATTTTAACCTCTCCAAGTAATTGATAGAATAAGTACACAATACATATAATATACAAAGATTGTTAATTATAAGAATTGAGGAAATATTATTTTACTTTGTTTATCAGGAAATTCAAGGAGAAAACACCATTCAAAATCTGGTAAATCGATCAACACTAATTTAAGTCAAATATTAATATAGTTTTTACTGTGTGCCATATGCTATGTTGTCATTAGTGCAAAAAAGTGTAGGGTATACTTTCTAAATAATTTTCAGACAAGGCTAGGAAGTTTTATTTGTCTCCAATTATTTTGTTTTTAATTGAGAATTTCACATCTAAAGTGAGAATCCTCTAATTCCCTGGTTTGAAGACATTGTTCAAAGTGGGTTAGGTTGTCAAACCTCTCATAGAGGTTGAAGAGGCCATCTGAAACAGAGTCAAACTTTTGGAAAAGCTGAAATGGAACTTTTCATTCATTTCTTTTTCAAAGAGTCTAACTGGAGAAAAAAAATCTAAGAAATATATTACAGATGCAAGAAATCTTCAAAACCAAACCAGTGGAAAACATTTTGAAAATGCTTTTAAAATGAGTCCGATAAAATGAACAAAACTCAAACAGTTTCCTCATGAAAAGAATGCAGCTGGAGGCAGCATTTACAGCTGGCAGGGAAGAAGTTTAGCTAGTCAGGGCAAACTTACCCAATTTCACATCAATGATTATCATATTATGGCATTTCAAAAACATTAAATGTTCCTCTTTGTAACTTTTCTTTGCTATCCCTTCAGATATGAAAGAATATTTAGTATATCTGCCACAATATGAAATAATGCTCCTGAAATGTAATCTCCAACTTAGTCATCTTCAGTTGGACAAAAAAAATCCTGCTGAAGCATTTGAGTCTACTGTCTCTACCCTGAGCTCAAGCAGGTGGCAGGTCAACAGCCAGCAGTGACAACTGGCTGCTGAAGGGGCCATAAGTCCAAACTTATGATCATATTCTTTGCCGTGGAGGGCCAGAGCCTTATTGTGCTTTTTCAACACAATCAAAGACAGCCAGTTTTCTGGGTGCTGCACCCAGATGGAAAGAAGAACTCTTAAATGAACTGTCAGTAACAGCAAAAATCCTGATTACATATAGAAAGAAAACAAGCAATGCAAGTAAAGACTAATTGGAACATAAGCTTCCAAAATAGAGTACTCTATTCTAAGGTATCATGCTTTCTAATTCGTGAATCAAATCTTTGTCACTCTGCTCCCTAGTTAATTGGACAGAATTCTTGTTTTTATCTTATAAAAGAGAGAAAGGCTAAATGACTTTCCCACGTTTGCACTGCTTATCAACAGAAAAGCAAGTTGAATTTTAGCCTTTTGATTGCCCATCCAGCTGCCTGTATGCTTTTAATGTGCACAAATTACACATTTGAAGCAACTCACTCAACAACTATTTACCAGAGCATTTAATGATCTCTTTATATTGCTTACTAATTGTTTCAAATGTGTTGTTTCACAAGCCCCCTCCCCAACTAGATGGGAAGCACCATGTGGGCAGGGCTGGTCATATTTTACATGCTCTACAAATGCTGAATGATTAACAAGGAAAGATGAAATATTTGGAAAAGAAGAAAACAAAAGGAGTGGAACATAATGGAACTGAGAAAAAAGATATAGCTCCCAGAAGCTACCTCCTAGTCATTTAAATTTAGGGGATAATATAGAATATTATATTTGGAAGGGTCCCTAGAGGTAATCGTCCCTAACCTTTTGCCTATTGAGGAATAGTTTCTATATAACCCTTCATTGGTAACTTTGTAGTTTTATTAAAATACTCTACACTGAGGTGGAATTTATTATATCCAATTGTGTGCACTGTTACACTGATCTATTCCTTTAAAAGGTTTTCTTTAACAGCTCAACAATTATTTTCACTGAGCAACTGTGTCTCAGATAGCATGCTAGATACCAGGGATACCAAGAAGAACAGGTCAAATTCCCCCTCATATAAAGCCCAAATAGATGTTACTGTTTGGCAAGCAGCTCTCTTCCAAGTGTTGCTTCATGTTGCTACCATCTTGTGGCTCTCCTACGGAAACTTACAGCTTCCAAGTTTACCATGCTCATCTGGCACAAGCCAAAAGTGCTGGGAAGGGCATGAAAGATGTGTGTGGGAGTTCTTAGGAGTCAGGCCTGAAAGTGATGCACATCACTTTTGCTCATATTCCTTGGCTGTCAATCACAGATCCACACTAAACATCAGAGGAGGATGGGAATAAGAAGAGAATGAAAGTTTGGTAATTGTCTAGCAGTTTCTGCCAGAGTGCTTTAATTACTTAGAGCCAGGATTTAGACTTGGGTGGTCTGGCACCAGAACCCACACTCTCCACTGGTTCTTAATGTGTGACCCCCAGACCAGCAGCAGCATCACCTGGAAACTTGTTAGAAATGCATATTGTTAGACCTCACCTCAAACCTATTGAATTAGAAAGTGTGAGGTGGGGTACAGCAAGTTGTGTTTTAATAAGCCCTCTCTGATTCTGGCACACATTTGTGTTTGATAATCATTGCATTATACCATACTACCTTCCATTTAAGGGCTTCTAGAGAATTTTTCTAGTTGGCCATTAATATTGTAGTTAATTACAATGGCCAACTAGAAAAATTCTCTGGAAGCCCTTAATGGAAGGTAGTATGGTAATTAACTACAATATTAATGGCCAACTAGAAAAATTAACATTTAGAGTTACTTTTACTTCAAATGCAGCAATATTATTTACAATACTTTAGTTTTTAAATAAAGGCAGTTCTATTATAGCATTGCCTTGTTTTAAGTGTTATTTATGTAATTGTCTGTTTTCTCACACCAATTTTTAGGCATCTAGAAAGCTCTTGTGTCTCCCACAACCCCGAGCAATTTGTTTCCTCAATAGTAGGCATTCAAAAACTATTGGTTTAATTGCATGTGAAAAATGTGCAATAATGTTTCTCATTAAATTGAAGATATATGAAGAGCAGCTTTAGATGGTAAAACTTTTCAATTATATATTCCATGACTATTAAAAACTTCACAGAAAGAAAGAATTAATATCTTCATGGTAAATAGATAGCAAGACTTAAAAACTGCTATTTGTAGATGTGAAACTTTACAATGAGACATTTAAAAATATTAGTTACTTAAAAATCCACACAGCATTCTATTTTTCTTCTAGAAATAATTTTCTCAATTAGCTAACATATAACATGTAAACTGAAATGTATTAAAATATAACTTTCATTATTGTATTTGACAGGTTCTAACGGGATTTTAGAATATATCTGTGATAAGAACTCATAATTGATTAAGGGTTACCTTCTTTTCTCAGAGAACCATTAACGGCAAAGAACCCTGGCATGGCAGTCGAAAATATCTGCGTTCAAACTCTAGCTGTGTCACTCATTAACTATAAAATCTTGAGTGAGTATTCCAATTTTTCAATGGTGAAATGGAGAAAATAATACCTATGCTTCAGGGGACTGATTTCAGAATAAATTATAAATACACAAAGAGTTTTAAAATGTGCATGATTAACTTTTAATAAAATTGCAATTTGTATTCCTGAAAAAAGAAAAAGAATTTATCTGTAATATTATGAAATACAGTTCTGTTTCCTGGTATACAACTCTTAAAATTCTCAGAATCTCCAAAGTGGAAGTGTCTTTTTCTTTGCTAATCAGTTGACCCACGGCTGGCAGTCCCTAGGTAGCTTCAGGATGTGGGGGCTGCTCACAGGCAAAACAAAGACATAATTGTAGGGCTGGGACTTTTAGCCCTACCCCAAAACCTCTTGGCTGGAGAGAGGGGATGGAAGTTAAATTGATCACCCATGGCCAATGATTTAATAAATTATGTTTAGTAATGTAGCCTCCAAAAGGACAGAATTTGGATGAGCTTCTGGATTGTCAAACAAGTAGAGGTTCCTGAAGGATAATACAACTGGAGAGGGCATGGAAGCTCCACACTCTTTCTTCCATACCTTGCCCTATGCATCTCTGCATCTGTATTCTTTGTAATGTCCTTTATAATAAACCAGTAAATATAAGTAAAGTGTTTCACTGAGTTCTGTGAGCTACTCCAGCAAAGTTGAACCTGAGGAGGGAGTAGTAGGAAACCCAATATATAGCAAATCAGTCAGAAGTGTAGGTGACAACCTATTACTTGTGATTGGCATCAGAGGTGGGGGCGGTCTTGTGGGACTAAGTCCTTAATTTTTAGGATCTGTCACTCTCTCCAGGTAGATAGTGTCAGAATCAAATTGAGTTAGAGGACACCCAGCTGGTGTCCACTGCAAAATTGTTTGCTTGCTTGGTGTGTGAGCAATAAATAAAACCCCATATCTGATGTCAAAAGTGTTCTGTACTGTGAGAGTGTGGTAGGAGAACCTGATTTTGTTCTTTCCTATATCCTGAGAATATCTAAAATAATTTTCGGTGCTTCAAGAAGTTATTGATTCTACATAAAAGTGTTTATCATGCAGGAGACTCCCTTTGAAGAGTGATGTTTTCAAAATGTTGTTTATATGGCAGTGTCTCATGTAAATTTTGCTGTTAGATGATACTATTATTTTGTATATTTCACCAACTCCCTTCTTCTCTTACTCCCATAAATCAGGATATTGTGAAGATAAACAGAACACATTTTGCCATGAATATATATGACAGCAAATAATCTTATCATTTTTTCCATATTTCTATCTTCATCTTGAAAATGAGATTGAAGCATTTATCAATATAGTATGAATTTCACTGGTGCAACTAAGCATTTCTTTATAACTAAATCAAATATAATTATTATTATTAAATGAAGACTGTGACTCATGTGCTATTGACCAAGTTCTAATGGTTAATTAAAAGCAGTATATTATAGTCCCCACCTACCCACAGTCACTATTGTGGCTAAAGGAATTTTAATTAGCTGTGTGAGACCTTAGTGGAACATACCTATCAGCCAGTTCCTTTTTTTTTTTTTTCAAGTCCCTCCTCCTAAGCTTCGCTTTGGTCTTTCTATTATCCAGAGGTAGTGATTGCAGATTTTACTGACTTACTTGGGCTTTTACCGCCTTCCTTTCTCTTGCTTCCACTTCTCTACCTACATTTTCCTCTGTAGACTCTGAGATCGATCACAACAAATCTGATAATAAAACCAAAGGCTTTCAGTTTCTGAATGATAAACCAAATATGCCAACCTGGCCCCTTGTGAACCTGCTGAAGTTTCCCTGTTGGTTTGGCCTTTGTTTCCAGATGGGTTGCTAGAAAGGAACATTTGGGATATTGACTTGGATTTCCAGTTAGCATGCTATTCCTTGAGCCCAATTCTGGTTTCAAGGTAACTTTCTAATCCTTTCAAAGCACTTACAATTTTTTTTTCTTTTTTGAGAAACAGAGTCATGCTCTGTTGCCCAGGCTACAGTGCAGTGGCATGATCATGGCTCACTGCAGCCTCAATTCCTGGGCACAAGCGGGAGCGTAGCTAATCTTTTAAAAAAAATTTTGTAGAGATAGGGTCTCACTATGTTGCTCAGGCTGGTCTCAAATTCCTGGCCTCAAGCAATTTTCCCACCTCAGCCTCGCACAGTGCTAGGATTACAGGTGTGAGCCACCATGCTTTGCCCAAAGCACTTATGTTACAACGCACTTGGAATGATCTGGAGAGAACTGGAATAGGAATGAGGAGAGAAGACCTTATCCTTCAGCTTATATTTCTGACTGTTGAGAAATACTTAAACTGAGATGGATACATTTGTGGGTGAATAATAAAATTAAAATATTGAAAATAGAATGAGATCTGGTTTGAGCTTAAGGTGAGTGAGTGAATCATGTGCCTGATTAAATTAGCACTGCACAGAAGTGGAACCAGAAGGGGGGTAGACTGTAACAGCCTTCTTCCCTCTGGGGTGACTTTTCCATCTGTACACTGCAGGCCTGCTACCAGATAATGAATAGTGAGAGATCCCAAGATGACAGGTGGCAGAAGAATACAGAAGAATCCTATTAGCCAACTTCTACAATATATATTCTGGGAGCTGCTACTCGAGCATTTTTTTTCCTTAAAGAGTACCTGTTAGCAGAAATTAAACATAGAAATAATCATCTTTACCTCATGACCCTCTTGTAGGGTGAGGGGTATATTAAAGATTCTCATGACAAAGTGTAAAGAAGCAAGGATAAAGTTTTTACTGTTTGGTAGCCAGGTTATTTATCATATCTATAAGGGCCTTTGTGAATTCTCCTGTCTCCTATTTATAGCCCATGAACTTGAGGGTGGCACTGGAATAGATAACATACACAGTTAAGCTTAAGCCAGTTAGCATATTGCATTTACCAACACACAGTGGTAAAGTGATGGTCCCATGCTCCTATGAGTATTTTTAATAGAGATGGGGTTTCACCATATTGGCCAGGCTGGTCTCAAACTTCTGACCTCAAGTGATCCACCCACCTTGGCCTCCCAAAGTGCTGGGATTACAGGCCTGAGCCACCAAACCCAGCCAATCTGATGGTTTTATAAGCATCTGGCATTTCCCCTGCTGGCACTCATTCTCTGTCCCGCCGCCCTGTGAAGAGGTGCCTTCTGCCATGGTTGTAAGTTTCCTGAGGCCTCCCCAGCCATATAGAACTGTAAGTCAATTAAACCTCTTTTCTTTATAAATTACCCAGTTTCAGGCATTTCTTTATAGTAGTGTGAGAATGGACTAATGAAATGACCCAAAGTCACCCCCCCAAACTCTCAATTTCTGGTGTCTACATTATACATAGCTTAAGCAATTTATGACATAAATATTGTCATAGTAAGTGAAAAAGAAGCAGCACACTGACATTTATATGACATAGAATAATATGAAAAATCAGAATGTGGAACCTCATAAGGAATTGCTTTAAAAAGTAACTGGGAAACCCCAAGTATGAGGTTTTGGAATTTAACAATTTAATTGAGAGAAATAATTTGCTTAAATAATTTTGAACCAGTGACAGTAAAAAGATCAGTTGTTGCCAGGGGTTGAGGGTAGTAGGGGGAGGGATAGATAGGCAGAGCATAGGGAATTTTTAGGACAGTGAAAATAGTCTGTATGATACTATAGTGCTGGATACATCTCATTATACATTTGTCCAAACCCACAGAATGTACAACGCCAAGAGTGAACCCTAATATAAACTAAGGACTTTGGGTGATTATAACATGTCAGTGTAGGTTCATCAGTCATAACAAGTGTACCTTCTGGTGGGGGATGTTGATAACGGGGGAGGCTGTGTGTGTGGAGGAACAGACCGTATATGGGAAATCCTTATCATTTCCTCTCAATTTTGCTGTGAACTAAAACTGCTCTAAAAATTGTCTTTAAAAAAAGGTAACTGGGAAATGAAGCTTTATAATATAACAATTTTATTGAGAAAAATGATTTGCTAAATAACTTGGAACTCCTCTAAAAGTTTCAGTCTTTATTCAAAATTTATTGTGCTTAAGTCGTTTCAACTTCTGGTCAAATATTATGCTCATGTGGTATTTGTTATTCATGATATATGGATTTAAGATATAACCATTGGAGTCACAGTGATTTTAAAGAAATGAATATTTATTTGACAAATACTGTATTTCTGAAAATACTGTATAGACTAGTGGTTTTTAGTTATTATTTTGCTTGGTCCTATTACTGAAGGATTAATCCTCAGTGGATGCATATTTAAGAAACCAGGTGCTATACCTACAAATAAAGAAATGTTAATGTTGCGCTTTCCAAGAGAGACAACAGACAATCAAGGTGGATTTCAATGTGTAAATACTGGAAAACTTCAACCATCCAAAAACTACCCAAGATGTCATTTGAAGATGTCTTTTGAAGTAACTGAAATAAAAGGCCAGACTTCAGTCTACAAAGGCCTTTTTTCCCCAACTTGGTGATTAAATGAGGGAGTTCCACCCTCTTTTTTGAGCAGGACCTCAACATTGATGAGATAATGAGTAAATCTGTTAAATAAACCAGAACATTGACATCATAATGAATCAATTATGTCCACAATACTTGAATGCATGATTTCTGCTACTCTATTAGCTCAGTTTAGATCTGCAAAGACAGTGCAGGAAATGAGTTGCTATGAGCTAACAACACACAGAAGTTTTGCTACATGCCCTGGAATCAAATGATCTCATTGGGAATCTCACCTCCACTACTTTCTGTCTACACGGCCTTGGACAGCTTACTTATCTTCTTCAAATAGATTTTCAGATTCCTGATCTATAAAATGGGTCTAATAAATAATAGCAACTACCACCTAAATTTTTTAGATTATAATTGTCATTTGTAAAGTTTTTATCTGTGTCATGTGTTGCACTAAGCATACACACACACACACATATACATACACATATACACTCTTAAAACTATGAGATGGAAGATTTTAATCCCCATTTTATAGATGTAGAGACTGAGGTTCAGGCAAATAAAAGTTAAGTAACTCACTCAGAATCACATGGCTTGGAGGAGGTGAAACTTGGATTTGAGCAAAAGTCTGTCTGATTCCATAGCCAATGATTCTAACCCACAAAAATAAATAACTCCTGTATTTAATAAGAAAAACAAACAACTTTGAATGTGCACTTTAACTCAAATAATCCATAGTGTGGGGAGTGCTTGCTAATTTTGCCTGTTTCTTAGATGGTTCAGGAGTGTATTAAAAAGAACTTCATACAAAAACTGTAAGCCACTTACTGGCTTTGGGATGTAACTGAGATAGATCCTGCAGTTGTGAAACTGGAGGCAGAACAGAGAAACTTGTGAGGTGTAAAGGCAAAGCAATGAGTCAACAGGATTGCATGATGTGGTTATGGCCACTCAGCAGACAACAGAACAAATCTCTGCTCACTGTGAAAAATTTCAAGTCAGAAAATACACCAAACTCTACTGTGACATTAGAATCTTCCTCAACCCAGAACTTCAGGCAACCACTGACACTGATTGAGATTGGCAGATAATATGAAACGAGTTTGTGAACCCACAGAGGACATGAAGCTCCATTCATATGGGAAATCTTAACTCTGGTACAAAGCTGCTGGGCTGGCTCTATTGGTTCTAGAATTTTAGAAGTGAAGATGTCTAGCTGGGTCCTAAGCTGGTGTTGAAGACTGGGAGTCAGACTAGAATTTAGACAGGAAAAAAACCTGTGATTTCTGGCAGCAGGTTATACCTTTTGAGCTAGATATTCTAGTTTCATATTACTTTATGTTTATCTAAACATTGCTATCCTTGAAACTTAAGTGGAATCTGGTTTAAGGAATTTGTTTAATTATTTTATAATAGTTTTCAGGAAGAGAGCCAGGTATCCAGATTTATTCAGGAAGTTAAACTCCATAGGCCACATGATTGTCTCAGTGAGAGTTATTAAATTCTCTGAAAGAAAAGTAGACCAAGAATAACATTGGTCAAACCTTTGAGATACAGTTGTTTCTTCTCATATGGAGATGTTCTGTGAATCAAACAGCACTTTAATTACGCTGGTCACCTCCTATTTACCAAAACAATAGGTTTTCAAATCTAATTTGAATCCTGCTTCATTTGACTCCGACAAATTCTTTCTCCTTCTTAAAATGTTCTTCTAACTTTAATTCCTTCTCTCCCAGTTTTCTGCCAAGTCTTTTTCAGACTCCTTCATAAGCTCCTCTTATTCTGCCGGATGTTCAAATGCTTGTTTTCTTTCAGGCTTCTCCATGCCCTGACCACCTTTTGTTTTATGTGTACAGATTATACATTATATGTAACAAATCTGGGTGATTCCATTGCTATGGTCTTAATCACCTAAGTATCCAAAGGTTATATATTATCACAAGAAAGACACAAAACACTGAACCTTTACATAATGGACACAATTTGACCCTGTTGTTACTATACAAGAGAGACAGAATGGCTGTTCCATCTGAAATTGGTTTGGAAATTTAGACTGATGACACCACACGTGTACCAAGTGGGTATGAAGAGATTTATTACTCATATAATGAGATTTTCTGAAGAGAACAGGGTGGATTCCCAAACATGTCCAAAAATGGCTCCACATAGCAGGAAAGAGTGACTGGCTTTGGAGTTTATTGTGGTTAAGTGGTGGGACTGGAGTGAAGATTCCCTTGCATGGACTGAGGCTTACATGGTATGATTTTTCCCCTAACACCAAAGTAGGGGGTATTCAGGCTTTCTTTTCAACTTGCCCAAATGTAGGAAAAGAGGGAGTGGTGGGGTTTTAAAGCTTTCAGCAGTCAAACATCAAAAATGGAGTCAGACTCTTTATAATAGATCCTTGCAATAATTACGTCCTATTTAGTTTAGATTTGACTGCTACTTACACATAAATTCTTAAATCCACAACCTTAGTCCAATTGTGTCTTTTGAACTGTAGAATTGCCATGTTGATCTTTCTATTTAGATGTCTGACAGAGCCCTCAAACTCAACTTGTTCAAAACTGAGTTTTTATTCCAACTTAATGACCTCTCAATTTACCTAGTTTTCTAAATTAGAAACATGGGAGATATCCTAGATGTTTCTCCCTTCTCACCACTCCCCTGCTCTTCACTATTAGTTATAAGGGCCTATCTTTGATGACCTTGCTGATTTATACCCTCCACTTCTTCTATGTGCCTATTACACTACTTCAATTCAGTCCCTTCGGTTTCTTAAATGGATTATTGCAATAGCCAGATTCTAATGGCCATTGTGCTTCTAGTATCACTCTCCTTCATATTTAGCCCCCTTGCCCTGGACCCTAAAAGAAAATATGACCGTGTGATATGGTTTGGCAGTGTCCCTACCCAAATCTCATCTTGAATTGTAGCTCTCGTAATTCCCATGTGTCCTGGGAGGGACCTGGTGGGGGGTAATTGAATCATGGTGGTGGGTTTTTCCCCTGCTGTTCTCATGATAGTGAATAAGTCTCACAACATCTGATGGTTTTGAAAAGGGAGTTCCCCTGCACACACTCTCTTGCCTGCCACCACGTAAGATGTGCCTTTTCTCCTCCTTCACCTTCTGCCATGATATGAGGCCTCCCCAACCATGTGAAACTGTGAGTTTATTAAACCTCTTTTTCTTTATAAATTACCCAGTCTGGGGTATGTCTTTATTAGCAGCATGAGAACACACTAATACATCATGTCACTTTTCTATTTAAAACTCTTGTTATTCTCAATCAGCCACAAGTTAAAGAATAAATGTTTTAAAATAGCATACAAAAGCTTTTGTGTTTGGGCCTCTACCTATTTCCTTGGCCTCATCTACCTACTCCTCTGTCCCGATTCCCATTCTTTTACATTTACTCTGAGTTAAAGCTATACCAGAACACTTTCAGTTCCTCAAATGATCTAAAACCACTTATTGTCTATATTGCCTTTTCACATGTTGCTCATTTTGCCCAGAACACCCTTTATGCCCCTGTCTTCTAGGCAGCCCTATTTGTTTTTCTGCTCTTAATGCAAATAGTGACTCTTCTGTGAGATTTTTCTTGACTTTTCCAGGCCGTGTTACAAGTGTGGCACCCTGTATATAATGACCATAGTCACCATTTATTCTATGACACTGTGCTAAGTTCCTGATGTAACATTATTTTAGGCAATCTCTATGGTAACTTTAGGAACTAAATGTTGATATCCTGATTCAAAAATGAGGATATTAAGGTAAAGTGAGCTGCAATGACTTATCCAAGATCACATTGCCATCAAGTAGTGGATCTCAAATTTAAACCCAAACTATATCTCATCTAGACCGATAATCATCATCATAATGTTGCTTAAGTTTATATATTTAATGATCTATCTCCCACTGTAGTAATTTTTGTACTTCCTAGGTCAAACACACATAGATGCTTAACATATACATGTTATATATTGACAAGACCAAAATCTGGGGAGGTGGGACTGAGCAAATGCCAAAGAAGAATATTATGTCAGTACTATTTTCATATTAAAAGGTTAAATCAAACCATCGTATTTAAAATCTGGAAAAAAATTAGGAAAAGACTGAAAATTGATGGTAATTTACCCTTTCTTGTTCAAATATAAATGAGGGAAAATGGCTATTACTTCTTCAAAACCATCAAATGATTTAAATGAAAACAATGTAACAGTCATATGTCATGGCATCCACCTCTCTCCCCTACATTTTGAATGGTACATAAAGAGAAATGACTTTGGCTTCTTCCACCTGTTCCCTGCATCAAAAATAAGTACTAGAAAAAGGACTGTGAATGCATTTTATATAAGAACTGTTACACAAAGAATAGACAGTAAGACTGAAATTGCAGCTCTCAAACTGAGGAGCTGAACAATAGCTAAAGATGGGAGAAATCCTAACATCTGGCAAGTCGGGGAAAGAAAGATGAGAAAATGAATTTCATTGTTTATCTAACTTCCAAAGATGAAGTCATAAAAACCATACAACCTAACTACATCTCTATTTTCATTCCAGTATTATGTTTTTGCCACTCAAATCTACACACCTGGGTTCCATTCTTCCCTATTGATCTTACTCATCCTTTATGATATAGTTCAAATGCAATCTCCTTTGTGAAACACCTCCTGGTCCTCAAGTCAGCACTGATAACCCACTGTTTTTTGCTCCATATTTATACATATAAAGAACCATATTTATACATTTTTTCTTTTTATTTTAGGAGATAGGGGTCACACTATGTTGCCTAGTCTGGTCTTTAACTCCTCGGCTCAAGCTTTCCTCCCTCCTTGGCCTCCCAAAGTGCTGGGATTACAGGCATGAGTCACCACATCTAGCCCTTATTTGCATTTTAATTTAGCACTTTTTAGCTATTTTCAGGACCAAGTCTGAACTTCTTGAGAGAAGAGAACAGTTCTTTCTTATCTTCTATGTCCACGACAACCACCTAGCACAGGGATAAGCTAACACTAGGCATTCAGTGAAGGCTTCTTGAAATAAATCTGATGATGTTAAGGAATTATTCACTTACAAACATCTTTTTTACCCAAATGACTTGTTCCCCTAAGGACAAGTTTGAAAGAATCAGAAGTCTCAAATAGCTTCCTTTGAGTCCTGTTTGTACTTGTTTTTTTTAAACTGAAATTTTAGCCTCTGAAATTTTGTTAGCAAAAATGACTTTTTCATAGAGAAAGCACAGATGTTACATATAACTTTGGTTGAGTCATGCTTTCATGTCCCTTCAACTTTCCCAATAGCCAATCTTGATTCTCTGTTGTATTTCCTAGAAAGCATCTGCAGCAGCTACTGCTGCTACAACCGCTATTCATGTTGCCCAGGCTATATTTGCTGCAACTATCAGGGGTCTAGGCAAATAGGTCTCTGATGGAAGAGAGGGCTCTGGTAGATGAAGCAGCCAGGAAGTGGACCAAAAATCTTGGGTGGGAAATGGAAAAGGAGGGGTTTGGGCAGAGAAAAAGAATGGCAACCTGATGAGAGAGAAAGAGAGAGACATAGAAAGAGAGAGAAAAAACACAATTTGTTCTTTCCATCTTAAGTCTGTAAATTTTTATTTATTTATTAGCCTGTCCATTTTAAACTCAAACTTAGAGGTTTTCCTAAGGCCATTTTGAAAAATTGAAGAAAACTAGAATTATTAATATTATGTGGCATATAAGCACAGATAGAACGGCTTAATTAGCACCAGTTTTTTTTTTTTTTTTTTTTTTTTACTTTTTAAAAAACTTTTATTTTAGGTTCAGGGGTACATGTACAGGTTTGTTACATAGGTAAACTCAAGTCATGGGGGTTTGGTGTACAGATAATTTCATCACCCAGGTAATAAGCTTAGTACCCAATGGTTATTTTTTCTGCTCCCCTCCGTCTTCTAACCCTTCCCCTTCACCCTTAAGTAGGCCCCATGTCTGTTTTTCCCTTCTCTGTGTTCATGAGTTCTCATGTAGCTTCCACCTTTTGAATGCATCTGCATTTTTCTCATTTGGCCTTGCAGCCATACTATCAATGATGTGAGTATTGCATGCCTCCTACAGTCCTTTGTGATTGAATTAGCACCAGTTTTCAAAGTTATGTGCTACATTGTCACATACATTAGAATGTTTTTGGCTGCAAGTAACAGAAAACTGAACTCAAAATGACTTAAGCCATAGGGCATTTATTATTTCACATGATAAACTATCTGGAGGGAATTTGGGTCCATGATTTATTATTTCAATTGTTCAATGGACCTAGATTCTTAAAGTTCTGTATGGTAGCTCCCATCAAGATTATAAAATGGTTGCAGTACCTCCATCATCACTTTTTGGTACACCAGAGTTCAGAGACAGAAAAGATGTTTATATGTTTTTTCTTTTCCTTTTTAAGAGATAAGAAACGTTTGTCAAATTTGTCTCTGCCCCACCTGACCACAAGATTTCCTATCTCACTGACCAGTCACTGGCCAGAATGAGATGATGGCAAAATCACTATGTTTGGCTTTATCAACTCAATAGTCATCCACTGAGGCTAGGGATGGAGCCAACCTTCTCTGAAGCACTGAAGCACCATGTGGAGGAGCCAGGTAGCCATGTACTCTTTGAAAGGACGAAGGGAACAAGTCTCCTACAGAGACAACCCAAACTGGATATTACATTTCCTTTCTTGTGTAAAAAGAAATTACCAGCGTATTCGAAGAGCTCACACAAACTTCATTGCCATTTAGGATAGCTCTTAACATGGGTGCCCTGATTGCTCATTGCCAGAGAGAAGATGAGATGCTCCAGGATGATTATGGGGGGAGAAGGGGATTATTGAGAGGGTAATTGGTCCTGGGAGGAGTAGGAGAAAGGAGTTGATAAAGAAATAAATGATTATCAGAAAAAAATGTAATGTGAAGCAGGGATAAAGTGATGCATGAGGTAGGAAGGCTCTTCATCATAATCACATAATAGAACAAGGGCTACTTCTGAACTCTAATGGAAGTGTTGAGCATACTTTCCAGTGCTAACTACCTTTAATTTAAAAACTTTTTTTTATTTTAACAACTCAGAAAAAAAAAGAAATATCCTATTCTGCACAGTAGCTTCCTATAAGGCTAGATATAAGAAAGAATTTCCAAACAGTGAAAATTGATTATTTTAGAATCTTCATTGGATGTTTTTCCAAGTAGCAAACCTTGTTGTTCAGCCTAGATTGGGTTCTACGTGAAGAATGGAAGGTAGGCCATCTGAATTTGAAGGTATTATCCAGGCATAGGTTTCCAGATAGATTGATTGTAATTAAGACTAGTCTTTTGCACCATACTTAAAATCCCACTATTCTATACTGACTCCTTTTAACTTTCCTGAGGAGAGTTACAATAGAAGTGGTTTCCTCTGCTTATCCTTATCCCTTTTTCCTCATCTCTACATACAAAAACCCAGTGCTATTTTGAGAAAAAAATATGTTGGAACATCATTTCTCTTTCTCAGAATTTTCCCAGGTGGAATGGCATTGTTTTTAACAAACATTACTCACCACTATATCCAAGGGAAAGGAAGAGGAGAGGCAAATATCAGTCATAATATTTATTAGTTTCTGTAGAACTAAGGGCTAGCCTTATCATGCTGTTTCTTCCAATACTTCTTGCTTCAGGCAGGGAGGGGAAAGAAAATAAACAATTCTACTAACAAAACTGTTTTATTGACTATCTCTTGTCATTTCTCTCCCACCAAAGATGCTATGTTGTAGACACTGTGAGGGGATAATTTTACGGTTTATGTGGCAGTTAAGAGGGAACTGGGAGCATCTTTACACTTAGAATACAGTGCAGAGTTTCGTGTAAACAGCAGGATGCTATTTTGCTTTATGAGAATATACAGTTATTTTTTAAAGTAATGAAATAACTTACACATTTCTAACCTTCATTAGCAAATTTTAAATGTTATCATTTATTAAAATACAAAATAATTATAGGATTAAAAATAGTTTATGCAATCCCTGTATCTGTGTACCCTCAAATTCTTCAAACTTTGGAGGCTACCTTGAATTTAATACTTAAATAAAATTACTTGAGTTCATATCCCATATTGTGGGACACAGTGTTTCCCAATATTTCTAAGAATTCTATGAGATCGACACATTTCTACATGTCATCAGTTGATCTATTCAACACTGATTAATAGAAATATTTTAAATTACATGTGTGATTTCATCATATGAAAACACACATGTAATTTAAAATATTTTGATGACCACATTAAGTAAAATTAAATAAGTGAAATTAATTTTAATATTTTATCTTTTAAAACCCAATATGTCCAACATATTATCATTTCAACATATGGCACCAACCACAATTCAAGTGCTCAATATCCACATGCTGTTAGTTGTCTGTTGGCCAGCGAAGCTCTATATCCTCACATGTCATTTCCAATGACAGACCTCTTCCCTCTCTGTCAACCCTAACATGGAACAGTGAACTGTCTCCTCATTTCCCAAAGCAACCACGAACTATAGCTTTTGTTTGTATCACACTTTATGGTTTAGGGAGAATACAAGATGGTTATATTACACATTTTGTCCAACCACTAAGACTTGACTACTGGCAATCCCAGGTCTTAATGTCCTTCTGATATTTTTGTTATGGAAAATTTTTTTCTGTGCAATTTTTCCTAAGCCATAACCTCCCACCAGGCTTCTAAGTATAGTATTAATGGTAAAGGATTATGGGCATGAGGTGAATGTGTTGCAGGACTTTTAAAAACAGACAACCGTTCTGCCCATCTCAATGTCACATCTCAGAGGAAGCCTTTTCTGACTCCAACAAATAAATATAAATCATTATGAAAACTTCACTGAACTTTTCTTAAGACTATCAACGTATTTTGCCTTGTAATCGCTACATATTTATTTGCTTAGACCCTGCTCCCCAGGGAATTTGAGGCCTGCCTTGTTTTTAAGGAATGACTTTTCTATTACTGATTCATGCATCCATCCTATTTATGGTAGCTCCTGACTGTCTCTGACTTGTGCCAACACAGGAACTCTGATCACTCACATCCAGCTTCTTCTATTTCTTGGTTTGGATGGTCATGCCACTCTTCACTGTTGGTTTCTTTAGCCAAATGACTGTCACCACCTGGTCCAGATTAACCTATCTTGGTGCCTGCGTGTGTAAACAATCTGCCTATCTCATGTCTGCACATTCTCCATACCTCTGCCATTCCATCCATCTTTCAGGTCACTTCATAGGAGCCAAATTAGCTGAGTTTGAGCCAAGATATGGTAATACTTAGCATCTTATTTGTCTAAACTACAGCTGATATAGGCTTGAGAATAAACTCTGACTTGTAAGAGAAAAATCTCAAATCAGCTGGAGATAAGACACTAGCTAATGAAAACCAAATTCTAAACTGAAGAAAATATTTTAGATGGTTGCAAAGCTTGGCTGTTCACAGCTCTGGATATTTAACTCTTCCTAGCACCATATGCTACCCCACATGCTTGTCCCACTGAGCATGATGAGCCATTATAACGGTTGCTTTGGTGACAATTTTAATTGCAACACATTGAAGTATTTTAACAATAATCTGTATCTGTAATCATGAAAAAATAAAGGAACAGATAAAAATGCAAGCATGGTAGGAGGCTTTAAAGTGTTTTTATGGGAAGGGTCTTTACTGTTCTTAAGGAGTTTGAAAATTCCCAGACCTCTTGACTTGCAAATACTATTATATGTCCAAGATAATACAAATATGTTAAACATTTTGATAATCATTCAACATAAAAAAAATTTTAAAGAGAATTCATCTCTTAATAACAAGAATGAGGCTTTTTTTCATTTAAATGTGTGTTTAAAGATGATTATTACTTATTGCTAGAATGACGGAAGGGCCAGTATCAATTGTCTTCCAGTTTTATATGTCATGTATGTTGCACCATACAGAGGTAGATAAGAAGCAAAAGAGTTTAATTCCAGCAATGTCACTCGTTTTTTGAATGTCTTCTGGATTCTACACCACAAAGATTACATGTACTTTATCATCAAAAGCTACTTTTATTGATCTATCAGTGAGCAACTTGATTAAGTTTTTTTTCAGTTTTTTCAAAAGCACAGTTAGAAACTGACTTGGCAAGGGATTTGTTAGCTTCTCATTAGAATCATTCACTTTGACAACAATGAAATCAAGATTTTGAATTATCCTTTGCTTGGCAATAGGAAAGTTTCCACACCCAGTGCAATCAGTGCCCAACAATCAGGTTCAGGATGATTGAGAAATAGGCTTTTCTTTTTGTAAAATGGAAAAAGTATGATTTAAAACCAAAAGTCAGAAAAGAACAACAGAATTATGGCAGGCACATTCTCCGTTAGATCAAGTTTAGGAAAGAATACATAGGAGAATTGAGGATCTGGAAATTGATTTATTAAAGTTACCCATGCCCACATTCCCTTTGGATATTTTTTGTGTACCTGAAGGGATCCATAAAGTCCCTAAGTCTAAAGCCCTCTGAAGTGCAACACACAAGAATCACTCTAACCTTGGAGTTCCTTTGGCGTTACTGAATGATATTCAACTGGCTAACTTGGAAATTTTCTTGTATTTTTGATTTAGAGTTCTATGTATGTCATAATTGATTATTTAATTTTACCCCCAAGTATATATTAGCTCCTGTTTTCTTAAATAGATTATAAACTATTTGAAGATTCAGACTAGATATTATTTATTGCCTCATTCATCGCAGTACCATTTACAAAACTAAAGTTTGTTTGATTGGTTATTGGTGCCTGTTAACCCTAGTTTTGGCTTTGTTAAGCAAGTTTCTCCCTCCCTTATACCCTCCTTTCCTTCAAAGCACACTTCTGTAAGCTTGTTTATACCTAAAAGCGGTTTCTACAAAAGGAGAGGTTCAGGTCTCCATGATTGTAATTTGACTATCTATTTAGATCCTGTCTAACCCCAGTCTATAGGCTGATATGGCAGTCAAAGAGAAACTCAGGCCACCTGAAGTGAATATGGCACTTAGTTTGGAGTATTTGTACTATTTATTATGACTTATAGATGGTCCACTGCTGCATTTTGGGGGTAATTTATTAAACATGTACAAATTTTAAATTGTTATATATTATTGAAAAAGTAAAGCTTTTGTCCATATGTGGTGATGTAGTGATTTGAAATAACCTTCCCTTCTTATCTTACAGACCAGAGATCAGCAAACTTCTTCCATAAAGGACCAGATAGTAAATGTTTTTGGCTTTGGGGACCCTACAATATTGTCAGAACGAATCAACTCTCCCTTTGTAGCATGAAAGCAGCCATAGATAAGGTGTAAACAAATAGACACCACTGGGTTCCAATAAAACTTCATTTACAAAAACAAGCAATAGCTAGATTAGGTTGTAGTATGACAACCTCTGTTATAGACTATTTGACTGATATTAATAGGACAAGCTCAGGTTTACTTTGGTTACTATTTTTTATTTCTTTTATGTTCTTTTGCTTGCAACCTTTCCATAATTTTCTGTTTCAGGTTCACCTCTTGCAAACAGCATATAACTAGATTTTTTTTTTCTCAATTACTCTGAGAGTCTCTGTCTTTTTATTAGCTAATTAGTATGTTTGTGTTAATGAGATTATTTGTATATAGGACTTACTACCACAATCTTACTTTTTATTTATATTTATCCTACTGTAGTAGAGGAAAAATTGCTTCTTTTTCTGTGCATTCTAAGTTCATTGGTGGGGCCCCTTGAACAAAGGATAGATTAACAAGAGAAAAGTAAACAGAAGTTCATTATCATGTATATTTTATATATACATGGGAGATACCCAGGGAAAAAGTAATTATCAAAGAAGTAGCTTAGAACTCTGGTTTATTTAGCATCTTTAACAAAGAATAGTAAATTTTTAGAGCAATGACAAGACAAAGAAAAAGGAGTTTAATCTCTAAGAGTGACAGATTGTGGGAAGGTAAATATATTAGGTAAAGCCTAGTTAATAAGTTTGCCACGTAGATTCCTCTGGTGCCTTCTTCAGACTGATAAACATCTAAAGTTGTCTTTGGTGATCAACCTTTGTCCTTCCTGGTAGAGAGAAAAGACACCTTTGCCTTTGTACATTTTTGTCCTGATTTTAGACAAATGAAAGGAGAACAGAGGGCTTTTCTTGTATCTGCTTCTTCTCAATTGCCTTTAGCTCAAAAGTATCCTTCTGCCAAAGTAACATATTTTGTGATGGATATTCTGGTTGCCTACACTACTTGGAAAAAAAGTCTTTTTTAAAATTGTCTGACCTGTTTTTGGATAAAATATGATCGAGGGAATTCATACTTTTCTTTGTCTTCTATCATTTTCAAACTCCATCTCTTATTCTTTTTGGGGTTACTCTTGAAATTTTACTACACATATTTAATGTAAACCTATATTTAAACACCAATATGAATGATAATGGGAACTTTAGAAGTTTAATTTCAACAATCCCTCTTCCTACTTTAATTGCTATTACTGTCTAATATTGTAGTTCTGTGTTTTTTTTCAGCTCCTCAAATTATACATGACTATGGTTATTTTATAAAATAATAATTATTTAAATTTGGTTCATATTCACCTTTTCCCCTCTTATGATTACTCTGCATTTCAAACTTTCCTTATAAAATTATTTTTCTTCTTTCTGAGGTATGTCATTTAGAAGTGCATTTGGTGTAGGTGTGTTTTAGTAATCTTTTTAAATTTTTGTTTCTGTCAGTATATTTCAAAGGAGTACTATTGGCATTTTGAGTGAAATAAGCCATTGTCATTCAAGACTGTCTTCATATTGCAAGATATTTAGCATCCCTTGCTATCACCAACTAAATGCTGAAAGCAAAATCCATGGATATTTTAACAACCACAAATGCTTCTACACAAATCCCCCGTAGAGGTGTCAGGAAGTACCCCATTGTTAATAATTTCTATATGTATACAAATGTGTTTATTTTCACCCCTTTCCTTAGAGTTGTGTAGTATAGACAATTCTAGCTTGACAGTTTTGACTTTATCGAAATTAAAAATTATGCTCTGTAAAAATCCTGTTGGGGGGATGAAAAGATGAGCTACAGACCAGGAGAAAATATTTTCACACCACATATCCAACAAAGGACTCATATCTATAATTCATTAAGAACTCTCAAAACTCAACACTTAAAAACCAAACGATCCAATTAGAAAACAGGCAAAGACATCAAGGCATTTCACTGAAGAGGATAT
Organism: Papio anubis; assembly: GCF_008728515.1. Lineage (NCBI taxonomy): Eukaryota > Metazoa > Chordata > Mammalia > Primates > Cercopithecidae > Papio > Papio anubis. The sequence goes on from NC_044996.1 coordinate 124,377,304, forward strand.
ACAGATGGCAAATAATCACATGAAAATGTGTTCAATATCACTAGCCATTAGGGAAATGTAAATTAAGACCACAGTGAGATATTACTACACAACTATTAGAACAGCTAAATTTGAAAATAGTGACAACACCAAATGCTGGAAAGGATGATAGGAAAATATGGGTATGCAAAATGGTACAGCCACCCTAGAAAACAGTTTGGCAATTTCTTTAAAAAAACTGCACATATATTTATCATATATTTATCATGTGACCCAGCAATCACACTCCTTGGCATTTATCCTAGAGAAATAAAAACCTATATCCTCACAAAGAGAAAAATCTATACATGATTGTTTAAGGCAACTTATTTATAATAGCCAAAAATGAGAAACTGTCAAATTGTCCTATAATTGTTAAGTTGCTAAACAAACTATGGTTCATCTATACCATTGAATGCTACTCAGCAATAAAAGAGAATGAACAATTGGTACACACAGCAACTTGGATGGATCTCAAGGGCATTATGCTGAGTGAATAAAGCCAAACTCAAAAGGTTACATACTGTACGATTCCATTTTTATGACATTCTCAAAATGACAATGTTATAGAGAAGGAGAACAGATCATTTGTTTCTAGGGGTTAGGAAAGGGGCAGGGTGAGGGGATGCATATGATTATAAAAGGCAGTTCTTTGTGGTGATGGAATAGTTCTGTATCTTGATTGCCATCGTGGTTATAGATTCTATATCTTTGATTAAATGACATAGAACTATGTATTTTCTTTCTCCCTGAAGTACACATTTTATACCAATATCAATTTCCAGATTTTGACATTGCATTATAGTTATGTAAGGTGTAAATATTGGATGAAATTGGGTGAAGGGACCCAATATGGGACCTCTCTGTACTACCTTTGCTATTTCTTGTGAATCTATAATTATTTAAAAAGAAAGGTTTAAAAATTGGTATTTTACTTTTCACTTCTAGAAATTCTAGTTAGCTGTTTTCATATCTGCTTTCATCTTGTTCTTTTATTTCTATAACCATCAATATTTTTTACTTTGTATCTGATAAATCTAATATCCCAAGCTTCATGGTGTCTGGTTCTACTGCCTGTCGGTTTTTCTGATTCTCACTTACGATACTTTGTTTCTGGTATATTTTATGATTTTTAACTCTGAAATGTTCATTTTCATTTAAAACTTTATATTTGCTAATTCTTAAAAGTCTGGATTGAAGTTGGGTTCTTCTAGAACAAATTTCTGTTTGCTTCTGCAATCTGTTTGGAATGGTGACAAACCTGTACTATGGTCAATTTAATTTCCCACTTGAGGTTTTTGGACATTATAAGTAGTATGAATTCTTAGGAAGTATTTTATATTCTTATCAGCTAGAAGTAGTGCAATGATAGCCAAGTTTAATTGTAAAGGTGTTTAATTTTCATTTCACCCTTATTTCATGGGTGTGGTGGGTGTAGTCCTTTGGAGACCTATGTATATGTGGGAAATGAATTAGAGAAAACCCCATTTGAAATTGCCCTGGTCCTATCTTCTACATCATATGCAGTACTGAAAAGGAGAAGCTTAAAATCTCCAAAGTTTGGCAAAAACTCAAGGTTGAAAATTGCCTTTAGCACTCACTCCACTCCCATCTCCTCTGGGTTCATGGTTTAGCTTTTTTTTTTTTTCTCCATTGATTTTCTACTTTTATTTGAGCTCAACAACTATGGTACCCTTTCTATTTTATCAAGAATGTTAGTGTTTCAGTAGAGAGGGTAGTTCATGCTATATAATATGATATACAACCTGAAATGGAAGACTGCTAAATTATCTTTTCTTGCATATGTCTTTAAATACCCTGCTTTATAATCTCTAGCTTTCCAAAAAACACCGCACTGTAATCCCTCCACCCCCTCCCCCAAAACCCCAGGAGTCACAAAACAGTGCTTTTGTTCTATTCAGTGTATTAACTATTCCTTGTTCAAATTGTGTACTCCTAAAAGCTTAAACTGGATGGTTCCATTTGAAAAATGAAATTACTATCCATGGATAATGTGTAAGATATCACAATGACAATTATAAAAATATTTTTCAAAAGAGGTTGATATGAGTATAAACAGATACTAACGGCAGGCAAATCTGAATTTAAAAAATATTTGCTAGCTTTCAAACAGGCTCCTTGAGCATATTTGTACAGTTGACAGAATGTTTGGCTTCACTATTTCTGGGGAGGTAAATGAGGTCCAAAGTGCCATCATTTATATCTCTCTGGGAAAATTCTAACTGTGATTTTTCCAGGAGACTAATGTGGAATGAGATTTCTTATCAGGAGAATCTAGCAAATTTGTTTGATTCTCTGAATTATTATCTGGGATGAGCCTCTCTCTGGCGTGCAGTGAGTAGTGTGGTTGGACTTAATTGGAGGTAAAATGAATTCTCATTAAGCCCTTTAAGAGGGAAACAGCTTAAGTAGCTCAAGTTACTGGTTTTTGTAGATCTTTCTTTTCTTAAAAGAGTTAGTGGGAGTTTGATTAATGTCTTGATTAGAATGGCCTTCACTTCTTATGAGAAAAAAAGGAGTCTATTCATATTTCCAAACAAAGATTGGACTACCTCTCCTTTTGCTTTCTTCCTTTTGCTTCAGGTACATGGCTAATGTTTGCTATCTGCTAGGAATTTGTTTGATTAATGCTAAACATTCTCTTTTTTCTGAGGTTCAGAAAGTCCTGGAACGTTTGTTAAGATTTAACTAATTGGGAGATACATATTGACATTACATAGGTCTTTCAGTTACATCACCTCTAATCACAATTCTGCTCTTGCTCAGAATGCCTCTTTTTCCTGATTAAGGTCTCTAATAGCACATATCAGATGGCACTGTCTGATACTTGTGCATGCCCTCTCCCTGTGATGAAATGAGTACTTATTTAATAATGGACAATCATGAAAAATAGTAGGGTTTTACAAATAGTAGTACATAAAGCAGAAAAGGAAGGCGTGTGCAAACATTGAAAGAATAAGTAAACGGTGCTGGATATGTTATTTAAAATTCCACACAACTTTAATTGGAATGGAACACTAAACTGAGAGATACTGAAAAAGAACACAGAAAGCTTCATGGGGCAATTATGTAATGAGACCGTAATTGGCAACCCAGAAATAAATCAAAAACAATGATTTAAATACATAAACCATGAATTAAAGTTGGATAATGTTATAATAATAATAAAATAACTAACATGTATATTATTATTTATAGTTTCCAAAGAATTTACTACATATATTATTCAAATACTCAAATTACTGTGTTCATGAGATAATTATTTAGAAACAAACAAAAATGAAAGAAGTAAAGAAGAGTTGAAAAAGCTAGTAAGTTAAATGATGTTAGAAAAACATCATGAAGAGAAAGTGTGTTCTCTTTCTAAATCACAGCTCTAATCAAGTTATTTCAGGGCAAAAAAATTCCTCTGAAGTCCTGTATTGCCAACAGGGTCAAGTTGTAAGTCTTTGGTGAAGCAGAAGAAAGTATATAATCTGTTTTCAGCTTAACATTTTAGTCTCATCTCTAAACATCTCTTTCAGCTGAAGAATCTAACATCCGGCCACACATTTCTCTATTAATTGACCCCAGAACAGGTCATACTTTTTCCTTTTTCTTTGTTACTCTTTTTTTTTATTATAAAAGAATATAGTCTTGCTGTTAACAAGTAACAATGTATAGAAGAAACATACAATAAACAAAAAGCATGTCTTCATTCCTCTCCAATATCCCCACTCAACCTAATTATCTAGAAGTAACCATTTGTGGCTAACAATGGTTTGTTGGATATTTTAAAAACATTTTCTATGCCTATAAAATATATGTAATAAGAAATACAATATTAACCCTAACCCTATATAATAAATAATATATTTAACATATATATCCTACAAATTATATATCTGTATATCCTACGAATAAAACAAAACCTTTTTGCTACTACCTTAAACTGATCTCATCACAATGTCATATCCATAAGAAATCCAAATTTAACTAGCTAATGCTTTAAAATTTAATATCTGCTTTTACTGAAGCATCTTGAACAGAGAATGAGGAGTGGGGAATAATATCCCCATATTCTCTATACATACAGGAATTTCCAAAAATTCCTCTTTAAACAATTCTCTCCTTCAAAGTCACCATGATGTCTTTTTTCCTCTCTCAAAAAACTCCAGCCTACCTATTTCTTCTTCCCTCAGGTAGTTCCATACTCTGTCTATATGATAATCCAATTAGAGTTTCTAAGCTACCCTTAATTGGCATTTTCACCTATTACCTCTAAACAACACTACAAAGATTCAGGATCAGAGAGACACAAACAAATAAAAATCCTCCTTAGGAAGGAGACAGCATTGTGGGGTGAGGTGGCGGGTAATGAATTTTGTATTTACATTTTAATATATATTAAAGTCTAAGTCTATGTGTATGCATATTATAGAATTATTCTATATTCTATAACTTTTATTCTATATCCTGTATCTTGATGTTTGATGTTTTGCTTAGCAGCCTTTCCAAGTTAGTGTAGATATATACACTTCATTTTCTGAAAGCATTATATATTTGACATATTACCATGTGTGGAGGCCCCAAAATTATTTAACTTTTCCTTACTGGTGGATATTCAGGTTTTTTCATTTTTTTTTTTTTTTTTACAATTATAAACAATACTACTTCATTGCACATATATTTTGGCTGTCCTTTTTTTGTTGGTTTTTTTTTTTTTTTTTTGTTTTTAGCATAGTGTCTAGTTTGTCCTTCTACTACTTCTGTATGTCAAATGCTCCATAAAACTTATGTTGAGAAATATTTCTGCTGTCTGAATTTTCTTTAGAGTTCCAAAGCTGAGGACAATAAGTGTTAACTATCTATCCCTACATTCTAATGTCAGGGCCAAGATACTTCCAGGCATCCTCTCAGAGCTTAGTAAGAGACTCTTACTCCCGTTACTCCAATCAATCCATAAAGAAGGAAGTTCACTAAATAAAGATCTTTTGTGAAGAAGAGAATATCTTATACATATATTAGTAAATTGTTGACCTAATGGAATTATTCTGGAATTTTTTCTCTCTTGTGTTCTGGCCTGTTTTCAGCTACCAATATCATATCTTTCACTCTTCACCTGAATGTAATGTCTGAAATTGCAGATGCACAGAGCAAGGTGAAAATGTTGAAGAACTAACACCTCAGGAATGTTTCTCAACAATAACTCTCTGCCATCTGTGTCTAAATACATTAGCTCCCTTGTATCTCAAGTGGAAGAACTGGCAGCTCCTGAGTTACCCCAGGCCCAGTTGTCCACTGATATTAATTTATTAATAATACACCATTTATTGACTTCCTCTCTTTCCCTTTCTCACTTCCCCTCTTCCACAACAATGTTTCCTGGTATCACCTTTATTTTTTTAATTTTTTTTTTTGTTGGCAGTACATAGTAGGCATATATATTTATGAGGTACATGAGATATTTTGATATAGGCGTGCTATGTGTAACAATCACATCAGAGTAAATGGGATATTCATCATCTCAAGCATTTATCCTTTGTGTTGCAAACAATCCAATTATACTCTTTTAGCTGTTTAAAATGTACAATTAAATTAAATTAAAACACACAATTAAAAATTTTTACCATAGTCACCGTGTTGTGCTAGCAAATACTAGTTCATATTCATTCTTTCTAACTACTTTATTGTACCCATTAACTATCCCCACTCACCCCACCCCCACCCCCACTGCTTTTCCCAGCCTCTGATAAGCATCCTTCTATTCTCTATCTCATACTGCATTTTCTTTATTCGTTTGTCTGCTGATGGACAAAGGATGCTTCCAAATGTTGGCTGTTGCGAATAGTGATACAATAAACGTAGGAGTGCAGATACCCCTTCAATATCTTGATTTCTTTTCTTTGAGGCACATACCCAGCAGTGGGATTGCTAGATTGTAGGATAACTCTACTTTTAGTTTTTTCAGGAACCTCCAAAGTGCTCTCTATAGTGGTTGTACTAATTTACATCCCCACTAATAGTATACAAGTGTTCCCTTTTCTCCACATCCTCACCAGCATTTGTTATTGCCTGTCTTTTGGATAAAAGTCATTTTTATTGGGGTGAGATGCTATCTCATTGTAGTTTTGATTTGCATTTCTTTGATGATCAATGATATTGAGCACCTTTTCATATTCCTGTTTGTTATTTGTATGTCTTCTTTTGAAAAATGTCTATTCAGATATTTTGCCCATCTTTAACCAGAACTTTTTCCCTATACAGTTGTTTGAGCTCTCTGTATATTCTGGTTATTAATCCCTTGTCAGATAGGTAGTCTGAAAATATTTTCTCCCATTCTATCAGTTGCCACTTCACTTTATTGTTTTGTTGTTCTTGTAGTTCTTGTTTCTGTGCAGAAGCCTTTTAATTTGATGTGATACCATTTGTTCATTTTTGCTTTGGCTGCCTCTGCTTGTGGGGTACTACACAAGAAATTTTTGCCCAGACGAATGTCCTAGAGAGTTTCTCTAATATTTTCTTGTAGTAGTTTCGTAGTTTGAGGTCTTACATTTAAGCCTTTAATCCATTTTGATTTGTTTTTTTAGTATGGTGACAGATAGGAGGCTAGTTTCATTCTTCTACATAGGTATATCCAGTTCTCCCAGAACCATTTATTGAAAAGACTATCTTTTCCCCATTGTATGTTCTTAGCACCTTTGTAAAAAAAAATGAGTTCATTGTAGCTGTATGGATTTGTTTCTGGGTTTCTTATTCTGTTCCATTGGTCTATGTGTCTGTTTTTATGCAAGTGCCATGCTGTTTTGGTTGCTATAGCTCTGTAGTATAATTTGAAGTCAGGTAATGTGATTCTTCCAGTTTTGCTCTTTTTGCTTAGGATAGCTTTAGCTATTCTGGGTCTTTTATGGTGCCATATAAATTTCAGAATTATTTTTTCCATTTCTCTGAAGAAAGACATGTGGGTAATTTGATAGGGATTGTGTTGAATCTGCAAAATGCCTTGGGTATTATAGACATTTTAACAATATTGATTCTTCCAATCCATGAACATGGAATAGCTTTCCTTTTTTATATTTTCTTTTTTTTTTTTTTTTTTCAGACCATAGGAAGTTTATTGTGTCTTTGAGACACTACAATGCAGACTCCTCTTCCAGAAAAAGGTCTTTCAGAGACAGGGAACCGTCATCCGGATGCATTGCTCATTTGTCATTTTCATAGGCAGCTGGATTCTTCCTCTTGGATTTCTCGACCTCTTCAGTCCCCCATTTGTAGAGAAGATAAAACACTACAAACTGCGGCACCATGCGAAAGAAAGACTCCCGAACGCGGCGCAGCATGTTGGGGACTCCTTTACTGAAAACATGCGGCAAGGCGCGCTGTTCGAAAGGTGACAAGCTGTAGGTGATCACATGCCGAATCCGCGTCAGATTCCCAAACTTGCGGTCCATCGTGGCAACGGCCCCCAGCCCAGCGGGGGGCCCGTAGCCTCTCAGGGTCCACCAACACTGCACAACCAGCCTCCCACTCACGCACAGGTGTTAGCTCGCCCTCCGCAGTCACCGAGCCCTATATTTTCTCTTCAATTTCATTCCTCAATGATTGAAAGTTTTCATTGTAGAGATCTTTCACTTATTTGGTAAATTCCTAAGTATTTTATTGTATTTGTCTCTATGCTAAATGGGATTATTTTCTTGACTTATTTTTCAGATTGTTTGCTGTTGGTATACAGAAATGCTATTGATTATTGTATGTTGATTTCATGTCCTGCAACTTTACTTAATTTGTTTACCAGTTCTAATTGTTTTTTAATGGAGCCTTTAGGTTTTTCCAAATATAAGATTATATCATCTGCAAACAAGGATAATTTGACTTCTTCCTTTCCAACTGAGATGCCCTTTATTTCTTCCTCTTGTCTGATTGCTCTAGATAAGTCTTTCAGTACCATGTTTAATCACAATGGTGAACATGGGCATCCATGTCGTGTTTCAGATCTTAGAGGAAAGGCTTTCAGTTTTTCCCTATTCAGTCTGATACTAGCTGTGGGTCTGTCATATATGGCTTTTGTTATGTTGAGGTAGGTTCTTTCTATACCCAGTTTTTTGAGGGTTTTTATCTTGAAGGGATGTTGAATTTACAAAATGCTTTTACAACATCAATTGAAATCATCATATGGTTTTTATTCTTCATTCTGTTGATGTGATATTTTATATTGATTGATTTGAATATGTTGAACAATCCTTGCATCACTAAGATAAATTCCCTTGGTCATGATGAATGATCTTTTTATTTTTTAAATTTAACTTTTGGCCGGGCGCGGTGGCTCAAGCCTGTAATCCCAGCACTTTGGGAGGCCGAGACGGGCGGATCACGAGGTCAGGAGATCGAGACCATCCTGGCTAACACGGTGAAACCCCGTCTCTACTAAAAATACAAAAAAACTAGCCGGGCAAGGTGGCGGGCGCCTGTAGTCCCAGCTGCTCGGGAGGCTGAGGCAGGAGAACTGCGCGAACCTGGGAGGCAGAGCTTGCAGTGAGCGGAGATCTGGCCACTGCACTCCAGCCTGGGCGACAGAGCGAGACTCCGTCTCAAAAAAAAAAAAAAAAAATTTAACTTTTAAGTTCAGGGGTACATGTGTAGGTTTGTTATATAGGTAAACTTGTGCCATGGGGGTTTGTCACACAGATTGTTTAATCACCCAGATGTTAAGCCTAATACCCAGTAGTTATTTTTAATAATCTCCTCTCTCCTCCCACCCTCCAACCTCTGAGTGAATCCAGTGTGCCATTCCACTCTATGTGTCCATGTGTTCTCATCATTTAGCTCCCACTTATAAGTGAGAACAAGTAGAATTTTATTTTCTGTTCCTGCATTAGTTTGCTAAGGATAATCGCCTCCAGCTCCATTCATGTTCCTGCAAAGGACATGATCTCATTCTTTTATATGACTGCATAGAATTGCATGGTGTATATGTATCATATTTTCTTTACCCAGTCTTCAGGACCTGAACTCAGCACTGGATCAAGTGGACCTGATATACATCTACAGAACTCTCCACCCTAAAACAACAGAATATACATTCTCCTCATTGCTGTATAGCACATACTCTAAAATTGATCACATAATCAGAAGTAAAAACTCCTCAGCAAGCACCAAAAATCTGAAACCGTAATGAACAATCAAATTAGAAATCAAGACTGAGAAATTCACTTAAAACAGTACAATTACAAGGAATTTGAGTAACCAGCTCCTGTATGACTTTTGGATTAAATAATGAAATTAAGGCAAAAATCAAGGAGTTCTTTGAAACTAATGAGAACAAAGATACAAAATACCAGAATCTCTGGAACACTGCTAAGGCAGTGATAAGAGGGGAATTTATAGCCTCAAATGTTCACATCAAAAAGTCAGAAAGATCTCAAATTAACAACCTAACATCACAACTAAAAGAACTAGAGAACCAAGAGCAAAGAAATCCCAAAACTAGCAGAAGACAAGAAATAACCAAAACCAGAGCTGAAATGAAGGAGATTGCGACATGAAAAAACATTCCAAAGATCAACAAATCCAGGAGCTGGTTTTTTGAAAAAATTAATAAACTAGATAGACCACTAGCTAGACTAATAAAGAAGAAAAGAGAAAAGATTAAAATAAACACAATCAGAAACAACAAGGGGGATATTACTACTAACCCCACAGAAATACAAATAGCCATCAGAGAATATTATGCACACTTCTATGCACATAAACTAGAAAATCTAGAAGAAATGGATGAATTTCTGGACAAATAGAGCCTCCCATGACTGAACCAGGAAGAAATTGAATCCCTAAACAGACCAATAATGAACTCTGAAATTGAGTCAGTTATAAATAGCCTACCAACCAAAACAAAAAGCCTGAGTCCAGATGGATTGATAGCTGAATTCGACCAGATGTTCACAGAGGAGCTGGTACCATTCCTGCTGAAACTATTTCAAAAAATTGAGGAGGAGGGACTCCTTCCTAACTCATCCTGTGAGGCCAGAACTATCCTGATACCAAAACCTGGCAGAGACACAACAAAAAAAGAAAACTTCAGATCAATATCCTTGATAAACATCAGTGCAAAAATCCTCAACAAAATACTTACAAACTGAATCCAGCAGCACATCAAAGAGCTAATCCACCATAACCAAGTAGGCTTTATCCCTGGGATGATGCAAGGTTGGTTCAACATAGTCACATCAATAAATGTGATTCAACACATAAACAGAATTAAATACAAAAACCACATGATTGTCTCAGTACATGCAGAAAAGGCTTTTGATAAAATTCAACAACCCATCATGTTAAAAACTCTTAATAAACTAGGTATAGAAGGAATATAGATCAAAATAGTAAGAATCATCTATGGCAAACCCACAGCCAATATTATACTGAATGGACAAAAGCTAGAAGCATTCCCCTTGAAAACTGGTACAAGACGAGGAACCTCTCTTAGTACTCCTATTCAACATAGTATTGGAAGTCATAGCCAGGGCAATTAGGCAAGAGAAAGAAATAAAGGACACCCAAATTGGAAGACAGGAAGTCAAACTGGACCTGTTTGCAGATGATGATTCTATTTTATTTTTATTTTTACTTTTTTTGAGACTGAGTTTCACTCCTGTCTCCCAGGCTGGAGTGCAGTGATGTGATCTCGGTTCACTGCAACCTCTGCCTCCCTGGCTCAAGTGATTCTCCTGCCTCAGCTTCCCGAGTAGCTGGGATTACAAGTGTGCACCACCATGCCCTAATTTTTGTATTTTTAGTTGAGACGGAGTTTCAGCACATTGGCCAGGCTGGTCTCAAACTCCTAATCTCAAGTGATCTGCCCGTCTCGGACTCCCAAAGTGCTGAGATTACAGGCTTGAGTCACCACGCCCAGCCAATAGTTCTATATCTAGAAAACTCCATAGTCTCAGGTTCAAAGCTCCTTAAGCTGATAAACAGCTTTAGCAAAGTGTCAAAATACAAAATCAATGTGTAAAAGATCTTTTAAATATGTTTTTGAATTTGGTTTGCTAATATTTTTAGAGGATTTTTGCATCAACATTTATCAGTGATATTTGCCTGTAGTTTTGTTTTGTTTTTTCCTGATGTTCCTTTATCTGGTTTTGGTGTCAGGGTAATACTGGCATCATAGAATGAGTTTGGAAGTATTTCCTCCTCCTTAATTTTTTGGAATAGTTTGAGTAGGATTGGCATTAGTTCTTTAAATGTTTGGTAGAATTTTGCAGTGAGGCCAACAGGTTCTGAACTTTTCTTCACTAGGAGACCTTTTATTATGGCTTTGATCTTGTTACTTGTTCTTGCTATGTTCAGGTTTTGGATTTCTTCATGGTTAAATCTTGGTAAGTTGTATGTGTCTAAGAATTTATCCACTTCTAAATTTTCCAATTTATTGGCATATATATTTCAAGTCTTTTTTTTCTTTTTTAATGTAGGTGCTTATAGCTATGGACTACCCACTTCGTACTGCTTTCACTATATCCCATAGGTTTTGGTATGTTGCATTTCCATTATTTTTTTCCAAGAAATTTTCAACTTTCTTCTTAATTTCTTCATTAACCCACTGGTTGTTCAGGAGCATACTGTTTAATTTCCATGTGTTTGTATAGTTTCCAAAATTCCTCTTGCTATTGATTTCTAATTTTATTCCATTGTGGTCAGAGTTGATGCTTCACATTATTTCAAATTTTGAGGATGTTTTAAGCTTTGTTTTGTTACCTAACACATGATCTATCCTTGAGAATAATCCATGTGCTGAGGAAAAGGAAATGTATTCTGTAGCCATTGGATTAAATGTTCTGTAAATATCTATTAGGTCTATTTGGTCTGTATGCAAATTAAGTCCAATATATCTCTGTTGATTTTTTTGTCCAGAAGAGCTGTCCAGTGTTGAAAGTAGAGTGAAGTCTCCAGATATCATTGTATGAGGTCCATTTCTTTTTTTAGCTCTAATAATATTTGCTTTATATATCTGTGTGCTCCAGTGTTGGGTGAACATATATTTACAATTGTTACATCCTTTTGTTGAATTGACCTGTTTATCATTATGTAGTGACTTTCTTTGTCTCATTTTATAGTTTTTTTCTTGAAATCAGTTTTTTTCTGATAGACTTCAAGACAAAAGCTATAAGTATAGCGACTCCTGCTTAGTTTGTTTGTTTGTTTGTTTTCCACTGGCACGGCATATCTTTTGCCATCCCTTTATTATCAGTCTATATGTGTCTTTATAGGTGAAGTGTGTTTCTTAAGGCAACAGATCATTGGTTTTTGTTTTGTTTTGTTTTGTTTTTTCTTTTGATACATTCAGCCATTGTATGTCTTTTTGTTGGAGAGTTTAGTTCATTTACATTCAATGTTATTATTGATAAGTAAGAACTTACTCCTGTCATTTTGCTATTTGTTTCCTGGTTGTTTTGTAGTCTTCTCTTCTTTCTTTTCTTCTTTTCTTCCTTTTAGTGAAGGTGATTTCCTCTGGTGGTATCATTTAATTTCTTGCTTTTTTGTGTGTGTGTATCTGTTGTATGTTTTTGGATTTGAGTTTACCATGAGGCTTGCAAATGCTATCTTATCACCCATTATTCTAGGCTGGTAACAACACTGCTTGCATAAACAAACAAATAAAAAATAAGCACAAAGAAAACTAATAACAACTCTACATCTTAACTTTGTCTCTCTGCTTTTTATCTTTTTGTTGTTTCTATTTATAACTGTTGTACTGTCTGTCTTGAAACGTTGTTGTAGTTATTATTTTTTATTGGTCCATCGTTTAGTCTCTGTGAGTAGTTTATGCACCACAGTTATAGGGTTATAATATTCTGTTTTTCTGTTTACTTACTGTTACCAGTGAGTTTTGTATCTTCAGATGACTTCTTATTGCTTATTAACAGACTTTTCTTTCTGACCGAGGTATTCCTTTTTGCATTTCTTGTAGGACAGTTCTGGTGTTGATAAAATTCCTCAACGTTTGTTTGCCTGAGAAAGTGTTTATTTCTCTTTAATTTTTGAAGGAGATTTTTATAGAATGTAGCATTCTAGGATAAAAGCGTTTTCCTTCAGCAAGGTTTCCACTGAGAAGTCTGCTGGCAGAGATATTGGAGCTCCATTGTATGTTATTTGTTTCTTTTCCTGTTTTTAGGATTCTTTCTTTATGCTTGACTTTTGGGAGTTTGATTATTAAATGCCTTGTAGTAGTCTTCTTTGGGCCAAATCTGCTTGGTGTCTTATAACCTTCTTGTACTTGAATGTTGATATCTTTCTCTAGGTTTGAGAAATTATCTGATATTATCCCTTTGAATACACTTTTTATCTCTCTCTCTTTCTCTACTTCTTCTCTAAGGCCAATAACTTTTACACATGACCTTTTGAGGTTATTTTTTAGATCTTGTAGGGGTGCTTTCTTCTTTTTACTTTTATCTTCTCTTAATGTCTATTTTCAAATAACTGTCTTCAAGCTCACTAATTATTTCTTCTGTTTGATCAATTCCTCTGTTAAGAGACTCTGATTCATTCTTTCAGTATGCCAATTGCATTTTTCATCTCTAGAATTTCTGCTTGATTCTTTTGTAATTATTTCAATCTCTTGGTTAAATTTATCTAATAGAATTCTGAATTTCTTCTCTGTGTTATCTTGAATTTCTTTGAGTTTCCTCAACACAGCTATTTTGAATACTCTGCCTGAAAGGTCATATATCTCTGTTTCTACAGGATTGGTCCCTGGTACCTTATTTAGTTTGTTTGGTGAAGACACGTTCTCATGGATGGTCTTGATGCTTGTGGATGTCCGTCTGTGTCTGGGCATTGAAGAGTTAGGTATTTATTGTAGTCTTCACAGTTTGGGCTTGTTTGTGCCCATCCTTTTTGGGAAGGCTTTTCAGGTATTCAAAGGCACTTGGGCCCCCATCCCAGTAAGGTTGTGGTTTTTGAAGATTTGAAGAAGTACCACCTTAATGGTCTTAGATAAGATCTGGAAAAATTATCTAGATTATCAGGTAGTGATTCTTGTTATCTTCCCTTACTTTCACCCAAACAAATGATGTCTGTCTCTCTCTCTCTGCGCTGAGCCACCTGAACCTGGGGATGGGGTGACACAAGCATGCCTGTGGCTGCCACTAGTGAGACTGTGCTGGGTCAGACCGGTAGCCACCACAGCACTGGGTCTCACCCAAGGCCCACTGTGACCACTAACTGACTATGACCCTAGGGCTCTATGACTCACAGGTGGCAAAGCCAGCCAGCTTATGTCCTTCCCTTCAGGGTAGCAAGTTCCTTCAGGCCCTGGGCAGGTCGAAAGATGCCATTCTTGAGCCAGGGACTGAAGTCAAATACTTTAGAAACTTAACTGGTGTTCTATGGTACTGCAGCTGAGTGGGCACTCAAACCATGAAACACAGTTCTTCCCACTCTTCCCCCTCCTTTCCACAGGCAGAGGAGTCTCACTCTCTGGCCATCACCACTACAGGCCCATGGGGAGTACTGTCATGTTACCACCAAAGTTCACTTAAGGCACAAGGGCTCATCAGTTAGCTTGTGGTAAATGCTGCTAGGCCTATGACTCGCCGTTCAGGGTAGTGGGCTCCCCTCTGTCCCAGGGCAGGTCCAGAAATTCTGTCCAAGACCTAGGCCTAGAATGAGGGGCCCAAAGAGCCCCTTTGTGCTCTACCCCACTGTGGCTGAGCTGGTACCTAAAGTGCCAGACCCAGTTCTCTTTACTCTTTCCTGTGCTTTTCTCAAGCAAAAGGAATGTCTCACCCTAACCACCACAGCTCGGAGTGTGCTGGGTCTCATCTGAAGCCAGCACATCTCAGAGTCTCACCCAAGGCCCATAGCATACTACCTGGGTATCACTGCTGGTTACTCAGGGTCCAAGGACTATTTAGACAGCAGGTGATGTATCCTGCCAAGACTGGGGCCTTCCCTTTAAGACAGTGGGCTCACTCCTGACCCAGGATATGTCTAGAAATGTTGTTTTGGAGCTAAGACCTCGAAAGGAAGCCTCACATCTGTGACTGATGCCCTATTTGATATGGGTTTGCTGTGTCCCCACCCAAATCTCATCTTGAATTCCCACATGTTGTGGGAGGGACCCAATGGGAGGTAATTGAATCATGGGGGTGGGTCTTTCCCATGCTGTTCTCTTGATAGTGAATACATCTCATGACATCTGATGGTTTTAAAAATGGGAGTTTCCCTGCACAAGCTCTCTCTCTCTTTGCCTACTGCCATCCATGTAAGACAGGACTTGTGCCTCCTTGTCTTCTGCCATGATTGTGAGACCTCCCTAGACATGTGGAACTGTAAGTCCATAAACCTCTTTCTTTCATAAATTGCCCAGTCTCAGGTATGTCTTTATCAGCAGTGTGAAAATGGACTAATACACTATTCTACTGTGGGTGAGCTGGTATCCAAGATCCAAGACAAATTCTTCTTTACTTTTCTCTCTCCTGTCCTCAAGCAGAATGAAGGAGTCTTTTTTGACTCATGAGCTGTGCAGCCTGGGCTTGGGGCAGGGATGGCACAAGCACTCCCTTATCTGCTTTGTGTGTGTGTGTTTGTGTGTGTGTGTGTCTGTGTGTGATATAAAAACTTTATTTACAACTGAACAAGAGCACTGCCATTAAGCAGTGTTACAGATCTTTCTTAGGTATTTCAGCATGTGACTCCACATAATCGTTTTAGAAAACCCTACCAAAGCTAAACACATAAGATCCAGAAATTCTACTCTTTTCCATGCCCAAGAAAAATAAGCACATGTGTCCACAAAAAGAGAAATATGAGAATATTTATAAGAGCATTATTCATAATAGCCAAGTCCTGGAAATAAGCCAAATGCTAGTAAACAAAAGAATGAGTAAGTAAATGGTAGTGTATTCATACAATGGAAATCTATATAACAACAAAAAGAACAAGCTGCTGATACACATAACAACGTGTATGCACTCTACATATTTTACGATGAGTGAAAGAAGCCGTATACGAAAGAATGCATATGTATGATTTCAATTATATCAAATTCAAGAAGAGGTGTACTAGCTGATGAAGATAAGAGACAGAGTATTCATTATCTGGGGGTGAGTGGATATGGGAGTATAGAATGGGAAGGGGGAGGAAGGAACTTGGAAGGGTAGTGGAAATATTGTGTATCTTGACCTAGCTGGTGGTCATAGGAAGGGGAGAGGGAAGGTTGGGGAAAATGTGTATGTATACAGTAAAAATTACCAAGCTGCACACTTATGATTAGCACATTTTGCATAGTTTACTTTATTTCTATTATAACTCAAAGAAAATTA
The DNA here is from genome assembly GCF_008728515.1 of Papio anubis. Taxonomy (NCBI): domain Eukaryota; kingdom Metazoa; phylum Chordata; class Mammalia; order Primates; family Cercopithecidae; genus Papio; species Papio anubis. Next base: position 124,393,638 of record NC_044996.1, read on the forward strand.
ACTCCAGTATAAACTGTTATAAAAATACGGAAGCAATTTTCCTTAAGCCATTTATATTCAAATGGCTAAAGCCAGATGTGTTTCAATGTTCAACACATATGCTTGTCTAAAATGATCAAACTTCGACAGACATGATTGGTTGTCATAACAAAAATGATTGGTAATTATACAGTCATTCTTTTGTTCAAATAGCTCAAAGTCTTTATAAACTTATCTCACATGTGAGCATTATAAAAAAGGTAAGTCTAATTCACACAATCACTTATCTTGTATCCCAAAATAGTTAGTTTTATTTAAAAATTTAAACCTTAAATCTAAATACAGACCCCTATTTTTTATTTATCTTATTATTCTATGCAGCAAAAGTGCCATGAGGATTATCATAGGCTTTAAAGAAATCTTGAAAGGTAATATAGCCTGGTAATTAATAGACTCCCCCATTTCCTAGAAGTATAACCTTGAGCAGTGGCCTTGGTTTGAAAATAATAGTTCCAGTGATTAAATATGTTATATGTTTATAAGGCTTGGAGTAGTATAGTGCCTGGCACATAGTATGTACTAATACATGTAATACCTTCATCATTTAAAAGAAATCGGATGGCAAGCATAGAAGAAATTCAACTAGCTTGATGTTTCCTTTCCAATACAGAAGAGTCTTAACTTTTGTGACTTACCTTTGTAAATAAGAATGCATTTTTCCAAAACAGCTATATTGTCTCTTGTCTAAATTCCTTTAAAAACAGACACTCCAGAGTTCTGTTGCATAGTAGGGTGATTATAGTCAACTATAATGTATTGTATACCTCAAAATAGCTAGAAGAGAGGATTTTGAATGTTCTTACCACAAAAAAATGACAAGTGTTTGAGGTGATGGATATGCTAACTACCCTGATTAGATTATTACATGATCTACATACATATTGAAACATCACACTGTTCCCCATAAATATGTATACTTATTATGCATCAATTAAAAATGAAACAAATCTTATAAAAACAATTACTCTACGGGTATAATAATCTTAGGACATACATGTATGTCCTAAGGCTGAGAAATAAGCAGAACTCCCCTAACTGATCTGCAAATCTGTGGTGGGAGAAGAAATGCTTATTGTTGTATATCACTGAATTTTGGGGTGGTTTGTTAAATAACATTATACGTCAACAACTGACTAATTCACTTGGTAGCTTATAGTCTAGGATAGAGGGTGTCAAACTATGGCCTGTTAGCCAACTCTGGGCCATGGCCTATTTTTATATAGTTCATGAGCTAATAAAACCATTTTAAAAACAACCGTTTTTAAAGGGTTGTTTAAACAAACAAACAAACAGAGAAGAATATGCACCAGAGACCTTATAGGACCTGCAAACCTAAAATTTTTATTGTATGGTTCTTTATAGAAAAAACAGAGTTGCCGATTCCAGTCTAGAGGAAACAGTAAGGAAGAGAAAAGAGAAATTCTCATTATAGCCATGGCAAAGGAAGGGACATTTTTATGGACTACATCTCTGCCTGGATGGCTGTCTCTAACCAGATTTTGCTGATATATTGCTGAGTAAGTAGAAGACCACTGCATTTTGGAGTGGTCATATGTATATGTGTATATGTATGTGATGTGGTTTGCCTCAGTTTCCCCCCCACACACAAATTTCATCTCAAATTGTAATCCCCATGGGTCAAGTGAAGGACCTGGTGCAAGGTGATTGGATCATGGGGTCAGTTTCCCCTATGTTGTTCTCGTCATAGTGAGTGAGTTCTCATGAGATCTTATGGTTTTAAAGTGTGGCACTTTTCCCATTGCTCGCTCACTCTCCCTCTCTCCCTCTCTCTCCCTCTCTCTCTCTCCTGCCGCATTGTGAAGGAGGTGCTTGCTTTTACTTCACCTTCCACCACAATTGTAAGTTTCCTGAGGCCTCCTGAGCCATGTGGAACTGTGAGTCAATTAAACCTCTTTTCTTTATAAATTATCCAGTTTCGGGTAGTTCTTTATAGAGGTGTGAAAATGAACTAATACAGTATGTATGTGGAGTGATAGGTGATTATAGTGGTTTCTGTAGCCCATTGACATAAACAACTACTGGCTATGAGCAGTATTCCTAGGAAGAAGCATTGTTCACATGGATAATTGGGGGAGAGACCAGCAAAAACCTCAAAAACTGGAAATAACTTCTGCAGGTCCGATAGCAATTCATGGCCTCTCTCTTTCACTACATTTAGTTAAGAACAATTCCCAAGCCATTCCTAGTTTTTACCCTCCTCCAGAATTATTTATACAATTGTTGTTCTTTGATCCACACTGGCAGTGCTGGCTCTCATTGGACAGTAGGCTTCTGGAAAATATAATGAAAAATGTCCTACAGCAGACTGAGCATGTGCTAGTACATGCAGCTACTGCCATTTGTTTGTCTGCTTTGACAGATGTTATTAAATGAGCAGGTAAAGAGAGTGAGAAGTGAAGCAGAGACATTTAATAAACAGCATCACATTAGCAGAACCATAAACAGCTGGCAATGAAAAGTAGCCACTGTTTGTATCCAGATGTCCATATTAGGAGACAAAATAGTTCTATATATACTACCACTCTAATGGTGAAGAAAGATCCTGGAGGGACACGCGTCATTATGTGCAGTACTTACTTGATATAGACCATCAGTGTTTTTGCAAAAAAAACCTTAAACTTTAACCTACCTTTGGAAACTAACTCTAACCTACCCTTGGTAGTTTCTCTTACCAAAATGTTATGTACGGGAGTGCATGTGAGTATTGTAATAGTAGGTTGTTTCTTTATCAAAACATATAACTTATATTGATTATGTTTATGGTATATTATTTTGCCTAAATGTGACATGAAAAGGGGTCTGAAAATCAAATTCCTAATTGAGAAAGAGATTCACTGTAGGAAAATATATATGTAAATTTATATTTTAATATATATATAAACTTATATATATATTAAAATATATATAAATATATATATTTCATTATTGGAATATATCCCTATATATATATTCCTATAATAATATATATGGTTTATCTTTGAAGTATATACATGTATGTTATGCCCAAGAAATCAATGTCCCTTTTAGAAAATCTAGAAAGCAGAGTTTGCTTGGGTCATAAATATAGTTGTCTGCATCTCTCTGCCTAGAAGGTCTCTCATTATTGTTATTTTATACCTCATTCTAGCCTTTGCTGACGCTGATTTGTCACTACAGCATTGAGCCTTAAGTTTGTTCTGAAAAAAAAATCTGGAGCTATATACTTGTTATTTGGACATTGTATTTTTGTTTGTAAGAACAGAAGGAAACTGCAAAATAGTTATTGACCTGAAAACAACATATATTTTTAAAAACAGGGACTGTGTGGATATAATAATCTTAGGGAAGAAGTGTGTGTTTTTTAGGTGAGTCAGATAGCATTTATGAAACGCTTTGATTTGGTTCTATGCTTGTCTCTGAAGCTCTTGTTACCTCAGTTAAGTCAGCTTACCTGGATTTTTCTTTAAGATCTATCTCAGGCCTTTGTGAGGTGGTATGAGAGATACCAAGAACGATCCTTTCACCCAAAAATATCCCATCAACTAGATGCTTGAAGTGCAGGTAGTATTAGGGGAAAAAGAGAGAGCCTTTTCACAGCCATGGAAATATTCTAAAGATAAACCTATTAAGTTTCACAATTTTGACTGGAGTCCGTTTCAAGGGTCATGGGAAGTGGACATAAAAACTTGCCTTTAAACTTTCCCCTTGGAAATAAGACATTATTTGTGATATGGCTTCAGTTCTCTAAAGAGAAATCACGTTAGGGCAGGAGGAATATTCTCAATAGTGGAACACCTTTGACATCAGGATGGAGAGTTTACTGTTCTGGGAAGATAGAGTGCAGCCTTCCTCAAATGCAAGGAAGTAGGCTTGGTAAACTTCAAATGGCTATTCTGCTTCTTAAGGCATAATGTCTGGGCTCCTAAAGGATTCTATTAAATCACAGTTTTCAATGAATATTTAATCAGATTTTATAATAAAACATTTTATTTAACATGTACTTGATTGACTTTCAGCCTTTTTATGTTTTAATCTAGCTTTCCATTCCATCTCCATGCAATTTCATCCCATCCCATCCTATCATATTTCATTCCTTTTCATTCTATTCCATCCCATTTCATTCCATCCCTCTCCACAACTACCAGTTGAGTATCTACTCTGTACATAGCATTGTTGGGTGCTCTGAGTTAGAAGGTGAAGTAAGCATTGTAAACCTTCAATGAGCATAGCATCCAATTGGAGAGACCGATCATATGAAACAAATAGTAAATAACATAAACACACATAAAACTACATGATCATTTATAAATACACAGTCAGTATCCAAAAGAAAGGAAATGTAGGCTTAAGTGATTAGATGTGACTTTAGGCAAAAGATGAACTTAAATTCAGACCTGATAGATGAGGAAGTTTTGTAAAAACGGAGAGGAAGAGGGAAGGATTTCAGGATAAGGGAAGCAAATGAGTAAAGAAATGTACAGTTGACGGGGGAATCAATTGTCTCTCTCATATGCTTGTCACAGTCCATAAAATGGAAACCTCTACTCTGCTGAGAGTATTGAAGAGAATGTGTTCATTCTTTTTTATTCTTCTTACACAACGTTCTCCGTGTGAACATAAATTACTTACCTGAGTGGTGAATGTTAGACTGTGACAACCCTGGGTCCATGCTTCTCTACAGGACTGCGCTGATGGGTTAGAAATCATTCGGTCTGTGAGCCATTTTTTTAATTGGCCCATCTGTGCTTGACAAAGTGTGAGGCAGGCCAAGTTTCCCTGCCTAGCTGAGCACCTTCTTTGCAGATCCAGTTCCCCTTGCGTGGGTCCGAAGATCTAGATTTGGGGTAAAGAAGTAGAAAGTCCATTCTGGCTTTAGATTTCAGCCATACTTGCCAAGGCCTCTTTAGTTAGAAATGAAACTGGTGTTTTGATCCCTATTCTATTCCTATATACTTTTACCAATTGTTCCAAAATTCAGAGGGACAGACTATAAATAATCATCACTTGAGGACCACAGCATAAGGGATTCATGAACGCAGAATATTTGAGGTGGGTGGAAGTGAAAGAGATAATGAACAGAAAAGACTAGTCAGTCAGAGAGCCTGTGGCCAAAAAAAAAAAAGATGATGAGCTTGGATAGGAAGGAAGGAAAGACAGACTGCAGAAGGCCTTGGTTGCTAAAATATGGATGGGAATGGTCACAGCTTAGCTGCTACAAGAGTGGTAAAAAATTAACTTCAACACAATGAGCTATTGTAAAGATGCTTTCAAAGAATGGGAGAGGCTAACTCTACTTGAAACGTGTGTGAGGAGATGAAGCCTGAGGAGGGTGGAATAATCTTGAAAGGTTTTACAGAGAGGGAACATTCCAAAAGCCAAAGATAGTCCTGTGTGTCAGCAGCATCTCTCCCCACTGCCCACCACCATCTCCAGCCCAGCAGCTGCTTGGGAGACAGCAAAAGATGAGCCTGAAAAAGCAGGCAGAAGAGAGTGTTAAAGAGGTTGTGTTAGTCACTGGAGGCAGGAAGAAGCCTATGGAGTTTATTTCATTGTACAAACTCGTACACTGTGGCACAGAAAATTTAGGAGCCATGAGAATGTGTCCCCCCAGGGCCAGGAACAGACACACCCACCATGTGAAACCTGAAATGACCTTAGTTGGAAAGAGTTCTTTGAAGAGGAAGAGAGGCTGCTTTGCTCTGGATTCTACATGCAGTATGGATTTCTCCACTCAAGGCTTTCCTTGGAGGTGCCTGCTTGTTATTCTTTTAGTGGGCACCTGCTACTACTGGTGCCAGGAGAAGCTTTAGAAAGAGTACAGTGTCTGCAGAGAGGCTGCAGTTAAGATATGTTTTTGACTACAAACAAAAAATGGAAGCAGAGATGGGGGAAAGGGAGAATTTGCTGCCTAGCTTTACAACTCAGTCACGACTGGTTTCTCTTTTCCTTTCTATTATTTTCCTAGCTGTCTGTATCTCATAGCTTAATTAATGGGAAACATTGCTGAGAGTCCTTGAATATTAACAAAAGTCCCTTCCTCTGGAAGACAGGATGTGGAAGTGATTTTAAAAATCTTTAAACTTGGTGGTTATCTTAAAATATCTTTAAGAGGAGAATGGAGGATAAAACAAGAAACCTGAACTCTGCTCATATATCACTTTTCCAGTACCACCTTATTTAGCAGGGCACTCTCCAGCTTATTCATCTCACTTCCCACTCCAGTCCTTGGCCCTTTCCAATAGACTCTATGATTTATTATGTTATTTACTGTTTCTCTCTCACCTGAATATAAATTACTTGAGAGCAGAAATTTTTGTGTTTTATTCACAATTGTAATCTCTGTGCCTAGAACACTGTCTGGTACATAGAAAACATCAATTAATATTTGTTATATTTCTTTCATTTTGTATGAGTGAAGAAAGTGCAGGAGACACAGCCCCCTCCCCACCCCTATACCCTCAGTGTCTACCCTTCAGAGAACACTAGCCTGACCTACAACTGCCAGCACTTTTATGTCTTTACCTAAGGAATTTCTTTGGCCATCACAGCCTGTTCTCTGCAGCACATGACAGGCCAGAAGGCAAAGAATTAACACTCTCCAGGTGGAGCCATCAGCTACTGGCTGACAGGAGTTGGTGAAATAAAACCTCAGCTTCCCTCCATCCTCTCATTTGGTATAACTCTGAGGTGTATAACTCTGAGGTGCATGTTCTACATGAACTTCCTTAGTGCAATTAAGCTCTAGTTGCCTACGGGGACACTTTCTTGAAACACATATCTTGTATTAGTTTTCTTCCCTACCCTGTCTCATTTTCCCACTCCCCTGTTAGTGTTTCCTGGGATCACCTCTCAAATAAACCATTTGAGCTCTGTCTTATTTCAAGGGCTAATCCTAAGGGAACCCAAACTAGGATATAAAGTGTTCAAAAACGTTTAAACTAATTCATGATTATGTTCTTATATACCTTTTATGCCTATTGGAGTAGGCAGGAAACTGATAGGTTGTAGCTGAATTTTGCCTGAAAATGGTGTGTGTGTGTGTGTGTGTGTGTGTGTGTGGCAATATTTGAATACATTCACATAGGTGGCATGTACTTGACATTCACACATTTTCCCAGAGTTTCCACCATTCTCTATTGTATTACCTCTACTGACTTCACAAACTTCACTACCTGCCTGGATTTTGTAGACTAGAGGTCTACAAACTTTTTATATAAAAAATAGCAAATAGTAAATATTTTAGGCTCTGTGGGCTGTGTGATCTCTGTCACACCTACTCAGTTCTGTCATTGTAGTGTGAAAACACTCACACAATACCTAAATGAATGAATATGGTTGTGTTCCAATAAAACTTTTTTATGGACACTAAAATTAAAATTTCATATAATTTTCCTGTGTCACAAAATATTATTCTTTTGATTTTTTTCAACCTTTTAAAAATGTAACAGTAATTCTTATTTCCAGAGCTGTACAAAACAAGCAAAAGGTGGTACTAGCCAGTGAGCTATAGTTTGCCTACCCCTGCTATAGGCATTCACATTGAAACTATTGGCTCTGAGGAGTATGTTCTGAGAGGTAGCACACTGAATTAAAAAGCACAACTAAAAAGGCTTTGATGTTATATCCATACAGTGGAATATTATTCAGCAATAAGAAGACATGTATTTACACATATTACAACATGAATAAACCTTGGAAACATTATGCTAAGTGAAAAAAGTTAGTCACAAAAGACCACATATTGTGTAGTTCTGTTTATATGAAATGACCGGAATAGGCAGATCCATCGAGACTGAAAGTAGATTGGTGGTTGCCTAGGGCTGGGGGTGTGTGGGATGGAGAAACAAGAAAGTGATGATTGAGTAGGGTTTCTTCTTGGGATAATGAAAATGTTCTGAAGACTGTGGTGATGGATAAACTCATGTTAAGATCCATTGAATTGCACACTTTAAATGAGCGAAGTTTATGGCATGCAAATTATATTTCAATAACACTGTTTCTAAACAAGGCTTTGATGTCTGGCAAATTTGGATTTGAGTTCTTACTATTTAATATGCTTGCCATGTATGAGCCAAATGAGTTGTACAGGTAAATCTAAGGAGGAAGGGGAGGAAGAAGGATGAATCCCTTGTGTCTAGTTCCTCATTCAAGTGAGAGCATAGAAGTGAGAGTGAGGAGTATTTTAGTCTAGGGAGCAGAGCGAGTAAAGTACAGCAATGAATAATAATAACTTTTCCTTATGGAGCACTTGCTATATGCATCACCAGGTCCTGTACTAGGTATTTTGGTTCCATTATCTTTTATTTTTCAATTCTTCATGGTAGTTATTATTATCTCTATTTTGCAAAAGAGAAGGCCAAGACCTAGAAGGACTAAATGATTCACCCAAGATCACCCAGCCTAGTAAGTCCAGACGTAGACTCCAAATCAAGGTCTGTCTTCATCCAGAGATTATACAACTTCCAATAATAATAATATATAAATCATAGAAAACACTTGAATAAGGCTTGTTGTGTGCCAGACATAATTCTAAACTCTTTGCATATATTAGCTCATTTAAATAAAACTGAGGGAATGCTGGCTGAAAAAAATTAAAGTGTATTAAGGACTGATTGAAAAAGGGAGATTTGAAAAAGGTATTTCTTAAAGTTCTGTAAGTTTCCTAAAATTGAAAAATCAGATATCATCATTATCTGTGTGTGAATTAGAATTTTCCTTGGCAGGATATTATTAGAGTTATTTACCTTAGCTGGCATGGCTAGGAAGAATTAAAATATTAGGCTGCTTGTAAATTGCTGAAGTTAGCCAACAAACCATTTTACAGTATGTTTGAACTTTATCTTGTAGCCAAAGAGCAATACTAACGTTTATGGCAAAGGCCATACTAATGTTTAGGTTTCAGATAGTAAATAAGCTTGGCTCAAACATGTGTTAAACATTAAAGATAATTTTGGTCAGCAATGCACATTCTGAAAAATATGCCTTGATTTCTTAAAAGTGGCCCTAAAAGTAAGGTAGGCAGTCGAGATCCCCCTTTACCATATTTCTAGTACTGAGTCTTAGAATAAACTCAGTGAAGGAGATTTGAGTCCCTCTAGTTCTTAAAAGCCTGTGGGAGAGGGACCAGGTAAAAGCTAGCTTTGCTCTAATGAACAGGATCCTTGCAGTTCTATGCACTATAAAATGTCTGAGTCATTGTCATGAACTGAGAGTCATAGTAAGTTTTTTAGCCTTTCAGTTAGGCTCATGCTTTGAGTGTTAAAGCCTTAACCTTTGGCTCTCCATAAACTGGAAGAGATAAGGGTTTATCCATCGATATCACCCTGGTAGCCATAAGCCACACCCATCCTCCAGAGAAAGAATGCCAAAGTCTAAGTGAAACTTCAAACTTGGAACCAGAGCTCTGGAATTTCATGCCGCTTCTCTTTTCCTGTCTGGTCTACTCATTCAATGTATAGTTCCTCTCCTCCTTTTAAGTACTTGATATCAAAGAGAACTGTTGGTATGGTTAAAGAGAATTGAAATGTTATGCTGTATATAAGTATATAAATTACTCAAGTCAGCCAAGAAACCAGTTTGCAATATTTTGAACTTTATCTTAAAGCCAAAGGGCAATCATTGAAGTTTTATGAATATAGGACTGACATGACATGTTTTAGAAATATGACTCTTTGTCCTGTGTGAGTAATAAATTGGAAGGGATACTAGAGAATAAATGTGGGAATAGTACTGCCTGGCTATTATTGTAATGTTCCTAGTTTGATGATGTGTATTGCAGAACCAGGCTGAGGCAGTGAATATGGAAAAGAAGGGCAAGATCTAAAGATCTAAGAGATAATGTGAAGAAAGAGCTAGTAAAAGGATATGTTTGGGGAGAGCCTGGTGAGAGATAGATATCAAAGGTGGCTTTGACATTTAGAGCTTGGGAAACCGTCCTGCCTTTTCCCACCTTAAAATAACCATGGGAAGCAACTTGTTAATAGATAATTTAGCATTTTGATGTCTCCTAAGGGGTAGAGAAATTGACAAGTAAACTCTTCTGAATTATGACAATAAATATGCTCTTGGAGGCATGTACAATGTCCTGGTTTGCAGCCACGAGAGACCTATGCTATAGTTCTTCTATTGAGGGCATTACTACAAATACTTTGAATGGTTAGAACATTCAGAAAATAATAGACCCATTATTGTGAGAACCCGCTCCCAGTGGTTAACGTGGGTTCTTTTCTATTTCCTATGCATCTCGGCTGGTTTGAGAAATAAAGGGAAAGAGTACAAGAGAGAGAACTTTTAAAGCTACGTGTCCAGGGGAGACGTCACACGTCGGCAGGTTCCGTGATGCTCCCCGAGCCGTAAAACCAGCAAATTTTTATTAGTGATTTTCACAGGGGAGGGAGTGCACGAATAGGGTGTGGGCCACAGAGATCACATACTTCACAAGATAATAAAATATCACAAAGCAAGTGGAGGTAGGGTGAGATCACAGGACCACAGGATGTGGCGAAATTAAAATTGCTAATGAAGTTTCGGGCACCCATTGTCATTGATAACATCTTATCAGGAGACAGGGTTTGAGAGCAGACAACCTATCTGACCAAAATTTATTAGGAGGGAATTTTCCTCCTCCTAATAAGCATGGGAGTGCTACAGGAGACCGGAGACCGGGGCTTAGTTCATCCCTTCAGCTTCGACCATAAAAGGCGGCCACCCTCAGGGGGCCATTCATAGACCTACCCTCAGGGTGCATTCTCTTTCTCAGGGATGTTCCTTGCTGAGGAAAAGAATTCAGCAATATTTCTCCTATTTGCATTTGAAAGAAGAGAAATATGGCTCTGTTCCGCCTGGCTCACCCGCGCAGTCAGGCTCCAAGTCTTATCTCCCTGGTTCCCTGAAGATTGCTGTTATCCTGTTCTTTTTTCAAGGTGCCCAGATTTCATATTGTTCAAACATACTTGCTCTACAAACAATTTGTGCAGTTAACGCAATCATCACATGGTCCTCAGGCGATATATATCCTCTTCAGAAGATGACAGGATTAAGAGATTAAAGACAGGCATAGGAAATCACAAGGGTATTGATTGGGGAAGTGATAAGTGTCCATGAAATCTTCACAATTTATGTTCAGAGATTGCAGTAAAGACAGGAATAAGAAATTATAAAAGTATTAATTTGGGGAACTAATAAATGTCCATGAAATCTTCACAATTTATGTTCTTCTGCCGCGGCTTCAGCCAGTACCTCCGTCTGGGGTTCCTGACTTCCTGCAACAACCAATCTCAAGAGATAAGCTCCTTGGTGTCCAAATGATAATCCATTTGGCTGTACTTTCTGAAAGTGGTGATGAAGAGAATGTTCATTGTGAGATTTCTAGGAACACATGTTACTTCTCAATTTTTGCAAAGGAAAATTAGTTACCTTTGCCAGTTTTCTAACCCTCTGGGTATATGGGAGAAAAGAGAAGAAGCTGTTACTTTTGTTTGTCTCTGCTCAAAACTAGATGGTTTCGAGTTATCCTAGCTGCATTTGACTACTCACGGTGTCCTAAATCCTTTGTAGACACTGTGGTACAGTATGCATTTATTTTTCCTCTTTTTAAGGATTTATCACAGGCCTTAAGCTCCTTTATTTTTTTCTATCCTTCTAAGAATCAAATATTTTTCTCCTTCTCTTAATTGTTAACTATAGTAGAATAGAGTATTAAATTCAACATAATGTCCCTGAATAGTTGATGTCCTTACATTTTCTTACATTTAAAAAGGTGATTTCCTCCCATTTTCAATGTAATTTTTGTGACACTAGGAATTTTACGATGTTGAATTGGGTACTGTGTCATATAAATCGCAAATCTTGCAGAAATGAGGAAATTAGAGCTCACTTAGGAATGTACAATTAGATGAATGGGAAAGCATTTAGAAGACTAGAATGAGAAAAATATGTACATGAAAATACTACTTTCAAAAATCAGGGGACAGAGAGAATAACTCTTTTAATTGGGGAAGAAAGAACAACAAAAAAAAGTGTTTCATGCTACCCAAAATGTTAGTTTTCCAATTTACCTGGTATGAATGATTCTCCTTAGGTGTGAACACCTATCTGTTTCTATGATGTAAGTTGAGGAACAGCAAAATGCATAAGCGGGCTACTGCCCCATCATGTTCTGACTCTGACATCATTCCAGGTACCTATACCCTGTTGGTACCTGACGGTACTGCAATGGAATTGGCTCCCATGGTGACACTGATTCCTTGAAGCCAGGATACTAATGTTCAGGTTATGTCTGTGAATCTGAAGTTGAAAAGTCACTAGGATTGAGGGGTCAAAAAAATGCACAGAATAGGTTGTTGGATGGGTCATCCACAAGGACTCTGGGGTCACTCAAGAGGATAACGTGATTTGGGAAAGAAAGGCTGAGCCAGATGTCAAAGTCTTTAATACATGGGAAGTTATACTCAAAGAATCAGTTGTTAACAGTGATGATGAGGAAGAGATGGTTTTATGAGAGGGGGAAGATGATGACATTTATTGTAAATGAGGGAGCAGAGAGTCAGGCTTCTCCAGATTTATTTATAGGCATTGGATCATGTGATCATGGGAGTTGGTAAGTCCAAAATCTGTAGGGCAGACCAAGAGGCTGGAAACTCAGCCTGGAGCTGATGCAGTAGTCTTGAGGCAGAAATTCTTTTTCTCCAGGAAACCTTATGTTTTACTCTTAAGATCTTCAACTAATTAGATGAGTTCCATTCACATTATCTAGAGTAATCTCCCTTATTTAAAGGCAGCTAATTATAGATGTTAACCACATTTACGAAATACCTTCACAGCAACAGCTAAGATTATTGTTTGATTAAATAATGAAGTTCAATAGCCTGGCAAACCTGACACATAAAACTAACAATTACAATGGAGAAGGAGAAACAAGAGCTTATAAATAAGATTGAGAGTTAGATAAAACAGACTGAAAATGTTTTCATTGTTTCAGTGGCCTTACTCAAAGTAAAAGTACCCCTCTTTAGTTATATATTTCCCCTCTATTAAAAATCTAGTTAGCAATCTTCTCATCAATTTCTCCTTTGTTTCATTATTTTATAATCTCTGTTCACTAATACACAGAAAACAATACAGAATGATATAAAATCTGTCCTGATGGTAATCAAATTTCAAATGCACTGGAAATTTAAGAAGTATCTTTATAAAGTTAATCCTTTGTAAAGGCATTTGGTAGTCTGTTTCTGGAAATACAACTAACTAAAAATCCTGAAAAATATTGTATCACAAAAAACTAGACATCCCAGATAAATATAGCAAACACTTTACATTCACATAAAAGCTAACAAGAGATGAATACAAATGTCAAAGGGCCAGAAAATAAAAGCTGAAAAATTGTTGGGTATATATGCTAAATTTGCAAGGATATCAAGAAAAGAATAGAAAAATGAATTTTTTTTTCATTGAATATAGAAGGAAAGAGATTTAAAACTCAATTAATTAAAAATATATATACAGAGAAGTGATGTCAGCAAGATGACATAATAGGAAGTCTAAGACATTGTTCTCCCATAGAAACACCCATTTAATAATGATATATGGGCCAAAATACTTTTATGAGATTTGAGAATCCAGTTAAGAAGCTATAGTACCCCAGGCAAGCATAAAAACCGAGAACAGCTATATTGAAATAGATAAGAAGAGCCCTTTTATTTTACCAGTGTCAGCACTTCCCTAAGTCAGTACAGCTCACTCTTGAGAATGCCCCAGTTCATGGAAGAGAAGAGAGGACTGTGTGTCCAATGTACTGGCTTTTGAAGGGCTGCTCAAGGTACGGGTTTCTGTCTTGCCTCATTTGGAGTGCTAATACAACTGATATCATTTAGATGTTTAGGGACTGCTGAGAACAATAAGAGCAGGGGACAGTTTGCTGCAAAAGGCATGGCTTGACACAACTTGGAGAAGGTGCACAACTTGAGACTTCTCCTCAGAAGACAGAGAGAGGAGCAATGGAGCATTGTTCAGCATTCTGGCTTTTTAGAGGGCTATTTGAGGGACTGATATCTGCTGTATTGACTGACTGAGGATGTGGCCAATTACTGGGTGGCTGATGTGAACAGGAGAGAGTAAAGTGACTTCCTGCTATAGAAATAGAGAACTTTCAGTGCCACAGATAGACACAAATCTTGAGCCAAACTGATTGGCGAAGTTCTTACCTTGTACAAAGCCAGTCTATAAACACTAGTAGAAATGGCCATTTTTTCAAATGTGCAGATCCTGACAAAAAGTTATAAAATACACACACAAAAAAAACAAAAACAAAAACAAAACAGGGAAATGTGGTCCAAAAGAGGAACAGAACAAATCTCCAAAAACCATTCCTAAAGAGTTGAAGATACATAAACTATCTGTCAAAAATTAAAAATAATCATTATAAAGATACTCTATGAGCTCAAGGAAATGATGCATGAACAAAATGAGAATATCAACAAAGAGACAGAAAATATAAAAAGAAACAAACAGAAATTTTGGAGCTGAAGAATACAATAATCAAACTGAAAATTCACTAGAGGGATTAAACAGCAGCATTAATAAAACAAAAGAAAGAATCAGTGAACTTGAAGACAGTCCATTTGAAATTACTCAGTCAAAGGAACAAAAAAGAATGAAAAAGAGTAAAGAAAGCTGTAGGGACTTGTAGCATATTACCAAGCCAATTAATTTATGCAGTATGGAAGTTAAAGAAGGAGAAGAAAGACAGAAAGGGCCAGAAAGATTATTTAAAGAAATGATATCTGAAAGCTTCACAAATCTGGAGAAGGAAATGAACATCCATATTCAAGAAGCTGAAAAACACCAACTAAGATAAATCCAAAGAAATCCCTGTCGAGACACATTATAGTCAAATTGTCAAAAGTCAAAGAGAAAATGTTGAAAACAGCAAGTAAAAAAGTGACCCACTATGTACAAAGGAATCATCATAAGACTATCAGAGGATTTTTCATGAGAAACCTTGCAGGCCAAGTAAGAGTGGGATGATATAGTCTATGTGCAGAAAGAAAAAACAAAAAATGTGTCAACCACGAATACTATATCCAGCCAAACATTTTTCAAGAATGAAGGATAATAAAGACATTCTCAGATAAACAAAAACTGAGGGAGGTCATTATCACTAGACCTGCCCAAAAAGAAATGCTAAAGAAAGTTCTTCAAGCTGGAATGAAAGGACACTAAACAGCAACATAAAAGTATAAAGCATTAAGTACAAAGCATAAAGCATTACAGAATACTGTAATACTGTAACAGTGGCATGCAAATCACTTTTAATGCTGCTATAGAAATTAAATGACAAAACTATAAAGAATAACTACATCTTTAAAATATGTCATAAAAATAAAATTTGTGACATAGATAACATACAGAGTGGGAGGAGAGATGTAAAAGGGTAGAGTATTTTCATGAGATTGAAGTTGTTATTGGTTTAAAATATATTGTTATAACTATACAATGTTTTATGTAAACCCCATGGTAACTACAAAGAAAATACTTACAGAATATATACAAAAGAAAATGAGAAAGAAATAAAGCATGCCATTACAAAATTACAAAAATTTCAAAGAAACACAAAGGAAAACAGCAAGAGAGGAAAAGAATAACAAAAAAGCTAAAAGGATAGACAGAACGCTTAACAAAATATCAGTAGTAAGTCCTTTCCTATCAATAATTACTTTAAATGAAATGAATTAGAGCTCCCAATCAAAATAGAGTGGCTGAATGGATTAAAAATTATCACACTCTATGTTGTCTATAAGAGATTTATTTTAGATTTAAGGTTATACAGACCCAAAGTGAAAAGATGCAGATGACATTACTGTATATTTAGAAAACCGCATTGTCTCAGTCCAAAATCTCCTTAAGCTGATAAGCAACTTCAGCAAAGTCTCAGGATACAAAATCAATTGGCAAAAATCACAAGCATTCCTATAACCAATAATAGAGAGCCAAATCATGAGTGAACTCCCATTCACAATTGCTATGAAGACAATAAAATACCTAGGAATAAAACTTACAAGGGATGTGAAGTACCTCTTCAAGGAGAACTACAAACCACTGCTCAAAGAAATAAGACACAAACAAATGGAAAAACATTCTATGCTCATGGATAGGAAGAATCAATATTGCAAAAATGGCCATATTGCCCAAAGTAATTTATAGATTCAACACTATCCCCATCAAGCTACAATTGATTTTTGTCACAGAATCAGATAAAACTACTTTAAATTTCATATGGAACCAAAAAAGAGCCCGTATAACCAAAACAATCCTAAGCAAAAAGAACAAAGCTGAAGGTATCATGCTACCTGACTTCAAACTACACTACAAGTCTACAGCAACCAAAACAGCATGGTACTGGTACCAAAACACATATATAGACCAATGGAACAGAACGGAGGCCTCAGAAATAATGCCACACATCTATAACCATCTGATTTTTGACAGACCTGAAAAAAATAAGCAATGGGGAAAGGATTCCCTATTTAGTAAATTGTGCTGAGAAAACTGGCTAGCCATATGCAGAAATCTGAAACTGGACCTCTTCCTTACACCTTATACAAAAATTAACTCAAGATAGATTAAAGACTTAAATGTAAGACCTAAATCCATAAAAATCTTAGAAGAAATCCTAGGCAATACCATTCAGGACATAGACATGGGCAAAGACTTCATGACTAAAGCAAGAAAAGCAATGGTAACAGAAGCCAAAATTGACAAATGAGATCCAATTAAACTAAAGAGCTTTTGCATAGCAAAAGAAAACATTATCAGAGTGAACAGGCAACCTACAGAATGGGAGAAAAATTTTGCTATCTCTCCATCTGACAAAGGGCTAATATCCAGAATCTATAAGGAACTTAAACAAATTTACAAGGAAAAAACAAACAATCCCATCAAAAAGTGGGCAAAGTATATGAACAGACACTTCTCAAAAGAAGACATTTATGCAGCCAACAAACATATGAAAAAAAGCTCATCATCCCCGGTCATTAGAGAAATGCAAGTCAAAACCACAATGAGATACCATTTCACGCCAGTTAGAATGGCAATCATTAAAAAGTCAGGAAACCACAGATGCTGGAGAGGATGTGGAGAAATAGGAGTGCTTTTAAGCTGTTGGTGGGAATGTAAATTAGTTCGACCACTGTGGAAGACAGTGTGGTGATTCCTCAAGGATCTAGAACCAGAAATACCATTTGACTCAGCAATCCCATTACTGTGTACATACCCGAAGGATTATAAATCATTCTACTATAAAGACACACACACATGTATGTTTATTGCAGCACTATTCACAATAGCAAAGACTTGGAACCAACTCAAATGTCCATCAATGATAGACTGAATAAAGAAAATGTGGCACATATACACAATGGAATACTATGCAGCCATAATAAAGGATGAGTTTATGTCCTTCGCAGGGACATGGATGAAGCTGGAAACCATCATTCTCAGCAAACTAACATAGGAACAGAAAAGCAAACACTGCATCTTCTCATTCATAAGTGGGAGTTGACCAATGAGAACACATGGTCACAGGGAGGGGAACATCACACACCACGGCCTGTCAGGGGGTGGGGGTCTAGGAGAGGGATAGCATTAGGAGAAATACCTAATGTAGATGATGGGTTGATGGGTGCAGCAAACCACCATGGCACGTGTATACCTATGTAACAAACCTGCACGTTCTGCACATGTATCCCAGAACTTAAAGTATATAAAAAAAAGAAACACACTGAACAATGGAACAGAATACAGAACCCAGAAATAAATCCATGCATACACAATCAATTAATCTTTAACAAGGGAGTCATTCTATGTGATAGGGAAAGGACAGTAGGTTCAATAAATAGTGTTGGAAAACTGACTATCTTCATGCATAAGAATAACATTTTACCCTGTCTTACACTGTACAGAAAAATCAATTCTAAATATTAAAGACAAACATAAGAATGGAAACTGTAAAACTACTAGAGGAAACATAGGGAAAAATCTTCATAACATTGGTCTTAGCAATGATTTAGTAGATATAACTCTAAAAGCACAGGCAACAAAAGAAAAAATAGATAAGTGGGACTATATCAAACTAAACAGTGTCTGCACAACAAATGAAACAATCAATAAATTAAAAATGCAACCATGGAATGGGAGAGAATATTTACAAATCATATATCTGATAAGGGGTTAACATCCAAAATACATAAGTCCTGTAACTCAGTAGCAATAAAACAATAACCCAATTAAACAATTGGCAAATGGCTTGATTAAACACTTCTCCAAAAAGGACATACGATGAGCCAACAAATATATGGAAAGACTTTCAGCATCACTGATCATCCAGGAGATGCAAATAAAAATCACAATGAGATACCCCCTCACATCTGTTAAGATGGTCATTATTCATTATTTAAACACACACACACACAGACACAGACACACACATGAGAGAGAGAGAGAGAGAGAGAGAGGCAGAGAGAGAAAGAGAGGCAGAGAGAGAAAGAGAGAGAGATCTGAAAATCCCAAGTGTCGGCAAAGGCATGGAAAAAATTGTAATCTTTGTGCACCATTGGCTGGAATGCAAAATGGTATATTCACTATAAAAAACAGCATGAAGTTTCCTAAAAAATTTAAATAATATTACTATATGATTCAGCAATCCCACTTCTGGATATTTAACCAAAAGAATTGAAAACAGGATCTGAAAGAAATATTTGCACTCCCATGTTCACTGTAGCATTATTCACAATAGTCAAGAGGTGGAAACAACCTAAATGTTCATTAATGGGTGAATGAATAAAGAAAATGTGGCATACACGTACAGTGGAATATTGTTCAGCCTTACGAAAGAAGAAAATCCTGTGTTATGCTACAATATAGATGAGCCCTGAGGGCATTATGACATGTGAAATAAGCCAGTCACATAAGGACAAATAATACATGATTCCACTTATGTGGGATATTTAAAGCAATAAATTAACAGAAGCAGAAACTAGAATAATTGTTTCCAGGGGTTAGAGTAGAAGGGGAAATGGCCAATTTCTTTTTAGTGGATATAGAGTTTAGTGGAAATAGAGTTCATTTTTTAATTACCAAGTTCAATTTATTTAGGGATGTTGTTTAACATTTGAAGATCATATAATAAATTCAAATTGAAGGAGTGAAATTACATGATCATTTCAATGGAAGGAAAAAAGTTGATAAAATTCAAAGTCCATTATGATAATAGCTTTTAGCAAACTAAAAATATAACTTTGTAATTCTGACAGAGGATAGCCATACTAAATCTATGGTGGATGTCTGATTTAATATTTAAAAATAAGGATAATTTCTTTTTTGGCTTTTAAAAATTGTTATTTCCGTAGGTTTTGGGGGGAACATATGGTATTTGGTTACATGAGTAACTTCTTTAGTGGTAATTTGTGAGATTTTGCTGCACCTATCACCCTAACAGTATACATTGAACCCAATTTGTGGTCTTTTATCACACCCCATCCTTACCTCTGAGTTTCCAAAGCCCATTGTATCATTCTCATGTCTTTGCATCCTTGTAGCTTAGCTCCCACTTATAAGTGAGAACATGTGATGTTTGGTTTTCCATTCCTCAGTTACTTCACTTAGAATAATAGTCTCCAGTTCCATCCAGGTTGCTGCAAATGCCATTAATTCGTTCGTTTTCATGGCTGAGTAGTTTCCCATCATATATATATATATATATAAAATCACAATTTCTTTATCCACTCATTGATTGATGGGCATTTGGGCTGGTTCCATATTTTTGCAATTGCAAATTTTGCTGCTGTAAACATGCATGTGCAAGTATCTTTTTCATAAATGATTTCTTTTCCTCTGGGTAGATACCCAGTAGTGGGGTTACTGGATCAAATGGTAGCTCTACTTCTAGTTCTTTAAGAAATCTCCACACTGTTTTTCATAGTGGCTGTACTAGTTTACATTCCCACCAGCAATGTAGAAGTGTTCCCATTTCATCCATGCCAACATTTATTCTTTTTTTATTTTTTCATTATGGCCATTCTTGTGGGAGTAAGTTGGTATCACATTGTGGTTTTGATTTGCATTTCCCTGATCATTAGTGATGTTGAGCATTTTTCCATATGTTTGTTGGCCATTTGTATATCTTCTTTTGAGAATTGTCTATTCATGTCTTTAGCTCACTTTTTGATGGGATTGTTTGTTTCATTCTTGCTAATTTGTTTGAGTTACTTGTAGATTCTTGATATTAGTCCTTTGTCAGATGTATAGATTGTGAAGATTTCCTCCCACTCTGTGGGTTGTCTTTGTACTCTGCTGACTGTTTCTGAGTTTGTTCATTTACAATGAAAAGTTCTGTAAATTTGTTATAGTTTAGTCATTTAAGATAAAAATGTTCTGTAAATTTGTTGTACTTATAGTTGACAATACAATACTGTACCCTTAAACTTTGAGTGTGAATTTTCTATTTTTTTACTTGCTTTTTACCAAAATAAAAATAATAAAGTGAAATAAGTATTATAAATAAATTACTGCTTGCCAAAGAAGGCACAATCTAGAAAAAAACAAACACAGACAAACAAAAAAAAAAATGGTAGAAATAAATCCAGATATATCAGAAATCACAATAAATGTGAATGAAGTGCATTTTCTGGTTAATATATGGAGATTTCCAGATTCAATAAAAAACTAAGATCCAGGTATATACTCTTTAGGAAATAAATATCTAAAATATAATAATACAGAAAGGTTGAAATAAAAGAACGGAAAAATGTATACTGGCCTATAATATCAAAAGAAAGCTTGCATAGCTACATGATTTCACATTTAAGTAAGATTTAAGGTAAAAATTATTACTAGGATTAAAGAGTGTGTGTAAAAGTTTAAAATTACCCAAAGGAATAAAAGCATCAAAAAATATATTGCAAAACTTGACAACCTTTTAAATTGAAATTTGCAACATCATGATGGAAGAGTTTTACTCATTTATCAGTAATTAAGCATAAGTACAAATAAATAATTAAACTTATAGATGATTTGAAAAACAGAATTAAACAATCATGATCTAAGAAATTTATGTTAAATTTTACAGTGAAGAGACTAGTGCAAAATATGGTAAAATAAAATATTTCATTTATGAAAATGAACCATATTCTGTGATATAAAGCAAGTCTCAACACATTTCAAATAATCTTAGCTCATAGAGACGTCATTCTCTGATCATGATTCAATAAAGTTAAAAATAAGCAAGATAACTAATACCTCCAAACTTCTGGAAATTAAAACACACAGTTATATCCATAAACATACACTATTCTAAACAACTCACAGACAAAGGAGAAATCATAAATGGGTATTAGAAAATGGAACTAAAAAATGAAAGATTTTATATTAAAATATAAAAATGATGAAATGATGGATACACTTAAAGTAGTGTGTAAAATAAAATGTATAAGATTAAATCAATATCTTTGAAAAAGAAGGAAAGATGAAATAAAAATGA
Organism: Papio anubis; assembly: GCF_008728515.1. Classification (NCBI taxonomy): domain Eukaryota; kingdom Metazoa; phylum Chordata; class Mammalia; order Primates; family Cercopithecidae; genus Papio; species Papio anubis. The sequence continues at coordinate 124,415,209 of NC_044996.1, forward strand.
GCCAGATGAGGGTCCAAAATAAGATATTAAAAAAAGGATAACAGAATATATCCACAATAAATATAGAGAAGAAAATCAGAGTAATGTGAGTGAATGACGTTAGCCAGACAGCCAACTAGAAGCTCTTAGCACTCTCTGTCCCCGCCCCCCCCATAAAAACAATAAAAAAACTACATTTTGACCAAAATAACTAGACAAGAGCTCTGGGGAACAGCAAAAATGCATCAGAAGTCCTGTAAAGTACAGAAACCCAAGATGGCTGCATAGGGAAGGGGAGGAAATATTTTGCCTCTGTCACTCCATTCCTTCGATTAGAATTACCTCAGAACCAAGTGGGATTCCTTCTTGCAGCACAAAGGTAAGCAAAAGAACCCCAGCAGTTCCCATCACCACTGCAGACACCTGCCATCTTCACTAGCAGAAACTCCCGCATTCCTCACAGACTCTGAGTCTAGCTCAGGGAGCTTCCTAGAGCTACCCTCAGAGAAGGAGTTGATGCTGTGTCCTACCACTTCCCCTCTCCCTGTGGCCTGTGCTGCACCATCTTGGAATTGGAGCCACTACTAGAGTATGTCCTGCTCTAGGGGTGAGTAGCCATTTCACCCCTCCATCTCTGAGGTTTTGCTGCCACTTCAGCACAATTGCCCAGTAGCAAACCATCCTTGACACAAGGTGCTGCTATGTATTACCCCCTAGGGCCAAACTACCATGAAGCTGCTTCATTCCACCCCCATCCCAATCACTGATACACCCTCCCTTTAGGGCTGAGCTAAATTGGAGCTCAGCTTCCCAGAGACCGCTGGTTTCCTGCACACTGGAGCAGATGCACTTGTGGCACCACAGCCAAGGTAGCATCCTGTCTCTCAGGAGCTCCGAGTCCCCAGCACACCAGAGAGGTTGCACCTCCAGTGCAACAGCTAACATAGAAACCTCCTCATCTGGGATCTGGAGGTGCCACCAACCCATGTAGCCACACTTTCTGGGAACAAGCAGATTCAGTGCCTTATGTCCTAGGGAATCAAATCTTGGGTAAGATGTCCTAGGCCACCCTCCAGACCAAATAACCACCGTGCTCACCTCCCTGGAAGTGGACTAACTCCTCACAGCCTGAGCTGCTAAGGTGCCCTGCCTCTGAGCAGTGGGGTCATTGCTTTGCTTCTTCTCCCGGGCCCAAACCACAACAACATCTTGACATTCTTGGGTCTGTGCTGCTGCTGCACCCATCCTCACAGAACCTGGGATTATGCTGTGTCTCACCCTTTTAGGGTCCAGGGTTACCACTTTGACTTTCTTTTTAAATTTTTCTTTAATTTTATTCATTTATTAATTTTAATTTTTATTTTAGATTCAAAAGGTACATATGCAGGTTTTTTACAAGAGTATATTGCATGACACTGAGGTTTGGGCTTCTATTGCACCTGTCACCTATAGTGAATATAGTACTCAATGGGAAGTTTTTCAGCTCTTGCCTACCTCCTTCTTTCCCTGCTTCTAAAGTCCCCAGTGTCTATTATTCCCATCTTTATGTCCGTAAGCACCCAATGTTTATCTCCCACTTACAAGTGAGAATATGTGATACTTGGTTTTTTGTTTCTATGTTAGCTAACTTAGGATAATAGCCTGTAGCTGCATCCATGTTGTGGCAAAGGGCATGATTTCATTATTTTTAATGGTTGCATAGTATTTTATGGTGTATAAATACCACATTTTCTTTATCCACTTCACCCCTGATAGGCATTTAGGTTGATTCTATCTTTTCTTTTCTTTTTCTTTTTTTTTGAGTCGAAGTTTCACTCTGTCACCCAGACTGGAGTGCAGTGGTGTGATTGCAGCTCACTGCAACCTCTGCCTCTAGGGTTCAAGTGATTCTCCTGCCTCAGCCTCCCAAGTAGCTGGGACTACAGACATGTGCCACCACAACCAGGTAATTTTTTTGTACTTTTAGTAGAGACAGGGTTTTGCTATGTTGGCCAGGCTGGTCTCGAACTCCTGACCTCAGGTGATCTGCCCGCCTTGGCATCCCAAAGTGCTAGGATTACAGGTGTGAGCCACCACGCCCAGTCAGATTCTGTTTTTGCTACAGTGAGTAGTGCTGTGATAAACATACATGGGGTACATGTGTATTTTTGGTAGAAGAATATATATTCCTTTGGGTATATGCCCAGTAAAAGAACTGCTGGATTGAATGGGAGTTCTATTTTTAATTCTTTGAGAAATTTCCAAAACTGCTTTTCACGGTGGCTGAACTAATTTACATTCCCATCAACAGTGTATAAGCATTTTCTTTTCTCCACGATGTTGCCAACATCTATTATTTTTTCACATTTTACTAATAGCCATTGTGACTGGTGTGAGATGGTATCTCATTGTGGTTTTGATTTGCATTTCTCTGATGATTAGTGATGTTGAGCATTTTTTCACGTTTTTTGGCCACTTGTATGTCTTTTTCTGAGAAGTGTCTGTTCATGTCCTTTGCCCACTTTTTAATGGAGTTATTTGTGGTTTTTTCCTCATTGTACTGTTTACTTTCCTTCTAGATTCTGGATAATTTTATTTGGATGCACAGTTTGCAAATATTTTCTCCCATTCTGTAGCTTGTCTGTTTACTCTGTTGACAATTTCTTTTACTGGGTAGAAGCAGAGCTACTACTTTATGGTACTTCATCTTACAGGGTCTGAGCTTCCACCGTGCCCTGTTCATTCTGGGTCCTGAATTGCAATTGTACCCTGTTCTCCAGGGCCCAACCCTCTGGGGCACCCTTTCTTCCCTAGAGCTGTGACAATGCTGTACCCTGCAGGGTCAGAACCACAGCTACATTCCAGTCCCTTAGGCCTGAACTGTTAAGGTGTGTCTCAGAGGAACAGCTTAGTTACATCCACTCATGCCTTGGAAAGCGAAACTGTGCCTCAAGTCCCAAGTGATACAGTAGCTTCACAAGCCCAGGAACCCAGCTCCATAGCTGCTCTGAGCACCTGTGCTCTGGATCTCCTTGCCACTTGTAGCTGCCTTTGGTCTGTGGCTGACGTGAGACCAAGAGAGATTATCTCAGCTAAGACTTCCCACTGTGGGGAAAATAAGAACAGAAGAATCCCTAAAACCCTTGCCCTAATAACCTACACAGCCACCATCATTGCTACAAACCTATGCAGCTTAGACCACTGAGTCACCTGCAGTCATTGATGACATTGATCACAACCAAAGGAACTGCATAAAGACAACACTACTGCATTTACACATAATCAGAACCACTGCACCTTTCCTAATCAGCACTCTCAGGCTTGTCTGCAGGTGAAAGTCTTTCCCTATGAAAGCCACTCTATAGAATCTGGAAGAGGTGATTGTGCCACCAAATGTGCAGATATCAACACAGTGATACAGGAAACATTTAAAAAGCAACGGAATATGCCACTACCAAAGGAACAAAATAGTTCTCCAGTAAGTGACCTCCTCCCCCATGGGAATTTACAGATTGCCTGAAAATGAATTCAAAATAATGATCTTAAGGAAACTGAGTGAAATATAAGAGAACACAAATGGACAATTTCAGTGAAATTAGGGAAACAATTTAGGATCTGAATAGGAAATTCAACAAAGACATAGATATGATTTTTTAAAAAGTAAACAAATCTTGGAGCTGAAGAATTCATTCAATGAAGTAAAAATTCAACAGAGAGCTTTAACAGCAGACTGGAGCAAGCAGAAGAAAAAAAAATCTTGAAAATAGGTCTTTTTAAATTTATTTATTTATTTATTTTAGAGACAGAGTCTCGCTCTGTCATCCAGGCTGGAGTGTGGTGGCGCGATCTCAGCTCACTGCAAGCTCTGCCTCCTGGGTTCACACCATTCTCCTGCTTCAGCCTCCCAAGCAGCTGGGACTACAGGTGCCCGCCACCATGCCTGGCTAGTCTTTTGTATTTTTAGTAGTGGCAGGGTTTCACCATGTTAACCAGGATGGTCTCAATCTCCTGACCTCATGATCCACCCTCCTCAGTCTTCCAAAGTGCCAGGATTACAGGTGTGAGCCAGTGCGCCTGGCTGAAAATAGGTCTTTTAAAATTACTTAGAGTGAAAAAAAGAACAAAAGAGAGTGAAGACAGCTTATAGGACATATAGGACTCCATTAAATGAACATATTTTCACACTATGGGAATTACAGAGGAGAGGAGACAGAGAAAGGGACAGAAAAATTATTTAATGAAATAATTGCTGAAAACCTCTCAAGTAGTGGGACAGATTTAGACATTAAACCATTAAATATAAAAGCCCCCAAACAGATACAACCCAAAAAGATATTCTCCAAGGCATAATATAGCAAACTCTAAGAAGCCAAATACAGAATTTTTAAAGCAGCAGGAAAAAAGTGTCAAGTCAGATATATGTGAATACCCATTAGACTATAAGTGGATTTCTCAGCAGAAACATTGAAAGCCATTAGAGAATGGGATGATATAGTCAAAGTGATGAAAGAAAAAAAAACCCTACTAACCAAGAATATTGTACCCAGCTAATCTGTCTTTCAGAAATGAGGTAGAAATATTTTTTCAGACAAGAAAAAGCTGTAGGAATTCATCATCACTAGACCTCTAAAAGAAATACTTAAGGCATTTCTTCAAGTGGAAATGAAAGAGCAATAATTACTGTCATGAATAGATGTGAAAGTATAAAACTCATTGGTAGAGGTAAATACATAGTCGAATCCAGAATACTCCAATTCTGTAATGGTGGTGTATAAGTATCTCTAGTATGAAGGTTAAAAATGGAAAGGGTAAAAAATAACCAAAGCTACAATAAGTTGTTAAGAAACACACAATATAAAAAGGTATAAATAGTGACGTCAGAAACATAAATTGTGCCAGCCTGGGCAACAAGTCTCTACTAATTTTTTTTTTAATTACCCAGGCATCATGGTACATGCCTGCAGTCTCAGCTACCCAGGAGGCTGAGGTGAGAAGATTGCTTGAACCCAGGAGTTTGAGGCTTTGGTAAGCTATGATCCTATAATTGTACCACTGTACCCCAGCCTGGGTATGAGAGAAAGACCACATCTCTAAAAAAAAAAAAAAGTTTTTGAGTGGGGTATAAAAGTCTAGCATTTTTATATGCAATAGAATTTAGGTTGTTATTAGCTTAAAAATAGTTGATTATAGCTCTAAGATTTTTTTTTTTTTTTCTGAGACATAGTCTCGCTCTGTCGCCCCAGGCTGGAGTGCAGTGGTGAGATCTCAGCTCACTGCAAGCTCTGCCTCCAGGGTTGATGCCATTCTGCTGCCTCAGCCTCCCGAGTAGCTGGGACTACAGGTGCCCGCCACTAAACCCAGCTAATTTTTTGTATTTTTTAGTAGAGACGGGGTTTCACTGTGTTAGCCAGGATGGTCTCAATCTCCTGACCTCGTGATCTGCCTGCCTTGGCCTCCCAGAGTGCTGGGATTACAGGCATGAGCCACCGCACCCGGCCAATGTAAGCCTTACGTTAACCACAAAACAAAACACTACAGCAGATATACAAGTGGTAATGAGAAAGGAAACGAAGATTTGCACTACAAAAACTTATCAAACTACAAAGATAGACAACAAGAAAGGAAAGAAAGATCTGCAAAACAACCAGAAAACAATGAACAAATTGGCAATAGTAACTCTTACCTATCAAAAATAACCTTCAATGTAAGTGGATTAAACTCTCCAATCAAAAGACATGGAGTGGCTGAATGTACAATAAATCAAATAGACTATATGCTGCCTACAAGATATCTACTTAAAATTTAAGGGTGCACATTGGCTGAAAATGAAGGGATGGAAGAAGATATTCCATGCAAATGGTTACCAAAACTATCACAAGAGATAGAGTCATTATTTAATGATAAAGAGGTCAATTCATCGAGAGGACATAACAATTATAAATATATATGCACCCAACATTGGAGCATCTAGATACATAAATCAAATATTAATGTACATGGAGGAAGAACAGCAATACAATTCAATACTTCAATTTGAATAATGGGTAGATCAACCAGAAAAAAAATTAATGAGAAAATATTGGACAGAAATGTACTTTGACCAAGTGGACCTTAACAGACATATAGATAATTGTCCACTCAACAGTTTTACCTCAAGGAACTGGAAAAAGAAGAACAAATTATCCCAAAATCAGCAGAAGGAAGTAAGTGATAAAAATCTGAATAGAAAGAAATAAAATAGAGAACAGAAAAACCATAGAAAAAAATTATAAAACTAAGAGTTAGTTTTTTAAAAAAATAAACAAAATCAGCACCCCCTTAGCTAACCTAAGAAAAAAAGAGAGAAGACTGAAATAAATACAATAATAAAGTGAAGAAATTACAACAAATGCCTCAGAAATAAAAAGATCATAACAGACTATTATGAAAACTTATATACCAACAGATCGAATAACCTATAGGAAATGGACAAATTCTCAGAAAAATACAACCTACCAAAATTGCATCAGAAAGAAATACAAAGTGTGAACAGACCAATAACAAATAAACACATGAAAGAAGTAATAAATAAAACCTTCCAAAATGAAAAGCTCAGAACTACGTAGCTTCACAGCTGAATTCTATCAAACATTCAAATAATTACTACTAATATTTCTTAAACTTTTCCAGAAAAGAGTTAGAAGAAATACTTTCAGACACATTTTATGAAGTCCCCATCACCTTGATAACTAAGTCAGACAATGATATCATAAGAAAATAAAACTACAGGTCAGTCTCTCTGATAAGCATTGATGCAAAAATCCTCAATAAAATATTAGCAAACTGAATTCAACAACACATCAAAAAGAGTATGCATTATCATCCAGTAGAAACAGAATAGACTGCCCAGCAATAAAACTAAACGTATATAGTCACCTAATTTTCAATAAGGTAAACCAGAAGACACAACAGGGAAAGGATGGTCTCTTCAATAAACGGTGCTACAAAAACTAGATTTCTACATGCAAAAGACTGAATCAGACTCTTATCTTACACCATACACAATAATCAACTCTAAATGGCTAAAATACCTAAATGTAACATAAAACTGTAAAACTACTAGAAGAGAACTTACAGGAAAAACTCGTTGACATTGGACCTGACAATGATTTTTTGGATATCATCCCAAAAGTTAAGTCCACATAAGCAAAAATGAATAAATGAGACTACGTAAAACTAAAAAGCTTCTGCAGAGCAAATGAAACAACAAAATGAAGCAGAAGCCTATATACCAGAACAAAAATGCAAATTATATATCTGATAAGGATTTAATGTCCAAAATTTATGAATATCTCATACATTTCAATTGTAGAAAAGCAAACCAATTAAAAGATGGAAAAAAAGAACAAATTAACATTTCTCAAAAGACATAAAAAACACCAACAGGTATATGAGAAGGTGCCCAATATCATTAATAATCAGGGAAATGTAAATCAAATACACTGTGAGATATTACCTCACACCCATTAAGATGGCTATTATCAAAAAGCCAAAAGATAAATGTTGGTGAGGGTGTGGAGAAAAGGGAACTCTTATGCACTATTGGTGGGAATGTAGATTGGTACAGCCATTGTGGAAAACAGTACGGAGGTTTCTAAAGAAATTAAAAACAGAACTACCATATGACTCAGCAATCCCTCTTCCGGGCATATGCCCAAAGGAAGTGAAATCGTCACCATTTAAAGATATCTGCACACCCATGTTTATTGCATCATTACTCACAATAGCAAAGATAGGGAAACAACCTAAGTGTCCATCAACAGAGGAGTGGACAAAGAAAATGTAGTATATATACACAAAAGAATATTATTCAGCTCTTAAAAAGAATGAGATCTTGCCATGGACAACATGGATGAGCCTGGAGGACATTATGCTAAGTGAAGTAAGTCAGACACAGAAGAAAAAATATTATATAACCTCACTTTTATGTCAAATCTTTTTTAAGACTTAAATATATAGAGAATAGAGAACAAAAGAGTGGTTACCAGGGGCAAAGGTGGGGAAGTAGTGAGGAAATCAGAAGATATTTGTCAGAAGATACAGAGTAGCAGATATGTTATAGTAAGTAAGTCTAGAGATGTAATGTACAACATGAGAACTATAGGTAACAAAATTGTACTGTATTTAAGATTCGTGCTAGATGAATAGATTTTAGCTGCTGTTGCCAAAACACAAAAACAAAAACAAGAAAAGTGGCTGTGTGAGATGATGGATATGTTAGTTTGCTTCACTATAGTAAACATTTTTGGCTATATGTATGTATCTCACAACAATCATGTTGTATACCTTAATGCACAATACAAATTTATTTTTAAAAATTAATTTAAAAAAGAAAATTCTAGCAAGGATTTTTGTAAAAATAGACAAGCCTTCTTGTAAAATTTATATGGAAAGGCACAGGCACTGGGATAGCTAAAAGAATCTTGAAGAAAAGAATAAAGTGGGAGGAATCATTCTACCCAACTTAAGGCTTACCAAATAGCTACAGGAATCAAGACAGTGTGGTATTGGCAAAAGGATAGGCACATAGATCAAAGGAACAAGATAGAGAACTAAGAAATAGGACTATTGTCTAGAATATGTAAATAACTCTCAAAGCTCAATAGTAAAAAACAAATAATACAATTAGAAAATGGGTAAAAGACAGACATTTCACTGAATAAAATATACAGGTGGCAAAGAAATATATGAAAATATGTTCAACTTTATTAACCATTAGAGAAATGCAAATTAAAACCACAAAGAGATATCATTACACCATATTAAAATGGCTAAAATTTAAAAAAAAAAAACAGTGACAACACCAAATGCTGGGCATGAGAAGAAACTGAATTATTCATCCATTGCTGGTGGGTATGTAAAATGATACATCCAATCTAGAAAGTAGTTTGACAGTTTCATAAAAAACTAAACATACCTATATCATACATCCCAGAAATTATACTCTTGGGTATTTCTCCTAGAGAAATGGAAATTTATTTTTCCCCAGAAACCTGTACACAAATCTTCATAGCAACTTTATTTATAGTAACCAAGAACTGGAAACAACACAGATGTCCTTCAACACTTTGTCCATAGAGTATTTCAAACTCTCTTCTGCCATATGAAGATTTCTGACACCTCTAGAATTGCAGCAGAGGAGGGGATAGGTGACAGGAAAAAGAAGAGTTCTTTCTTGATTAATACTATTAGGAACCAGCATCAATGTTGTCTGGACATAGCTGATGTCTTATCATAGCTGATGTCTTACCATAGCTGATAAGAAAATTTATTTTCTTATGGGATACTGCTGTAGGTTTTTCTGAGACCTTCCTGTTCTTCATATTTATCAAATAGAATAGAAAACCAGTGTATTATGTCTCCTGAGATCTAGGTGACAATATCCAGCTTTCAAGTGGTTCCCCTGAAGCTCCTTTCCCTAGGCTTAAGGTGAACGTGAGCCTTGCCACCAAGCCCTGGAAGAACTTCAGACTCACAGAACACCTACAGCTTTCTTCAAACTCCTTCCTAACTTTAGGCCTTTTTTCTTCAGCCCTTCCAGCTTATTTTAGATGTGGAGATTGGTAATCAGCAAAGGGTCACAAAACCAGTTTGCAATTACCTCCTTCACAAGACCAGCATCGTGGTCTCACATCTTATATTGGAATATGTTGTTTATTGTCTTGGGGTCTCAGCCAGAACTGAGATTGAAATAGTTTCATTTTAAAATCCTGTTTCACAAGTTTGGCTTGCCATTAGGAAAATCCATTAGTGTAATTCAGCATAATAAACAAAGGAGAAAAAAGTATTATTATCTCAATAGAAGCAGAACAATAACTTGATAGAATCAATATTTATTACTCTTAAAAAGTCTTACAACCTAGCGCTAGAAAATAATTTCATAATCTGATTAAGAACATCTATCAAAAACTTCCATACTAAACATCATATTTAATGGTGAAGTACTAGCAGGCTTTTTTTTTTTTTCAGTGTTGTGAGTATGGCTTGTTTAAAAAATGTAGTATACCAATCAGTGACCTATCATCAAAGGAAATCCTTTGATCCTACATCAAAGAACTGGTCAAATAATGTATACTTAGACATTTCAAGTTAAAATGAAATGTTGAAAAAGTGTCTCATATTATACATCACCACTTTATATTTTCCTTATTAACCAACTGCTATTTTTTTCATTACCGCACATTCTTATCATTTATTCATGATGAGAATACTTAAAACCTACTTTCTTAACAATTTTTAAGTATACAATAAATTGCTATTTTATTATAAATGTATTATAAATTGTTATACAATTTATTGTATACTTGAAAATTGTATATTTCATTGTTTTTATGTATAGCACATTTTCTTAATCCATTCATCCATTGATGGGCACTTAGGTTAATTCTGTATCTTGGCTACTGTGAGTAATGCTGCAATGAACATGGAAGTATAGATATCTCTTTGATATATGGATGTCATTTCCTTTGTACATATACCCAGGAGTGAGATTGCTGAATCATATGGCAGTTCCATTTTTAATTGTTTGAGAAACCTCCACACTGTTTTCTATAATGGCTGTACTAATTTACATTCCCACCAACAATGTACGAGGATTCCCTTTTCTCCACCTTCTTGCCAACACTTGTTCGTTCGTCTTTTTGACAATAGCTATTCTAACAAGGTGAGTTGATATTTCATTGTAATCTTAAACTGCATTTTCCTCATGATTGGGAGCGCTGATCATTTTTTCATATACTTGTTAGAGATTTGTATGTCTCCTTTGGAGAGAAATGTCTATGTAGGTCTTTTGCCTTTTGTTTTTTTTTTGAAACAGAGTCTCACTCTGTCGCCAGGCTGGAGTGCAGTGATGCAATCTCGGCTCACTGCAACCTCTGCCTCCCGGGTTCAACCGAGTCTCCTGCCTTAGCCTCCCCACTAGCTGGGACTTCAGGCGTGCACCACCATGCCCAGCTAATTTTTGTATTTTTAGTAGAGACAGGGTTTCACCATGTTGGCCAGGATGGCCTCGATCTCTTGGCCTCGTGATCCACCCGCCTCAGCCTCCCAAAGTGCTGGGATTACAGGCGTGAGCCACCATGCCCGGTCTTTTGCCTATTTTTTGATTAATTTAATTAGGTTATTTATGTATTTGTTTATTTATTTTGCCATTGAGTTGTTTGAATACCTTACATGCTTTAAATATTAACCCCTAAGCCAAAAAATAATTTTGAGAAATAATATACAGAGTTACCAAATACCCTTCACCCTGTTTCCTTAATGGAATAGTAACTTCTTATAAACTCCTTATGTCTTGCAAATATTTTCTTTCATTCCTTAGGTCATCTCTTAACTCTGTTGATTATTTCTTTTCCTCTGCAGGAGCTGTTTAGTTTAATGGAATCCTATTTCTCTTCCTTTGCTTTTGTTGCTAGTGCTTTGGGGTCATATAAAAAAAAAATGCCTAGATCAATGTCATGAAACTTTTTCCTATGTTGTCTTCCTGGAGTTTTACAGTTTCAAGTTTTGTGGTTAAGTTTTTCATCCATTTTGACTTGATTTTTGTGTGTGGAGTGAGATAAGGGTTCAATTTCATTCTTCTGCATGTGAATATCAAGTGTTTCCAACACCATTTATTGAAGAGACTGTCCTTGCCTCATTGTGTGTTCTTGGCACCTTTGTCAAAAATCAGTTGATCATCAATGCCTGGATTTACTTCTGGGATTTCTATTCCACTTAATTGGCCTATGTGTTTGTTTTTACACCAGTACCATGCTGTTTTCATTGCTTTGTAGTATATTTTGAAATCGGGTAGTATAATGCCTGCAGGTTTATTCTTTTTGCTTAATTGTTTTGGCTATTTGGGGTTTTTTGAGTTCCATATGAATTTTAGGATTTTTTTTCTATTTCTGTGAAAAATATCATTGGAATTTTGATGGGAATGTCATCGCATCTATATATCACCTTGAGTACTATGGACATTTTAACAATACTAATTCTTCCAATTCAAGAACACAGGATGTCTTTCCATTTATTTGTGTCTTCAGTTTCTTTCATATATGTTTTGTAGTTTTTAGTGTACAGATCATTGACATCCTTGGTTAAATTTATTCATAAGTATTTTGCTTTTTGTAGCTATTGTAAATGGTATTGTTTTCTTTTCAGAAAGTTTATTATTAGCGTGTAAAAATGATACTGATTTTTGCATATTGTTTTTGTATATCGCAAAATTACTAAACTTATTTATAAGTTGTAACATTTTTGGGGGGGGAGTCCTGAGGGTTTTCTATATATACAGTAATGTCATTTAGAAACCTTGTTTTTTTCACACTAGAGAAATTGTTTCTGTTTCCATAAAAACTTTAATAATGACGTGCATTAATTTATTTCTCTAAGTTTATGCTGTGGTACTGTATCCTTTCAGAATAATTGTCTTTTTTGTGATGCAAATCTTTTCCACTAATTCAACCTGAAATGGCAAATTTTAACCTGCCCTTTGTGAGTTCAGAGGACATTTACTCATTCCCTTTAGAATATTAGTTTATTTCTGAGTATTATTTAGTCATTTTAGTTTTCCTATAAATGATAGCTGCATGTAAAATATAAAACCGATTATAATCTCTTATTGTTAAAAATTTCCCCCAAATTTTAACATGAAATAGTCCTGCAATTCCTGGTGCTTATCTAAACCAGTAAATATAATCATTTTACTATTTACATATCTACTTTCAGTTATGAATAAATCCAGGAGCCATATCTTACCTTAAAATTAGTATTCAATTATCTAGCAGTCTTATTTTTTAAATAAGGATTAAGACAAATGTACTGTTACTTTTACTTCATTTCAACATTTTTGTGCTGATTCTATCCAGCATGGTAAGATAAGAACTAAAAAAAAAAAAAAATAGAATGTATTAGATTAGAAAAAGTAAGAAATAAAACTACCACCATTTATAGAATACACAATTGCCTACACAGAAGACCTGAAAACACTCATAGAAATATTACTAGGATTGATAAGAAATTTCAGCAAATTCACTAAAAATAATATATATACATTAAAATCTATTATATTTAGAAAATGTAATTTTTATTTTTTATTTTATTTATGTATTTATTATTTTTTTATTTTGAAGCTTCTATTTTAGAATCAGAGGTACATGTGCAGGTTTGTTATATAAGTAACCTCATGTCACCAGGGTTTGATGTACAGATTATTTCATCACCCAAGTACTAAGTCTAGTAGCCAATAGTTATTTTTTCTGACACTCTCCCTCCTCCCACCCTCCACCCTCTGGTAGGCCCCAGTGTCTGCTCTTTCCCTCTTTGTGTCCATGTGTTCTCATCATTTAGCTCCCATTTATAAGAGAGAACATGTGGTCTTTGGTTTTCTGTGCCTGTGTTTGTTTGCTAAGGATAATGGCCTCTAGCTTCATCGATGTTCCAGCAAAGCACATGATATTGTTCTTTTTTGTGTCTGCATAGTATTCCATGGTGTATATGTACCAATTTTTAAAATTTAGTCTACCAATGATGGGCATTTAGGTTGATTTCATGTCTTTGCTATTATGAATAGTGCTACATATAACATAACATATATTATGGTAGAATGTTTTATATTTCACTGGGTATATACCCAGTAATGGGATTGCTGGGTTGAACAGTTAGTTCTGTTTTTAGCTCTTTCAGGAATCATCACAGTGCTTTCCACAACAGTTGAACTAATTTATACTCCATGGTGTATATGTACCACTTCTTGAAATATTAAAATATTTTCTCCCATTCTGTATGATATCTTTTTACTTGGTTGATATTTTCTGTTGCTGTGCAGAAGCTCTTTAGTTTAATTAGATCCAATTTGTCACTTTTTGCTTTCGTTGCAGCTGTTTTTGGCATCTTTGTCATGAAATCTTTGACAGTTCCTATGTCCAGAATGATATTGCCTAGGTCGTCCTCTAGGGATTTTATAGTTTTGGGTTTTACATTAAAGTCTTTAGTCCACCTTGAGTTGATTTTTGCATGTGGTGTAAGGAAGGGCTCCAGGTTCAGTCTTCCATGTATGACTAGCCAGTTATCCCAGCACCATTTATTGAATAGGGAGCCCTTTTCCTATTGCTTGTTTATGCCAGCTTTGTCACAGATCAGATGGTTATAAGTGAGATGGTTATAGATGAGACCTTATTTCTGTGTTCTCTATTCTGTTCTATTGGTCTGTGTGTCTGCTTTTGTACCAGTGCCATGCTCGTTTGGTTATTGTAGCCCTATAGTGTAGTTTGATGGTAGGGTGATGTCTCCTGCCTTGTTCTTTTTGCTTAGGATTGCCTTGGCTGTTCAGGGTTTTTTGGTTCCATATGAATTTTAAAATGGTTTTTATAGTTCTATGAAGAAGTTCACTGGTAGTTTGATAAGAATAGCACTGAATCTGTGTTGCTTTGGGCAGTATGGCCATTTTAACAATATTGATTCTTCCTATCCATGAATATGGAATACTTTTCCATTTCTTTGTGTCATCTCTGGTTTATTTCAGCATTGTTTTGTAATTCCCATTGTAGAGATCTTTCAGCTCCTTGGTTAGCTATATTTCTTGATATTTTGTTCTTTTGTGGCAATTGTGAATGGTATTGTGTTCCTGATTTGGCTTTCAACTTAGCTTAGTTATAGAAATGCTAGTGATCTTTGTATATAGATTTTGTATCCTTTGCTGAAGTTGTTTATCAGCTTAAAGATATTTGGGCTGAGACTATGGGTTTTTCTAGATAAAGAATCATATCATCTGCAAACAGGGATAGTTTGACCTCCTCTCTTTCCATTTGGATGCCTTTATTTCTTTCTCTTGCCTGATTTCTCTGTCCAGGACTTACAATACTATGTTGAATAGGAGTGGTGAGAGAGGGCATTTTTGTCTTGTGCCAGTTTTCAAGGGAAATGCTTCCAGCTTTTGCCCATATGGTACAATTTTGGTTGTGGGTTTGTCATAGATGATTCTTATCATTTTGAGGTATGTTTCTTCTACAGCTAGTTTATTGAGAGTTTTTTTAAGTGAACAGGTGTTGAATTTTATCAAAAGCCTTTTCTGCATCTATTGAGATTATTATGTGGCTTTTGTCTTTAGTTCTGTTCATATGATGAATCACATTTATTGATTTGCATATGTTGAACCAAGCTTGCAAGCTGGGGATAAAGCCTACTTAGTCTTGGTGGATTAGCTTTCTAATATGCAGCTGGATTTGGTTTGCTAGTATTTTGTTGAGGATTTTTGCATCAATGTTCTTCAAGGAGTTGGCCTGAAGCTTTCTTTTCTTATTATGTCTCTGCCAGGTTTTGGTATTAGGATGATGCTGACCTCATAGAAGGCATTGTAGAGGAGTCCCTCCTCAATTTTTTGAAATAGTTTCAGTAGGAAAGGTACCAGCTCTTCTTTGTAAATCTGGTAGAATTTGGCTGTGAATCCATCTGGTCTGGGGCTTTTTTTTTTTTTTTTTTTTTTTTGGTAGGCTATTACTGATTCCATTTTGGAGCTCATTATTGGTCTATTCAGGGGTTCAATTTCTTCCTGGTTCAGTCTTGGCAGGATGTATTTGGGAATTTATCCATTTCTTCTAGATTTTCTAGTTTGTGTGCATAGAGGTGTTCGTAATACCTTCTGATAGTTATTTTTATTTCTGTGGGGTCAGCGGTAACCCCTTTGCCACTTCTAATTGTGTTTATTCGGATCTTCCTCTCTTCTTTATTAGTTTAACTAATAGACCAACTATCTTATTACTTTTTAAAAGAAAGCATCTCTTGGCTTCGTTGATCTTTTGAATGTTTTTTTGTGTGTCTCAGTCTCCTTCAATTCAGCTCTGATTTTGATTATTTATTGTCTTCTTCTGGCTTTGGGGTTTGTTTACTCTTGCTTCTCTAGTTCTAGAAAATGTAACTTTTTTTTGTTTTTGTTTTTGTTTTTGGAGACGGAGTCTTGCTGTGTCACCCAAGCTGGAGTGCAGTGGCGTGATCTCCACTCACTGCAAGCTCCGCTTCCCAGGTTCACACCATTCTCCTGCCTCAGCCTCCCGTGTAGCTGGGA
The DNA here is from genome assembly GCF_008728515.1 of Papio anubis. Lineage (NCBI taxonomy): Eukaryota > Metazoa > Chordata > Mammalia > Primates > Cercopithecidae > Papio > Papio anubis. Next base: position 124,431,251 of record NC_044996.1, read on the forward strand.
CTACAGGCGCCCGCCACCACGCCCGGTTCATTTTTTTTAATGTATTTTTAGTAGAGACGGGGTTTCACCATGTTAGCCAGGATGGTCTCGATCTCCTGACCTCGTGATCCGCCCGTCTCGGCCTCCCAAAGTGCTGGGATTACAGGCGTGAGCCACCGCGCCCGGTTGAAAATGTAACTTTTAAAAGGTGCCATTTTCAACAGAAATTTTAAAAGATACAAAGTAATGGATCTAACAAAAGATGTATACAGCTTTTATGTGGGGAAATTACAAACTGTTATTACATTACTTTAAAGAAAAACTAAAGAAATTGTGAGAAATGTTTATGGAGAGGAAGATTCAATGATTATTAATGTTAATTGTCCCAAAATAAACCTAAGAACTTAATATAATTCCAATTAAAAAACATTCATAGAAATGATAAACCCTAATTCTGGAGTCAGGGAAATGTGAGAAGGGACCTAAACGCTTTTTATTGTTTTGTATTTTTTTTTCTTAATCTAGGTAGTTGGTACATAACTGTTAATTATATACTTTTCCTTTTTTATTTCTGAAATATTATGGTTAAAAGAGGAGTACTGAGTATATGATTTTGGCATTTTACTGGTGTCTACAAGCCAACCTCGCAAAGTAACTGCTAATTTAATATAAATTCATATCTATATGCATTTTCACACTGGATTCTCTATTTCTTACTTCTGTGTGAATTAAAGCAGATCACTTACTCTCCTAAATCCTCAGTTTTCACATTTGTAAAACGTACTATAGAATTCAAAATTTATTAAAAAAAAAAAAAACATTTTTAAGGAATAGGACAAAGTATGCTCTCAGTAAATTTTAGTTTGTTTCTCTATGAGGGGAGATTGTCAATCTCATTCAGCTAGAAGCATCTGGGATTCAGTACCCTTTGAGAAACACCATGAAATCCTGACATATTTAACTCAATCTTGGAAAGTAGGAGCAATTTTATACAAACTGAATATGGCATAGGTGTGCAATATACAACAACCTGCAGAAGAGGGGGCCTGACGGTTAGAAAACAAACTAACAAACAGAAAGCAACAACAACAACCACAATGAAAAAGACCCCCACACAAAAACTCCATTCAAAGGTCATCAGCCTCAAAGATAAAAGGTAGATAAATCTATGAAGATGAGGAAAAAACAGTGTAAAAATGCCAAAAATTAAAAAAAAAAAACAGAATGTCTCTTCTCCTCCTGCCCAAACAGCCACCCAGTTTTGTGCTTGAAACCCAGGGACCTGGTGGTACAGGCTCATGAGGGAATTTCCTGATCTGCAGATTGCAAAAATCCGTGGGAAAAGCATAGTACCTGGGGCAGGTAGCACAGTCTCTCACTGCTTCCCTTGACTGGGGGAGGAAAGTCCCCCAGCTCCTTGCATTTCCTGGGTGAAACAATGCCCCACGTCTTCTGCTCACTCTCCGTGGGTTGCACCCACTGCCTAACCAGTCCCAATGAGATGAACTGAGTAACTCAGTTGGAAATGTAGAAATCACCTGCCTTCTGCATTGGTCTCACTGGGAGCTGAAGACTGGAGCTGTTTCTATTCAGCCATCTTGGGCGCTCCTCAAGAAATCTTTTAAAGAAAGGTTTGATATGTTGATTAAACTGATAGGCATGTTTAAAGATGTTTTCATTGTGCTGGGCAGAGCCCCTCTGTCTTCCTCTTCAATGGATTGTTTGCTTTGCATTCCAGGGTTTATTCCTCCAACCACCCCCCCCCCCACGCCCCCACCCACCAACAAGACCAATTGAGGGATTTTCAACTAAACTCCAATACTGGTGCTTTTTTTCTCAATTCACAGGCAGGAAACGTTAGGCTAATACATGAGAATTTTTCAACCTTATAATTGCATCTATAAATTTTTTTCACACTGGTTGCTGAGAGTGCTAGCAGATGAAAAAAATGATTGAAGTGGCAGCAGCACTGCAGACCAGTAGAGTAATTTAGAAACCTTTTATGCACATGCGTGATTCTTAGAGACATACAAAGAGACTTAAACTCCCATACAATAATAGTGGGAGACTTTAACACCTCACTGTTAATATTAGACAGACCAATGAGACAGAAAATTAAAAAGGATATTCAGGACTTGAACTCAGTTCTGGATCAAGTGGACCTGGTAGATATCTACAGAACTCTCCACCCCGAATCAACAGAACATACATTCTTCTCAGTGCTACATGGCACTTATTCAAAAATTGACCACATAATTGGAAGTAAAACACTCCTTAGCAAATGCAAAAGAACAGAAATTGTAACAAACAGTCTCACAGATCACAGTGGAATAAAATTAGAACTCAAGATTAAGAAACTCACTCAAAACCATACAACTACATGGAAATTGAACAACGTGCTCCTGAATGAGTACTGGAAAAATAATGAAATTAAGGCAGAAATCAAGAAGTTCTTTCAAACCAGTGAGAACAAAGAGACAATGTACCAGAATCTCTGGGACACAGTATTAAGAGGGAATTTTATAGCACTAAATCTCCACAACAGAAAGCGGGAAAGATCTCAAATTGACACCCTAACATCACAATTAAAAGAACCAGAGAAGCAAAAGCAAACAAATTCAAAAGCTAGCAGAAGGCAAGAAAGAAGTAACTAAGATCAGAGCAGAGCTGAAGGAGATAGAGGACAAAAAAACCCTTCAAAAAATCAATGAATCCAGGAGCTGGTTTTTTGAGAAAATCAACAAAGCAGACAGACCACTAGCTAGACTAATAAGAGAGAAGAATCAAATACACACAATAAAAAACGATAAAGGAGATATCACTACTGATCCCACAGAAGTATAAACTACCATCAGAGAATACTATGAACACCTCTACACAAATAAACTAGAAAATCTAGAAGAAATGGATAAGTTCCTGGACATGTACACCCTCCACAGACTAAATCAGGAAGAAGTTGCATCCCTGAATAGACCAATAACAGGTTCTAAAATTGAGGCAGTAATCAATACTACACCACCACCAACAACAACAAAAAAGCCCAGGACCAGGAGGATTCACAGCCAAATTCTACCAGAAAGAGGAGCTGGCACCATTCCTTCTGAAACTATTCAAAAAGATTGAAAAAGAGGGACTCCTCCCTAACTCATTTTATGAGGCCAACATCATCCTGGTACCAAAACCTGGCAGATACACAACAAAAAAAGAAAACTTCAGGCCAATATTCCTGATGAATATCTATGTGAAAATCCTCAATAAAATGCTGGCAAACTGAACGCAGCAGCAAATCAAAAAGCTTATCCACCACATTCAAGTCTGCTTCATCCCTGGAATGCAAGGCTGGTTCAACATATGCAAATCAATAAACGTAATCCATCACATAAACAGAACCAATGACAAAAGCCACATGTTTATCTCAATAGATGCAGAAAAGACCTTCAATAAAATTCAACATCCTTTCATGTTAAAAACTCTCAGTAAACTAGGTATTGAGGGAACATATCTCAAAATAATGAGAGCCATTTATGACAAACCTGTAGCCAATATCATACTGAATGGGCAAAAGCTGGAAGCATTCTCTTTGAAAACCTGCACAAGGCAAGGATGCCCTCTCTTACCACTCCTATTCAATATAGTATTGGAAGTTCTGACCAGGGCAATCAGGCAAGAGAAAGACATAAAAGATATTCAAATAGGAAGTCAAATTGTCTCTGTTTGCAGATGACATGATTGTGTATTTAGAAATCCCCATCATCTCAGCCCAAAATCTCCTTAAGCTGTTAAGCAATTCAGCAAAGTCTCAGGATACAGAATCAATGTTCAAAAATCACAAGCATTCCTATACACCAACAATTGACAAGTAGACAGTCAAATCATGAATGAACTCCCATTCACAATTGCTACAAAGAGAATAAAATACCTAAGAATACAACTTACAAGGGAAGTGAAGGACCTCTTCAAGGAGAACTACAAACCACTGCTCAAGTAAATAAGAGAGGACACAAACAAATGGAGAAACATTTCATGCTCATGGATAGGAAAAATTAATATTGTGAAAATGGCCATACTGCCCAAAATAATTTATATATTCAATGCTATTCCCATCAAGCTACCATTGACTTTCTTAACAGAATTAGAAAAAATTACTTTAAATTTCATATGGAACCAAAAAAGAACCCATATAGCCAAGGCAATCCAAAGCAAAAAGAACAAAGCTGGAAGCATCATGCTACCTGACTTCAAACTATACTACAAGGCTGCTACAGTAACCAAAACAGCATGGTACTGGTACCAAAACAGATATATAGACCAATGGAACAGAACAAAGACCTCATAAATAACACCACATGTCTACATCCATCTGATCTTTGACAAACCTGACAAAAACAAGCAGTGGGGAAAGCATTCCCTATTTAATACATGGTGCTGGGTAAACTGGGTAACTATATGCAGAAAACTGAAAGTGGACTATTTCCTTATACCTCATACAAAAATTAACTCAAGATAGATTAAAGACTTAAATGTAAAACCCAAAACCATAAAAACTCTAGAAGAAAACCTAGGCAATACTATTCAGTACATAGGCGTGGGCAAAGACTTCATGACTAAAAAGAAGTAATTTCAACAAAAGCCAAAATTGACAAATGGGATCTAATTAAACTAAAGAGCTTCTGCACAGCAAAAGAAACTAGCACCAGAGTGAATAGGCAACTTACAGAATGGGAGAAAATTTTTGCTGTCTACCCATCTGACAAAGGTCTAATGTCCAGAATCTACAAGGAACTTTAACAAATTTACAAGAAAAAAGCAAACAACCCCATCGAAAAGTGGGCAAAGGATCTGAACTGACACTTCTCGAAAGAAGACATTTATGTGGCCAACAAACATATGATAAAAAGCTCATCATCACTGATAATTAGAGAAATGCAAATCAAAACTACAATGAGATACCATCTCATGCCAGTCAGAATGGTGATTATTAAAAAGTCAAGAAACAATATATGCTGGCAAGGATGTGGAGAAAGAGGAATCCTTTTACACTGTTGGTGGGAGTGTAAATTAGTTCAACAATTGTGGAAGACAGTGTGGTGGTTCCTCAAGGATCTAGAACTAGAAATTCCATTTGACCCAGCTATTCCATTACTATATGCCCAAAGGATTATAAATCATTCTACTATATGGACACATGCACATGTATGTTTATTGCAGCACTATTTACAATAGCAAAGACTTAGAACCAACCAAAATGCCCATCAATGATAGACTGGATAACGAAAATGTGGCACATATGCACCATGGAATACTATGCAGCCATAAAAAAGAATGAGACCATGTCCTTTGCAGGGACATGGATGAAGCTGGAAGCTGTGATTCTCAGCAAACTAACACAGGAACAGAAAACTAAACACCGCATCTTCTCACTCATAAGTGGGAGTTGAACAATGAGAGCACATGTACATAGGGAGTGGAACAACACACACTGGGGCCTGTCAGGCGGTGGAGTGCAAGGAGAGAGAGTGCATTAGGACAAACACCTAATGCATGCAGGGCTTAAAACCTAGATGACGGGTTGATGTGTACAGCAAATCACCATGACATGTGTCCTGGAACTTAAAGTAAAATAAAAATATATATTTTTTAAAAATCTTGTTTTTTGGTGAGAATTTCTTTACTATCAGGTATTAGATCAAACATTCCTTCATTTAAAGACAAAACTGCTGTTCTAAAATCCAAATCAGGAACTGTTTGAAATACAGCTGACACTTGATCAACACAGATTTGCACTGCAAATATCTACTTATACATAGATTTTCTTTTGCCTCTGCCACCCCAGAGACAGCAAGATCAACCCCTCCTCTTCCTACTTCTCAGCCTATTCAACATGAAGACAATGAAGATAAAGACTTTTATGATGATCTCCTTCTATTTATTGAATTGTAAATGTTATTTTCTTCATAACATTTTCTTTTCTCTGGCTTACTTGATTGTAAGAATACAGTATGTAACACATACAACATGCAAACGTGTGTTAATCAACTTTTATGTTTTCAGTGAGGCTTCTGATCAACAGTGGGCTATTAGTACTTACATTTTCAAAGAGTAAAATGTTATGTGCAGATTTTGACTATATAGAGGGTTGGTGCCCCGACCCCTGTGCTGGTCAAGGATGAACTGTGCTTGCATCTTCTAAGATTAAGTTTAAAAGGACTATCCACAAAACTAATTCAGATAGTGAGTTGTATCAAGTGGGAATCAGAGAAACTGCTCCTTAATGTAGGAATTTAGAATGCCCAGGCATTCTAGATGTGGTTGTGTATAAACTTTAATCAAAGATCCTTGTAAATGAAGTCTTGCTGGTGCCCAGACTTTTCCCATTATGACTTAAGGAGATAAATGTAGTAAATATATAGATATAGATAGATTAGATAGATAGATAGATAGATAGATAGATAGATAGATAGATATAGTATTCAAAGAAAACAGATGTTTCTATCCACCTTTTCTCCACAGGCTGTTCAGGACCTATTAAGATAAGAACAGGCAGTCATCTTTCCCAAGGTTGTTCAGAAAGTTATGGACTTACTAATTCAATAATATTTATTGAGTTCCTTCTAGGTTGCATCACTGTTCTATATGCTGGAGATACAGCAGTAGACAAAATAAACAAAGTTGATAATGGATGTGTAGTATGTTAGTGATGTTATAAAAAGGAAATTAATCAGCACATGAGAATAGAATGGTGGTTGATGACGTGTAAGAGTGGTCAAGAAAGACCTCAACTAGGAGGTGACAATTGAGCAGAGACCTGAATGAAATGAGCACTATCAGGATGTTGGGGAAGACAGTCCATGACAGAGGAGAGATTGCCAAGTGCAAAATATCTGAGGTGGGAACACACTTGTTGTGCTAGAGCAAAAGCAGAAGGGCAGTGTGTGGCTTAAGCTAACGAAAAAGGAGAGCTAGTAACAGGAAATGAGGTAGGATAAATAGCCAGAGACCATAAAGTGAAGGGATTCATAAGCCACAATAAAGAGCATAGATACTATTTTAAGTGCAATAGGAAACCACTGGAAGGTTTTCAACATGGAAATGACATATACTGACATATTTTTAAAAGGGTCATCCTGGTAACTCTAGAAGAATGAACTACAGAGGGGTAAGAGTGAAAGGGAGGAAACAGAGTAAGAGGCTATTGCAGTCTCATGTCTACAGTCCAGGTGAGAGATCATAGTGGCTGAGACCTGGAGTGTGCTGGTGGAAGTAATGAGATGAGTGAGAGTAGAACCTGTAATATTTGCTAATGGATTAGATGTGGCATGTAAGAGAAGGAAAGAGATAACTAACTTTGGAGACTTTAGCAAATGTATGAGCAGTGACATCATTTATTGAGATGGGAAACACTGAAGAAGGAGCAGTTTTGTGGGAGAGGGGGGAATCTAGGGTTCATTTTTGGAAATGTTAAACTTGAGATCTCTGTAAGAAATCCAAGACCAGGTAGCAGACATGAGACTGGAGTTCGGGGGAAGGTTGAAACTGAAGACATCTGAGAGATGTCAGTTTATAAATTGTATTTAAAGCAATGAAATCACTTACGGAGAGAGTATAGCTAAAGAGGTGTAGGTGTCTGAGGATTAATACTAGGGCATTACAACCTATGGAGATATGGAACAACAACAACAACAACAAAACAACAGTAAAGGAGACTCCAAAGGGGCAGCCAGCAAAGAAGAAAAACCAGTCCTACAAGCCAAGTGATAAAAGTATTTCATGAAGAGAATGATCAACTTTAATGAATGATGCAGAGAGCTCCAGGAATATGAAAATTGAGGATTGACACTGAATTTGGCAATGTGAAGGGGACTTAATGAGGCAGATTTCAGTGAAGTGCTGATGACACAAGCCACATTGCAGTGGATTTAAGGTATAGTTGGAAGGAAAGAAGTGAAGATTTTATAGTCAACACTTTCAAAGACTTTGGTTGTGGGAATTTTGAAACCAGTATTTTCATGATTGGAGATATTAAAGCATGTTTGTATGCAGATGAGAATGATAGCAAAATTTATGCTGTAGAGAAAAGAGATAATTACAGAACATTGTTCTTGATGTTGTGAGAAATGTATGAGTGACAATACACAAAGTGGGAAGTTGGCCTTACATAGGAACCAGACAGTTGATCTTTTACAACTGGAGGGAAGGGAGAGTATATGGGTGCCAAAGCAATGAGGGTGGAAGATGTGATAGCGATGGATATAGAAGTTAGAACTATTTCTGATCAATTTTTCAGTGAAATAAGTCAGCTCATCAGCTAAATGAGGAGTAGGGAAAAGGTGTTGGGATTTTGAGGCAGGAAGCAACATGATGATATGGTAATCTTAGACAATGGGAGAATTATTTGATCTTAGGGAAGGGTAGTAAGACTGTCCAGCAGCACTGAAGGTCCACATATGGCTCATGGCGATAAATCTAAAATGGGTCCACTGGCATACCTTATTACCAATTATGTTCAGAAACTGAGGTGCAAGCATGTAATAGGTGTCAAGATGAACTTAAACCAAGGTTTAAGTTTTGTCTATGGCTACAAGCTGTCTTGGTCCAATTCATGACACTTCTCTTGAAGTCACATACGAAGCAACAGAGTGCAATGCAGTAGTAGGTGGACTAGAAATTTAGGTAAGCTAAAACAAGAATTGCAGGAAGAAGGAGTGGCTAGAGATAAAGCTGGGGAAACAAACAAAAATACCATAAGGAAGATGAAACACTTTATTCATTCCTCAGGCTTTTCCATATGAATCAATCTTCTGAAAAATCCCCAAATGTTGTGATGGATCCTGATTACTAAGAAGAGAGAGAGAGGCAAATTTGAGAGAATCCATGTTATAGTATTTATTTCCAATTCCCCCATCATTCAATAAACTATTCCCACCAATAGCCCCAAAGCAATAAGTAGTATAAAGCTATCATACATCTGGGTATGAACTTAACTGATTTGTGTGTGAACTTAACTGTGTGAGAAGAAACAGGAGAAGGCAGTATTACTCAACAGCACATGAGGCCTTTGGCTGTTCTTCAGGGCATCTCTTCTCTTCCTTTTCAGATGGGACATACTTTGATACAGTATAAAAAGGAAAGCTCAGCAAGGAAACACGGTTGTCCAAAAAGATGTTTAAAAAGTTTTATGGGGGTGGAGAATGGCAGTTACAAAACTTTTACATTGTGATCTGTTTTCCAAGAAGTTAGGTTAGGAACATTTTCTAAGACAATCTTTAAACAAAAATCAATTCACTGGGAAAGAAAGCTCTCTATGTTGAAAAATAATGTCTCTCTCTCTCTGTCTCTCTGTGTGTGTGTGTGTGTGTGTGTGTATGTGTGTGTGGTTTGTTATAGCAGGCATGGATTCTGGCTATGGATATAACTATGAATACTGCCACCACAGTTCTTTGCTAATTCTACAGTTAAATACATTCTGTGTGTGATAAGATCCCTTTTTCAGATTCTGCACATTGGCAGCTGGTTTGCACACTGGCAGCTGTTAAATTTTGTAATTGCACAAGTGATAACAGCAGCCTAAATAGGTTTTCATGTTTTCCAGTTCTTCCTTAAGGAAAATGAGCAAGCATTTCCAATGATCATACATAGAATCCAGGCTCCTGGTAAAGAATTTTGGGGTCCGTATTATAAGGAATCATGTCGAGATGAACCTTAGAAACCAGATTAATGAGCATGGATCTTATCCTAAAAGCAAATGAAGAGGGCAAGTAATGAAAATATTTTTTAAAATTTTGGGTATAAAACAACATTGATCCATTATCTCTCATGAACCCGTTGAGTGGTCCTGCTGGTCTTGCTTGGGCTAACTGCTGAAATGGCATTTAGCTATAGGGTCTGAGATGGCCTCAGTTATATGTCTGGTGGTTGGTGCTGGCCTCTCACCCTCCACATGGGTGCTCATCTTCCAGTAGGCTAAATTGCTTTTCTTACATTTTGGCCTCAGGGAAGTATCTAAGAGGAGGAAAGTACAAGCTACATGGTGCTAAACATCAGTAATCATCAGGAAAATACAAATTAAAAGTACAATGAGATATCATTTCATACGTAGTAGAATGGCTATTTTCAAGAAAATGAAAGGTAACGTGTGCTGGAAAGGATATGGAGAAAAGGAAACCCTTGCACATTGTTGTTGGGAATGTAAATTAGTACAGCCACTACCATTAAGGAAAACAGTGTGGTGGTTCCTAAAAACAAAAAATGGAACCACCATATGATCCAGCAATCACACTACTGGTTACTTATCCAAAGAAAACAGTATGTCAAAGAGATATATTAGCACCTCCATGTTCATTGTAGCCCTACTGACAGTAGCCAAGATATAGAATCAAACTAAGTGCTCATCAATGAATGAATGGATAAAGAAAATATGCTGCATACATAAACAATGGAATATTATTCAGCATTTATAAAGAAGAAAATCCTGTTATTTGTGACAACATGTGTGAACATGGAGGACATTATGCTAAGTGAGATAAGCCAGACCTGGAAAGACAAATACTGCATGATCTTACTTATATGTGGAATCTAAAACAGTCAAATTCATAGAAGCAAAGAGTAGAATGGTGGTTACCAACGGCTGGGGCGGGGGAGGTTGGGAAGATATTAGTCATAGGATACAAAATTTCAGTTAGAAAGGAGGAATAGCTTCAAGAGATCTGTTGTACAACATAATGACTATAGTTAAAAATGAGGTATTATATTTTTGAAAATTGCTAAGAGAGTTCTCACAGCAAATAAATATGTGAGCTAATGGGTATGTTAATTATCTTAATTTGGCTACTCCACAATGCATACATAGATCAACACATCATGTTGTACACCATAAATAAATAAAATTTTTGTTTGTCAATTTAAAAAGTAGATAATTTAAAATCATGTTGTATAACTTAGATATATATATACACATAATTTTTCTTTGGTGAGTATACCTCAACAAAGCTGATAAAAAACAAATGGATGGAGAAACTTCACTGTTTAGAGAAATAGCATCATGAAGATCCTTATATTTAATATCTTTAAGGAAATTACTTTTATATTACTTCTTTTGAGATTCATAGTCAACACTTTTCCTTCAATTTATGATGCCTTCCATTAATTATAAGCCTCAATCTGAAGTTGTGCTTCTCCCAGTCTTTTAGATGCCAAAGAAAGGCTTTCAGCAACTGCTTGAGCTTGATAGTGTACTGTAGGAGATGCTAAGGAGTGGCTCACTCTTCTATTCCAACTTTTTTCTAGTGTGGGTTTCTGTAATTCAAGGATTGAAAAACTCCCTTGCAGCTAAGATTTGGAATGTGATTCGTGCTCCACCAAGCAGATACTATTGTGTGAAACTTTAATTGAGAACTGAGTTAAGTGTAAAGTGTAGATTTTACAAACTTGACTGCTTTCAACAAATATATTAACAATTTTATTGATAGTAAATTCACTTATTGCATTAAATTTAGTTTTAAATAATATTGTAACAGAGGAGTTTAAGAATTTCCACCAATGAAGTAGGCTAGGCCACTTTTTCAGATAGTTCTTTTTGGTTATGTTATGCTCACCATAATAGATGTAAGGTTTTAAAATGTGTTTATCATTTTATTTCCAAAACATATACACATACCTTAACACAATGAACTCTTTTGTTTTTATTTTTCAATTGTTTTAATAATTAAGAGCCTTACTATAGTAAAATACAATTTTTACATTCATATGGTGATATGGTTTGGATCTGTGTCCCCACCTAAATCTCATGTTGAATTGTGATCCCCAGTGTTGCAGATGGGGCCTGGTGGGAAATGATTGGATCATGGAGGCAGATTTCTCATGAATGACAGTACCATGCCCTTATACTGTCCTCACAATAATGAGTGAGTTCTCATGAGATCTAGTCATTTAAAAGTGTATGGTATTTTCTCCCTCCTCTTGCTCCTGTTCTGGCCATGTGACATGCTTGCTCCCATTTCACTTTGTGCCATGATAGTAAGCTTCCTGAGGCCTACCCAGAAGCAAAGCGTATGCTAGCATCATGCTTCTTGTGTAACCCACAGAACCATGAGCCAATCAAACCTCTTTTCTTTATAAATTACCCAGTCTCAGGTATTTCTTTATAGCAATGTGATAATGGACTAATATATATGACAAAAGTAGTTTCTCATATTGGTGTAAACACTATATTTGTAAAAAGTAAAGCCTTCTTGCCAAAAATGTATGGAAAAGCATGAAATGGAATTTTGCTGGTTTTCTCACCAGGAGAATAGTTTGTTTTCTGTTCTAGCCGTATAAGCATCTTTTAAAGTAGCATTGCCTCTAGTTTCATCATTTGTAATTTCAAGATTATAAACTGTGTGTGGTCCCCTTATAACTTTCTGCATTACTATGAGTTTTAATGATAGGTTTCTTATAAAGAAGCTAAAAACAGTTGACTGACACCGATGGGCTAGAATTTATACAGAAGATACACAACTGTAACATTAGCTTATTTTTGAGGATCTAAAAATCAAATCAATTGAACTCATAGATATAGAGAGTAGAAGGATGGTTATGAGAAGCTAGGAATGGTAGTGGGGGAAGGTGGGCATGGTTAATGCATACAAAAAATAGAAAGAATGGATAAGACCTATTATTTGATTCCACAATAGGGCAACTATAGCCAATAATAACTTAATTGTATTTTCTAAAATAACTGAAATAATATAATTGAATTGTTTGTAACTCAAAGGATAAATGCTTGAGGGAATGGATACTCCATTCACCATAATGTACTTATTTCATATTGCATGCTTGTATCAAAATATCTCATGTACCCCATAAATACATACACCTAATACGTATCCACAAAAAATTTTTTTAATTCAAAATTCTAAAAATGAGAGGCCGGGCGCGGTGGCTCAAGCCTGTAATCCCAGCACTTTGGGAGGCCGAGACGGGCGGATCATGAGGTCAGGAGATCGAGACCATCTTGGCTAACACAGTGAAACCCCGTCTCTACTAAAAAATACAAAAAACTAGCCGGGCGAGGTGGCGGGCACCTGTAGTCCCAGCTACTCGGGAGGCTGAGGCAGGAGAATGGCGCAAACCCGGGAGGCGGAGCTTGCAGTGAGCTGAGATCCGGCCACTGCACTCCAGCCCGGGCGACAGCGCGAGACTCCGTCTCAAAAAAAAAAAAAAAAAAAAAAAAAAAAAATTCTAAAAATGAAAAAATAAATCATATAAAAATATTTCTAGTTTTCATTAAGAAAATCTACATATTGTAAAAGTCTTTAGCTATCTTGATGTTCCTTGAATACACAAATGTTTTTAAATTTTTTTCTCAGCATGGATCACCAATGACACAAAATGTATAACTTGGTTAGTTTTACACTATTTATCTTAGATTCCGAGTTTCTTTCAAATATTTCTTTTAAAAAGTGGAAATCTACTATTGGTCATAAAAATTAATTTTCTAATCTGTTTCTTCAAAAATTTAGTCTTCAATAGTACTCTCAGGAGATACCAAGGAACTTACATCAATACATTAGTATATTTATGATGTAAATGCAATAATGTATATGGATCTTTAAAATCAATATAAATATGCTATTTTTATTAATATACATCTTGAGGTGGTTAAGGAATGTTAAAAACCTTGCTCTTAACTCCAGATGGCATTTTATTGTGTGTGAATAATGAGTCTCAAAGAAGACAACAAAACATTCTCATCAACTTTGTAGCAGTAAAAAAGCACTAGCTCACTAGCTAGTGGGTGTCACCTTTTCCTAATTCTTTTTTAAATTAATTAATTAATTTTTAATGGTTATAGTTGTACATATTTTGGAAGTACATGTGATATTTTGATGCATGTTTCTAACCCTTTTAAAATCTAAAATTTGGAGACAATTTCTGTTTCAGTCTTTGTTGAAGATAGTGGATTATACATGACTAGGCTAAGGGTGTCCTTCACTCAATATCAGGATACCAGAAATAAAGATAGAAAATACCCTTGGTTTTTATTAAGAAGTAAATTTAAAGTCAAAAGGGGTATTGGTTCTTCATTATTATTATTATTTTATTTGTAAATTAAAGCTACATTTATATTATTAATCATAAAGTCCCCTAACAATAATAATAAAATTGTTCTTGGTAACACAACAATAGGAAATAGTCATACCATACACCTCAAGTCTTTGTCCTTTTTTTCCTAGGGCAGGGTGAAAAAATGGGGGTGGGAGGACAACACAGTTATCTGAAATACTTCCAGAAACATGTTTTTCAGTGCTTTTGTTTCATCCTCAATGAGGATAGAATAGTTTCTTGGAACAGATGATTTAGTGTAATAGAATGGGCATGGGTTTTGGAGTTGGCCAACCTGCTGCAGCACTAACTTGGCCATTGGGCTAGATGAAAAATGAAGCCTCTGCTTCTCTGATGTTTTCTTTCCCCTTCTGGACTTCAGCCACACTGGCGTCCTCACTATTATTTAAGTATATCAAATATGCTCCTACTTCTTGGCATTTGCTTTGCTGTTCTCTCTGCCAGAAATGCTCTTTCCTCAGATATTTTATAGCTTCTTCTTTTATTTAATTCAGATCTATGCAAATGCTATCTTCTCAGAGCAGCCTTCCCTGACCTTTCTCTCAAAAATAGCTCTTGTCCCTATTTTATCAACTTGTTTTATAATTTGTCATAACACTTTCAATCACTTAACATTATGTTGTATCACATTATATTACTTCATATTATATCATACTTTTATATCTATTTATAAAATTATGTAACTATTTACTTTCTGTCTCCTTCACCAGAATGTAAGCTTCATGAATCAAGTTGTTTGTCTTGTACACTGCTGTATTTCCATGGAGTGCCTTAAACAGTGATAGGTAAATAACAAAGACTCAAAAAATATATGTTAAATGAATCGATAAATGCATGAATAATATTGATTTTGCAGGATTACTTTAGAGAACTAAATAAGACAACTTATAAACAAGATAGCAGTAGATGTTCAATCAGTGGGAGCTGACTTTATTCTGTGGTGGGAGAACAATATTGTATTGTTCCCTTTTTATTTACATCAATAAAGATGGTAAGCCAATATATCTGTATGAAATTCTTCTATAAACAATTTTGTTAACTTAGTATTACAGTGTTGAGAGGTATTTTTTATTGTGGTAAAAATCACATAATATGAGATCTACCCTCTTAAATTTTTAAGTGTACAGTACAGTACTGTTAACTACATGCATATTGCTGTACTGTAGATCTCTAGAACTTTTTCATCTTGTGTGACTAAACTCTACCAATTGACAATAATTCCCTATCTCCCCCAACAGTTCCTGACAATCACTGTTTTACGTTCTGCTTCTAAGTGTTTATCTACTTTAAATACCTCATATAACTTGAATCATGCAACATTTGTCCTTCTGTGACTAATTTCACTTTGCATAATCTCCTCAAGATTCATCCATGATGTAGAACATGACAGGACTTCCTTCTTTTTAAGGCTGAATAATATTCAATTATATGTACATACCATATTTTCTTTATCCATTCTTTCACTGATGGACATTTATGTTGCTTCTACCTCTTGACTATTGTGAATAATGCTACAGTGAACATGTGAGTATAAATATCTCTTCAAGATCCTGTTTTCAATTGTTTTGGTTAAAAACCCAAGAGTGGGATTGCTGAATTATATAGTAGTTCTATTTTTAACATTTTGAGGAAACTCCATAGTGTTTTCATAGTGGATGCACTATTTTACATTCCCACCATAGTGCACAAGTGTTCCAATTTCTTCACATTTTTACCAAAACTTATTATTTTCAGGGCTTTAAAATTTTTTTTTAATAATGGCCATCCTAAAAGGTATGAGGTGATATCTCATTGTGGTTTTGAATTACATTTCCTTGATAATTAGTGATGCTGAAAATAATTTCATATTTTCATGTTGGCCATTTGGCCATCTCTTCTTTGGAGAAATGCCTAATCAATTCATTTGCCTATTGTTTAATTGTTTTTTTTTTATTGCTATTGAGTTATCGAACAGGTTATATGCCTATTGGTTATGTGGATGTATTCTGTAGAGAAATGTCTAATCAAGTCCTTTGCCTATTGTTTAATTGGATTATTATTTTGTTATTATTGAGTCATAGGACTTGTGTATTTTGGATATTAACCCCTTTCAAATAGATGGTTTGCAAATATTCTTTTTCATTCTGTAGGTTGTATTTTTACTCTGCTGATTTTTTCCTTAGCTGTGCACAGTCTTTAGTTTAATGTAGTCCCACCTGTCTATTTTTGCTTTTGATGCCTGTGCTTTTGTTGTCATATCCAATAAATTATTGCCAAGACCAACATTATTTTTGCTTTCTTCTAATAGTTTTACAGCTTCAGGTGCTATGTTTAACTCTTTATCCATTTGGAGTTGATTTTTGTATAGATAAGGGTCCAGTTTCATTCCTTTTTATGTGGATATTCAGTTTTCCCAGCACCATTTCTTGAAAAGACTATCCTTTCCCCATTGTGTAGTTTGGCACCCTTGCTAAAAACTTAGTTGGCTGTGTATGCATGGGTTTATTTCTGGGTATTCTATTCTGTTCCATTGTTTTATATGTTTTTATTTATCTAAGTACTGTTTTGTTTTGGCTAGTGCAGCTTTGTAATGTGTTTTGAACTCAGCAAGTGTGAGGGCTCCAGCTTTGTTCATCTTGCTCAAGATTGTTTTAGGTATTCAGGGTCCATTGTGGTTTCATATAAATTTTAGGATGGTTATATTTATTTCTGCAAAAAATGCCATTTGGATTTTGATAGGGATAGCCTTGAATCAAGAGATTGCTTTGGATAATGCTGTGGTCTTAATGTTGGTGCTCCTCCACAAAAATTTATATGTGAAGACTTAGTACCATATATCTTGGCTGCATCTCCACTCAAATATCATCTTGAATTTCCACGTGTTGCAGGAGGGACCTGGTGGGAAGTAATTGAATCATGGGGGCAGGTCTTTCCTGTGCTGTTCTCATGATAGTGAATAAATCTCATGAGATCTGATGGTTTTCAAAAGAGGAGTTACCCTGCACAAGTTTGCTCTTTTTGCCTCCTGCCATCCATGTAAGACGTGACTTGCTCCTCCTTGCCTTCTGCCATGATTATGCGGCCTCCCCAACCACGTAGAACTGTAAGTCCATTAAATCTCTTTCTTTTGTAAATTGCCCAGTCTTGGGTATGTCCTTATCAACAACATGAAAATGGACTAATATAGTAAATTGGTACCAAGAGTTGAGTGCTGCTGAAAAGATACTTGAAAATGTGGAAGCAACTTTGGAACTGGGTAACAGGCAGAGGTTGGAACAGTTTGGAGGGCTCAGAAGAAGACAGGAAAATGTGGGAAAGTTTGAAACTTCCTAGAGACTTGTTTAATAGCTTTGCCCAAAATGCTGATGGCGCTATGGACAATATGGCTGATGTGGCCTCAGATGGAAATGAGGAACTTGTTGGGAGCTGGAGCAAAGGTGACTCTTGTTATATTTTAGCAAAGAGACTGGCAGCATTTTGCTCCTGCCCTAGAGAATTGTGGAACTTTGAAATTGAGAGACATGATTTAAGGTATCTGGCAGAAGAAATTTCTAAGCAGCAAAGCATTCAAGATGTGACTTGAGTGCTATTAAAGGCATTCCATTTTATAAGGGAAGCAGAGCATAAAAGTTTGGAAAATTTGCAACCTGACAATGTGATTGAAAAGAAAATCCCATTTTCTGAGGAGAAATTCGAGCCTGCTGCAGAAATTTGCATAAGTAATGAGGATCTGAACGTTAATCCCCAAGACAATAAGAAAATGTCTCCAGGGCATGTCAGAGGTTTTCACAGCAGCCCCTCCCATCACAGGCCTGGAGGCCTAGGAGGAAAACATGGTTTCATAGGCCAGATCTAGGGTCCCCATGCTGTGTTCAGTCTAGGGACTTGGTGCCCCATGTCCCAGATGCTCCAACCATTACTAAGAGGGGCCAAGGTATAACTTTGGCCATGGTTTCAGAGGGTGCAAGCCCCAAGCCTTGGCAGCTTCCAAATGGTGTTGAGCCTGCAGGTGCACAGAAGTCAAGAATTGAGGTTTGGGAATCTCTGCCTAGATTTCAGGGGATATATAGAAACACCTGGATGTCCAGGCAGAAGTTTGCTGCAGGGGTGGAGGTCTCATGGAGAACCTCTGCTAGGACAATGCAGCAGGCAAATGTTGGGTGTGAGCTCTCACACAGAGTCCCTACTGGGGCACTACCTAGTGGAATTGTGAGAAGAAGGCCTCTGTCCTTCAGACCCCAGAATGGTAGATCCACTGACAGCTTTCACTGTGCACATGGAAAAGTTGCAGGTACTCAATGCCAGCCTGTGAAAGCAGCCAGCAGGGAGTCTGTACCCTGCAAAGCCACAGGGGTGGAGCTGCCCAAGACCATAGGAACACACCTCTTGCATCAGCATGACCTGGATATGAGACATGGAGTCAAAGGAGAACATTTTGGACATTTAAGATTTGACTTCCCTGCTGGATTTCAGACTTGCATGGGGCCTGTAGCACCTTTGTTTTGTCTAATTTCTCCCATTTGGAATGGCTGTATTTACCCAATGACTGTACCCCCATTGTATCTAGGAAGTAACTTGTTTTGATTTTACAAGGTCAAAGGCAGAAGGGACTTGCCTTGTCTCAGATAAGACTTTGGACAGTGGACTTTTGAGTTAATGCTGAAATAAGTTTAGACGTTGGGGGACTGTTGGGAAGACATGATTGGTTTTGAAATGTGAAGACATGAGATTTGGAAGGGGCCAGGGGTGGAATGATATGGTTTGGCTGTGTCCCTGCCAAAATCTCATGTTGAATTCCCACATATTGTAGGAGGGACCTGGTGGGAGGTAACTGAATCATGAGGGCAGGTCTTTCTCATGCTGTTCTTGTGATTGTGAATAAGTCTTATGAGACCTTATGGTTTTAAAAAGATGAGGTCCCCTGCCCAAGTTCTCTCTTTTTGCCTTCTGCCATCCAGGTAAGATGTGACTTGCTCCTCCTTGCCTTCCACCATGATCAGGAGGCCTCCCCAACCATGTGAAACTGTAAGTCCATTAAACCTCTTTCTTTTGTAAATTGCCTAGTCTTAGGTATGTCTTTATCAGCAACGTGAAAATGGACTAATACGGTACCCAATGTGCTAATATTAAGAGGTAGGGGCTTTGGGAAGTTATTGAGTCACAAGGGCTCCATCCTCATGAATGGGATTAGTACCCTTATAAACAAGGCTTGATGGAGCTCCCTTGTCCCTTCCACCATGCAAGGACACAGCAAAAAGGTGCCATCTCTGAATAGTGGGCCCTCACCAGACACCAAATCTGCTGGCACCTTGATCTTGGTTCCCAGTCTCTGAAACTGTGAGCACTAAATTTTTATTGTTTATAATTTACCCAGTGTAAGGCATTTTGTCGTAGTAGCCAAATGAACTAAGAGAGGTAGTATAGACATTTTAACAATATTAAGTCTTCCAATCTATGAAACATGAGATGTCTTGTCACTTATTTGTCTCTTTTTAAATTTCTTTCAGCAAGGATTTTCAGTGTACAAGTCTTTTATCTATTTGGTTAATTTTGTGCCCAAGTATTTTATTTTTCTAATGCTATTGTAAATGAGATTTTTTAATTTTTGGAAAGGATTATTTGTTGTTAGTGTATAGAAATGTAAGTGATTTTTCTACATTGATTTTGCATGCCTCAACCTTGCTAAATTCATTTATTAGTTTTAAGAGAGGTGAATATTTTTAATGCAGACTACTTGTTCCTATTTGAATCTGCCAAGTGTCCTTCAGCCTGGTCTGTTTATCCTTCCATGTTTCCATTTTTAAGTAGCCCTTCTTGTCTGCTTCTCCAGGTCCCTAAGATCATTAAAGAAAACTAGCTAGGCTGTCTTTGACTCAGCTAGACTGAGTCAAGCTGCTGAGGTACTTTGGAATCACCTGTATTTACGCATTTTAACAGAACAGGACAGAACCCAAAACTGGGGTCAGGGCTGATCCTACCCTGGCTGGTGATGTGAGTCTAGCCATGAATTTTGGTTATCCTGGGGACCAGGAAACAGAAATGGCACTACACAACCTTTCTCTGTCCTAGCAAACCCAAATTTCACAAGGCATTGCCTCTGTTTCCTCAGTAACAGCCACCATAAAAATAACACATCCTGATAATATTTTACATGTTTCAGGCTCTGGATTACTACGAAGAGCTTCTTGGGTATATATTCTGTGAGCTCTACAATAGCTGCACATTGTTTTGTTTTGTTTTGTTTTAACTACATAGTGATTCCCTTGGATGAGGGCAATTTACTACATTTCACACCAGATTTTCCAATGTAGTTGATATAAAACACTTTTTTCTCAGTTCAGGAGGACCATTTAAAATGGGATTTAGATAAAGCTTGGTTTCAGGTGAAAAAAGTGCCCTCCCTTGTCAAAATACAAGAAAAATTACAGCAATATATTACACCTATCAACTTTAAAGTTTTATGCATTGACATAACATCATGTGAAGAAATAGAAGCTAAAAAATAACCTGAACTGGAGAAAAGGTTTATGTTCATATATATTTATCATAACATTATTCATAATGGTAAAAACTAGAAAACCTATGTATCCAACACTAGAAGGATAGTTCAATTATCCACTAAAATTACTCCCATTAAGAGATTATGACAGAATTTAACAGTACTTATGTGATAATATTAACAGGAAAAAGAGGAGGTGGAGCAAGATAGCAGAATAGAAGGCTCTACCAGCCATCCCCCCAACAAGAGCACCAATTTAACAACTATCTACACAAGAAAAGCACCTTCATAGGAACCAAAAATCAGGTGAGCACTCACAGTTCCCAGTTTTAACTTCTTATCTCTGAAAGAGGCACTGAAGAAGTAGAAAAACCAGTCTTGAATTGTTGATGCCACCCTTCCTCCCCAATCCCATCCCCACAACTCTCCCACCCCCCAACAGCCACAGCATGATGTGCCGGGCATTTCTGTGCCTTGGACACAGGGAGAGCCAGCAATTGTGAGACATTAGACTCAATGCTGTCTTGTTATAGCAGACAGGAAAACTGTACCAAACTCAGCTGAGGTCCAACCGTGGAGGGAGCATTTAAATCAGCCCTAGCCAGAGGGGAATCACTGATCCCAGTGGTCAGAACTCAAGTTCCAGCAAACCTAAAGCTAAATTGCTATGGAAAGCTAAATGAACTTGAAAGACAGTCTAGGCCACAAGGGTGGCATTTTAGGTGAGAGTCCTAGTACTCACCTGGGCCCAGAACCAGGAGTCTGCAGAGGACACATGACCTACTGGGACACCAACTGGGGTGGCTAAGAGAGTGCTGGAATATTCTTCCCTTAGCCCCAGGCTGCACAGTTCATGGTTCCAAAAGAGACCCTTCCTTCCAGTTGAGGAAAGGAGAGAGAAGAGTGGGGAGGACACTGCCTTGTATCTTGGATACCAGCTCAGCCACAGTAGGATAGGGCACTCATCAAAGTCATGAGGCCCTCTTTCCAGGTCCTCACTCCCATACATTTCTAGACATGCTGTGGGCCAAAAGAGAACCTGCTTCCTTGAAGTGAAAATCCCAGTTCTCGTAGGATTCATCACTTGATAACTGAAGAACCCTTAGGCTCTGAATAACCAGCAGTTATACCCAGGTACTACGCTGAGGGCCTTGGGTGAGCCTCTGAGACTTGCTAGCTTCACTTGAGACTCAGCGCATTACCAGCTGTGGTGACTATGGGGTGAGACTCCTACTTGAGAAAAGCGGAGGGAAAAGTAAAGGGAACTTTGTCTTGCACCTTAGGTACCAGCTCGGCCGCAGGGGAGTAGAGCACAAAGCAGGCTCTTAGGGTCCCTGATTCCGGAATTTGGCTCTTGGACAGCATTTCTTGACGTGCCTTGGGCCACAGGGGAGTCCACTGCCCTGAAGGGTGAGTCCCAGGCCAGGCAGCATTCACCACAAACTGACTTAAGAGACTCTGGGCCTTAAGGGAACATCAGCAGTAGTCTGGCAATACTTACTGTGCTTGCAGGGCTATGGGGTCAGGCTCCTCTGCCTTTGGAAGGGGGAAGTAAGAGTAGGAGGGACCGCATTTTGTTATCTGAGCGCCAGCAGTAAAATAGAACACCAGGTAGACTTCTAAGGTTTTTGACTCTATTCCCTGGCTCCCAGAAAGCACTCTTGGACCCACCCAGGAACTCAGAGGATTCACCATGCTGAAAGGAAGACTGGCTTTTCCACCAGCTTATTGTTGAGCCCCACTGCCTTCAGTGAACATAGGAAGTAGCCAAGGAGTTGTTACAGCAAGCCTGGGGCCAGACCCAGTGCAGTCATAGTTGTGGTGGCCACGGGATGCTTGTGTTACTTCACCTCCAAGTCCTGGTGACTCAGAACACAGAGAGAAAATCCATTTGTTTGGGAGAAAGTAAGGAAAGAGAACAAGAGTCTCTGCCTGGTAATCCAGAAAATTCTCCCACATCTTATCCAAGACCATCAAAGTAGTACCTGTATGAGTCTGCAAAAACCATATTATTACTGGGTTTTGGGTGCCCCCTAAAGCAGATACAGCTTAAATCACAACTCCCAAGTCCTTTCAAAAATCTGGAAAAGCTTCCCAAGAAGGATGGGTACAAACAAGCTGAGACAGTGAAGACTAAAATAAATACCTAACTCTTCAATACCTAGAAACAGACGAACATCTACAAGTATCAAGACATTCCAGGAAAACATGACCTTACCAAATGAACTAAATAAGGCACTAGGGACCAATCCTGGAGAAAAGAAGATAGGTGACCTTTCAGACAGAGAATTCAAAATAGCAGTGTTGAGGAAACTCAAAGAGATTCAAAATAACATGAGAAGGAATTCAGAATTCTATCAGATGAATTTAGCAAAGAGATTGAAATAATTTAAAAGGAGAAATTCTGGAGTTGATAAATGGAATTGGCATACTGAAGAATGCATCAGTCTTTTAACAGCAGAATTGATTAAGCAGAAAAACGTACAGTGATCTTGAAGACAGGCTATTTGAAAATACAGTCAGAGGAGTCAAAAGAAAAAAGAATAAAAAACAATGAGGTACACCTGCAGGATCTAGAAAATAGCTTCAAAAGGGCAAATCTAAGAGTTATTGGTGTTAAAGAAGAGGTAGAGAAAGAGATAGGGGTAGAAAGTTTATTCAAAGGGATAATAATGAGAACTTTCCAAACCTAGGAATTGTAGCAATATCCAAGTACAAGAGAGTTACAGAACAGCAAGCAGATTTAACCCAAAGAAGACCACCTCAAGGCATTTAATAATCAAACTCCCAAAGATTAAGGATAAAGAAAGAATCCTAAAAGCAGCAAGAAAAAAGAAATGAATAATATTCAAAGGAATTCGAATATATATGGCAGCAGACTTTTCAGTGGAAACAGGCCAGTAAAGAGGGACATAACATAATGGAAACAGGCCAGCAGAGAGGCACATGACATAATTAAGGTACTAGAGAGAGAAAAAAAAAAAAAAAACTTTTACCCTAGAATAGTATATATCTGGCAAAATATTCTTCAAGCATGAAGAAGAAATTAAGACTTTCCCAAACAAAAGCTGAGGGATTTCATCAACACCAGATCTATCCTACAAGAAATGCTAGAGGGAATACTTCAATTAGAAAGAAAAGGATGTTAATAAGTAATATGTGGTCACCTGAATGTACACAACTCACTGGTAATAGTACGCACACAGAAAAACACAGAATATTGTAACATTATAACCGTGCTGTGTTAACTTTACTTATTCTAAGTAAAAAGACTAAACAATGAACTAATCAAAAGTAATAACTACAACAGCTTTCAAGACATAAACCATACAATAAGATATAAATAGAAACAAAAAAGGTTAAAAAACAGAGGATGAAGTTAAGAAGTAAATTTTATTAGCTTTCTTTTTGCTTATCTGTTTCTTTGTTTATACATTGTTATCAGCTTGATTCTATTTGTGAGCCTTATGGTAACATGAAACCAAAAACATACAATGGAGACAAAAAAATACAAAGCAAGAAACTAAATCACCAAAGAAAATCTCCTTCACAAAAGAAGGACAAGAAGGAAAGAAAGAAAGAAAAGAGAGAAGACCACAAAACAACCAGAAAACA
Organism: Papio anubis; assembly: GCF_008728515.1. Lineage (NCBI taxonomy): Eukaryota > Metazoa > Chordata > Mammalia > Primates > Cercopithecidae > Papio > Papio anubis. The sequence continues at coordinate 124,455,426 of NC_044996.1, forward strand.
AATAACAAAAAGGCAGGAGGAAGTCTTTATTTATCAATAACATTGAATGTAAATGTACTAAACTCTCCAATCAAAAGACATGACTGGCTGAATGGATTTTTAAAGACCCAAAAATCTGTTACCTACAAGAAATATACCTCACCTATAAAGACACATGTCAACTGAAAATAAAGGGATGGGAAAAGATATTCCATGTCAATGGAAACCAAAAAAGATCAGGAATACCTATACTTATATCAGACAAAATAGATTTCAAGACAAAAACTGTAAGAAGAGACAAAGAAGGTTTCTATATAATGATAATGGTGTCGATTCAGCAAGAGGATATAGTAATTTTAAATATACATTTACCCAATACTGGTCCACCCAGACATATAAAGCAAATATTATTAGAGCTAAAGAGAGAGGGCTAGGCGTGGTGGCTCACGCCTGTAACTCCAGCACTTTGGGAGGCTGAAGTGAGTGGATCAAGAGGTCAGGAGATTGAGACCACACCCATCTCTACTAAAAATACTAAAAATTAGCCAGGCACGGTGGCAGGTGCCTGTAGTCCCAGCTACTCGGGAGGCTGAGGCAGAAGAATGGCATGAACCCAGGAGGTGGAGCTTGCAGTGAGCCGAGATAGTGCCACTGCACTCCAGCCTGGGTGACAGAGTGAGACTCCACCAAAAAAAAAAGAAAGAAAAAAAAAGAGAGAGAGACCCCAATACAATCATAGTTGGATACTTCAATGCCCCACTTTCATAATTGGACAGATCTTCCAGAAAATCAACCAAGAAACATCAGATTTTTAATCTGCACTATAGACCAAGTGGATCTAACAGATATTTAGAATACATTTCATCCAACAGCTGCAGAATACACATTCTTTTCCTCAGCACATGGATCTTTCTCAATGACAGACCATAAATTAGGTCACAGAACAAGTCTTAAAACATCCAAAAAAATTGAAATAATATCAAGCATTATCTCTGACCACAATGGAATAAAATTAGTAATCAATAACAAGAGGAATTATTGAAACTATACAAATACATGGAAATTGAACAATATGCTCCTGAATGACCTGTAGATCAATGAATAAATTAAGAAGGAAAATGAAAAAATTCTTGAAACAAATGATAATGGAAACACAACATACCAAAACCTGTAGGATACAACAAAAGCAGTATTAAGAGGGACGTTTATAGCTATAAGTGCCTACATCAAAAAAGAAAAAAACTTCAAATAAATAGCTCAATGATGCATCTTAAAGAAGTAGAAAAGCAAAAGCAAACCAAAGCCAAAATTAGTAGAAGAAAAGAAAAAATAACAATCAGTGCAGATATAGATAAATATGAAATTATGAAAATAATATAAAAGATCAACAAAATGGAAAGTTGTTTTTTTGAAAAGACAAAAATAATTGACAATCCTTTAGCCAGACTTCCTAAGACAAAATGAGACAATACTCGAATAAATAAAATCAGAGATGAAAGGGTCATTCTTTGCATTTCTGTAGTATCAGTAGTAATATCTCTTTTTCCTCTCTGATTTTATTTATTGGGTATTCTCTTTTTTTTTCTGAGTTTGGCTAAATGTTTGTCAATTTTATTTATCTTTTCAAAAAACCAACTTTATGTATCGTTGACCTTATGTATTGTTTTCTTTCTTCTCATTTCGTTTATTTCTGCTCTGATCTTCATTATTTCTTTTCTTCTACTGATTTTGGATTTGTTTTGCTCTTGTTTTTTAAATAATTATTGTTATGTTGGCTATTTGAAGTATTTTTACTTTTTATATAGGCACTTATAGCTATAGTCTTTCCTCTTAGTACTGCTTTTGCTATATCTCATAGCTTTTGATATATTGTGTTTTCATTGTCATTTGTTTGAAGAAGTTTCTAAATTTTATTCTAAACTTCTTTATTGACACACTGGTAAGTCAAGAACACATTGTTTAATTTCCGTGTGTTTTTGCAGTTTTCAAAATTCCTCTTATTACTGATTCCTAGTTTTATTCCATTGTAGTCAGAGAAGATATTTGGTATAATCTCAAAGTTTTAAATATTTTAATACTTGTTTTGCTGCTTAATATGTGTTCCATCCTTGAGAATAATCCCTGTGCTCAGGTACACAGAAAGCCCAGTGCTTTAGAATGCCTTCCTTGAAAGAGTCCTTCTGGTCACTGAAACTGGCTGAGGCTGTCTCCTCTGTGAGTGACACTACTGGACCAGACTGAAATAGATATTCCTTCTGCTCTTCTCACTCTGCCCAAGTGTACCTTGCCCATCCTTCCCATTTGTGGTGATGTGTTGTAGGAAGGGGTACAGTCATATTCTAGAAGTGTAGTGATTGTGGAGTAAATAGTATGAGAAAAGACATGGTTGGATATGTATTTTTCTACATTTACTCTATAAAATTCTGAAATGTAAGTTTATCATGACCAGAAAATGAATTATTGTTCACATTTTCCTTCATACACTGGGTAAGATTTACATGAATAATCATCATCAATAAATCACAGTAACAACCTTTAAGACAGTCACTGGAAGCCAATATTCATGGGCAACACAATGGAGATACAGAATCATGAGTAATGATATAACCTCCATTAAACAAAAGATAGTAGAGAACTATAGGTATAAGAAGATCTATATTATTTCAATACAAAGAGTGAAAAGTCATGGTGTTGTGAGTAAAATAGTGTTGTTACCTTTTCCTTCTAGTGGGAGACACGAAATTATCCAGGAATGGCAATTTGACCACAAAATACATGAACAGATGGTTCTTGCATTTGAATGGGAAAAGACGCTGCCTAGATAACACAAAGAATTTTTATATAGTGTGATTGGACAATAAACAAATATGTAAGTGCCTCTTCTGTACCCACAATTCTGAGTATTCATCATTAAGTTAGATGGGTCTATGAATTTTGTCATATATTTTTAATCAAACTGTTTCTAGAGACAGAAACCCAACAAAAATATTTACTCATGATTCCATATGCCCTGGGGAGACCCTAAACATATGTGTCACCAGCATTTGTCCCCCCTGCATTTTATGGGGCATATCAACTTTCCAGCTTCTATACCCACTAATGCCAAATAACATTGAAACATTGTTTCTGACAGCCCATCTTGAATTGGAGAACATTGTGACTCATAGTGACTTTTGGATGCATTTGGATTTCTTGGATGTTGTAAGGTAAGAGCACCTACCTGCTTCCCCCATCTCTTTCTAAGATTGTCATCTATTAAGGCAGCCTTAGCTCTTAGAAAGATCTTATTACAATTAAGGTCTGGTTATGTTAGTCCTTTCAAAATCAGATTACCTTTACTAAATGCCTATATGTGTAACAAAAATCCTCTTTTGCAAACTAGTTGGTGGAATGCAAGGAATAATTATTTCTAGAAAACCTGCTAAATAAAGATGTTAATCACAGTCTAAGAACAGTAGCAACACAAATGTAACTGTAGGTGAAATGGTTAAGATTGCTATATTCACTTGATAGCATATTATGCCACATTTTATAAAACATATCTACAAAATTTTTGAAGCTCCTGTCATAAAAAGGTGGGGTCTAATTTCCCTTCCCTTGAATACAGGTTGGCCTTAGTGACTCATTTCTAATGAAAAAAAAAAAAAGTAGTGGAAGTCATGCTGTGTGATTTATGAAGCTAGATCATAAAAGTCAATACAGCTTCTATCTGGCTTACTTGCATGGGAAGCTCACCCTTGGAATATAGCTACCATATTTTGAGGAAGTTTAAGCAACATGGAATGGTCACATGTGGTGTTTCTGCTGACAGGCCAAACTAAGGCCCCAGCCAGTCAACAGCCAGCATCAACCAAGATACATGTGCATGAGCAAGCCATCAGTGGATTCAACTCCCAGCCTTTGAAATGTCCCAGTTAGTACTGAGAGTAGCAGAGTCCAGCTGTCCCTGCCAAGCCTTGCCAAAATTGCAGATTCTTAAGCCAAATTAATCTTCTTGTTTCAGCCACTAAGTTTTGGGGTGATTTATTATGAAACAATAGATAGTCAAGACAGATTGTGAAAAACTGGGAAAATAAAGCATAGGATATATTAGGTGAAAAACTCAGGAATCAATATGTAATTATACTTACCTAAATGATTCTATGCATAGTCCAAAGACCAGAATAAGATACCCCAATTCTAAACAGGGTTTTGTTTTGTTTTGTTTTGTTTTTAGGGTGGGGATGTCTCCAGGTATTTCTTTCTCCTCTTTAATTTTCCAAATTTTCACATACATATATTAAACAAAACCAGTAAGCTCATTTGTTACCTTTTTTTTTTAGTTTATCTGATTTAAGTAATTTAAGGAACCATTAAAACAGTGAACCTTCTGGCCGGGTGCGGTGGCTCAAGCCTGTAATCCCAGCACTTTGGGAGGCCGAGACGGGCGGATCACGAGGTCAGGAGATCGAGACCATCCTGGCTAACGCGGTGAAACCCCGTCTCTACTAAAAAAATACAAAAAACTAGCCGGGCGCGGTGGCCGGCGCCTGTAGTCCCAGCTACTCGGGAGGCTGAGGCAGGAGAATGGCGTAAACCCGGGAGGCGGAGCTTGCAGTGAGCTGAGATCCGGCCACTGCACTCCAGCCCGGGCGACAGAGCGAGACACCGTCTCAAAAAAAAAAAAAAAAAAAAAAAAAAACAGTGAACCTTCTACCTATGGGCTGACTCAGTCTCTTTTTGTGTGCCAAAACATTCCTGGCAGCTTTTATTGTTGATCAACCAAGCATACACTGAATGCAAGGCAGACATGATTGAAACATATTCATTTATCATAAATTAAAGATCTTAATTGGAAACAGATACCCAATGCAGACATCTCCCATCTGCTGTTGGTAATGTTGACATTAAAAATGTCAGTAGACTGAAACTCATTAATTGCATATTCTGGGGATCACAAAAGCATTAACTTCCATCTGAAGGAGTTCAGGCAATCACCTCTCACATTTTGATGGCAGGACCAGGGAGCCCTGTTCACACCTACAGATGACACTTGGAATTTTCTGAGAAAGAAATGGTAAGCAACTAGGATCTATTTTCATAAGCTCACTCACCTCCTCTTATCAACAAATTCCAAGGAGTGCTCATTAAATACTGACCAAATTTGGAACAAGGAACAAAATCAGAGCTCTCTTGAATAAATTCTCTCTTCTAAAAACGTTCTGAGTCAACATGCTTTGGTCATGACAACAGCACAATTTTCAGCAATAATTAAATATGAGAGTTCATTTCTGCTTCAGAATAACATTAGGGTTAAAGATCAGGTCTACACAAAGTGTGGTCTCTTGGCCAGCAGCATCAGCATCAGCATCATCCAGAATCTTGCTAGAAATGCAAAATCTCAGCTCTACTCCAGACCCACTGAGTCTCTGTGGTGGGGCCCAGGGATCTGCATGTTGAGTAACTGTACAGGTGATTTTAATGTTCACTAAAATTTGAGATAATCTTTGCTACAAAATGTATCTTTAAATTTTTCACCTTAAGACACCACCAATAGATGCATGCCCATGTTTTGATACCCTTGCTCCTCCTCGCCCCCACCACACCCACACGTAAACATGGTATTCCTGGGCATGTGCAAGCAGAGTGATGATGCAGAAATAGTATTGTTTGTCAGCAGGTAAAATTCTGAAGGTGGTCAAATGTGCTTTTGTTTCCTTTTGTTTTTTTGCTCTTTTCTTGTCCTCCCCTTCTACTGTTTCTTTTAGATACATTTTTTCAAGCATCAGGTTTCTAGAGTTCCAGGCTCCCCTAGATGCCTACAATGCAAGATGATACTCAAGTCTGTCCGAACCCTTGATAAAATATAACTATCCTAAGTTTATTTTGCTCAGTGCCCTGCTTACTAAATGATAGCAATTTGTTTGTTAGTTAAATAAAGTTTTGGTAGAAGATACAAATAAGTTTTATTTCAAATGAACTTTATTGGAGATTAATTTACATGTAATAAAATGTGCCAATTTAAGTGTACAGTTCAATTACTTTTGATATATTTTTAAACATATGTAGGAACCATCACAATCAAAATGTAGAACATTTTTATTACCACAAAACGTTCCTTCAAGCCTCCTTTGCAGCAATCTTCCCCTGGCTCTCGGCAGCCACTGATCTGCATTCTATTATTGATTAGAGTCCCCTTTTCTAGAATTTCAAAAGTGATGAATGAGATACTTTAATAAAGGCATGATATGATAATAATTATATCATGGAAAATTGGGCATTCATCCCCTCAAGCACTTATCCTTTGTGTTACAAACAATTCAATTATACCCTTTTAGTTATTTTAATATGTACAAGTAAATTTTTCTTTACTATAGTTCTGCTGTTTTGCTAGCAAATACGAGGTCTTATTCATTCTTTGTATTTTTTTTTGTACCCATTAACCATTGTCACCTTCCTCCCAGCTCCCCCTACCGTTCCCAGCTTCTGTAACCATCCTCCTACTCTATCTCAATGAGTTCACTTGTTTTTATTTGTAGATCCGACAAATAAGTGAGAACAGATGATATTTGTCTTTCTGTGCCTGGCTTATTTTCACTTAATATAATGACCTCCATTTCCTTCTGTGTTATTGCAAATAACAACATTTCATTCTTTTTTATGACTGAATAGTACTCCATTGTGTATAAGTACCACCTTTTCTTTATCCATTCATCTGTTAATGGACAAATAGGTTGTTGCTTCCTAATCTTGGCTATTGTGAACAGTGCTGCAACAAACATAGAAATGCAGATATCTCTTCAATATACTGATTTCCTTTCTTTTGGGTATGTACCCACCAGTGGGATTGTTGGATCAGATGGTAGCTGTATTTTTAGGTTTTTGTTTGTTTGTTTGTTTTGTTGTTGTTTGTTTGTTTTAAGAACCTACAAACTGTTCTCCATAGTGGTTGTACTAATTTACACTCCCACCAGCAGTGTACAAGGGTTCCTTTTTCTCCACATCCTCACTAATGTTTGTTATTGGCAAACTTTTAAATAAAAGCCATTTTAATTTGGGTGAGATGATATCTCATATCTCATGTAGTTTTGATTTGCATTTCTCTGATTTTGAAGACCTTTTCATATACCTGTTTGCCATTTATATGTCCTCTTTCACCCAAGCTAGAATGAAGTGGCATGATCTTGGCTCACTGCAATCTCCGCCCCCTGGGTTCAAGAGATTCTCCTACCTCAGCCTCCTGGGTAGCTGGAATTATAGACGCCTGCCACCACACCCAGCTAATTTTTGTATTTTTAGTAGAGACAGTGTTTTGCCACGTTGGCCAGGCTGGTCTCAAACTCCTGACCTCAGGTGATCCGCCTGCCTCAGCCTCCCAAAGTGCTGGGATTACAGGTGTGAGCCACCATGCCCAGCCATGTATGACTTCTTTTGAGAAATGTCTATTCAAATCTTTTGCCTATTTCTTGATTGGATTATTAGATTTTTCCCTATAGAATTGTTTGAGGTCCTCATGCATTCTGGTTATTAATCCCTTGTCAGATTGGTAGTTTGCAAATATTTTCTCCCATTCAGTGGGTTATCTCTTCACTTTACTGATTGTTTCCTTTGCTGTACAGAAGCTTGTTATCTTGATGTGATCTCATTTGTCCATTTTCGTTTTGGTTGTCTGTGTTTGCAGGGCATTATGGAAGAAATTTTTGCCCAGAACAATGTCCTGGAGAGTTTCCTCAATATTTCTTGTAGTAGTTTCATAGTCTGAGGCCTTAGGTTTAAGTCTTTAGTCCATTTTGATTTGATTTTTGTATTTTGCAAGAGGTAGGGGTCTAGTTTCATTCTTCTGCATATGGATATCCAGTTTTCCCAGCACCATTTATTAAAAAGACTGTCTTTTCCCCAGTGTATGTTCTTGGCAACTCATTTGTTGAAAATGAGTTCACTGTAGGTGTGTAGATTTGTTTCTGAATTCTTTATTCTGTTTCATTGTTCTGTATGTCTGTTTTAATGCCAGTGCCATACTGTTCTGGTTACTATAGCTCTGTAATATATCTTGAAGTCAGGTAATGTGATTCCTCCAGTTTTGTTCTTTTTGCTCAGGATAGCTTTGACTAATCTGGGTCTTTTGTGATTCCATATAAATTTGAGTATTTTTTTTCTATTTCTGTGAAGAATGTCATTGACATTTTGATAGGGATTGTATGGAATCTGTAGATTTCTTTTGGTAGTATAGAGATTTTAACAATATTGATTCATCCAGTCCATGAACAAGGAATACATTTCCATTTTTTGTCCTCTTCATTTCTTTTTCTTTGGTGTTTTATAGTTTTCATTGTAGAGGTCTTTCATTTCTTTGGTTAAGTTAATTCCTAGGTATTTCATTTTATTTGGGGCTATTGTAAGTGGAATTACTTTTTTATTTCTTTTTCAGATTTTTCACTGTTGGCATATGAAAGTGTTACTGATTTTTGTATCTTGATTTTGTATCCCAAAATTTTACTAAATTTATCAGTTCCAGTAGTTTTTTTTTTTTTTTTTTTTTTTTGGTGGAGTCTTCAGATTTTTTTCAAATGTAATATCATATCATTGCTTACAGTTTTTTGCTTATCACGAATGCAGCTATGAATTTTCATGTTTGGAATGTCTGGGATTTTCAGGTGTGCATTAAGTAACACCTGTACTGACATCTGAATAATACACTGCATTTTCCAGTGGTAAACGTTACAAAGCAATGACAAAGGGTGGGACATTTAGATACAAACATGGGAATTGAAGGGTTGAATTTGAAACATACAAAGATTATTGCTCTTTATGGCAACACATCTTGTTTTTTTCCTGTGCTGTATATTTTTAAGGGACACAGTTATATCCAGGCTCTTCAGCATTATTCTGCTCATGTATTCAGATAGAGCTGAAGACAGTCCTTATACCTTGTCTTTCCACTGCCTTGGTGCATCTGTGTTTTGCTACTATGATGTTCAAATATTAATGTGGCTCCAGTGGCAAGCATATAGAAGTCCAGATGAAATGCCAAGGGTTACTAATTACTTTTGAGCAAGACATGTTCAAGTGGATTTGTTTCATTTGAAAAAAAAAAAAAAATTCCCCAAGTGGTTTCAATAGTTTATTTTGTGAATGTACACAGTTGGCCTGCAGGGTATCCTTTTCATTTGTCAGCACTAGGCCATGAAAGCTGTCATTATGTAGAAGCTTTGAGAACATTAATTCAAAATTTTTCTTTTTTTATTTTGTGCCTAATATTCTACATCAAGATTGTACATTCTCAGGCATGAGAGCTTGCTTTCAAGCATTATGCACTTTGAGAGGAGAGGAAGGAAGTATGTAAAATGAGATACTTTTCATTTTATTTTATTTCATTTTTGTAAAAGACAGCAGAGTTAAAAGCATCTAAAGGTTCTAGGAGAGCTGCACCAAACTCAGTGATTTGGGAATTGACAGAAAGATCAATGTGAATTCATTACTAGATTCATTTCTTCATTGGCTTACTCCAAGGAGATTACTTTGGTTTGTGACCCTTCCAGAAGGCTCTGCCTCAATGGTTCAAGTGCAAGTAGTTTGTCTGGGAAGTGATCGCAGGAAGACTTAGTAGGAGAGTAGGAATGGAAACAGGGAAAAGAAGGAAGTGAATGCAGAGTACTTTATCAAACAAATTATCACTATGAGCAACTGAGGTTCAATTCCAATGAGAAATTCTGGGAGACAATGTAGAGCAATCTTCCAAGCTGTCTACTCCTTACCCCACTCTCAAAGGTCAAGGGAGCTGAGGAGTTTATTCTCCACCTCTTATTTGTCATTGGATTAGCCCTGAACACCCTTCACATGCTCTGGAACAGCATGTCCAAGGGGATATGGTCTATCACCAACAGCATCTACTAAAGAGCTCATTTTCTGCACTGTATGTTCTTTTTCATTTCAACCCATTTCAAAGTGAGCATTGTAAAAGAGTCAGTCACTCTATACATTTTATCCCAAACATATTTTCAAGTGTCTCCCACCACTATGTTGTATTGATCTTGCCAATAGACATGTAATAATTTTTGGTTTTGAGTGCTACTTAATTCTGAGGAATTTCTTTCAAGATGTGATTTTCACAGTATAAAACAAATATCCCCAAAGTAATTGAACTTTTCATATATCATATTGCCCCCTGTGGAAAAACTATATTGCATCATTTAAGAAAATTATTCAAGCATTAATTCTCAACTGCTTCATAGATGACTAGTCAACTCTATTTGAATTTTATTTGTAAACAAGGATACAAATCACTATTTTTTAGCACAAGGATTCTTTTTGAGATTTAGGATCTGCAATAGAAATGCAACTTGAAAATATGCATTTCTGTAAAGTTAAAGAATAAAACATGCAATAGCATAAATATATTGGGATAACTATAAATATACAACTGCATATACAATTTTACACAAAGCTTTCAGGGAAAAAAAGACACAACTTTTAGTCTTAACTTATTCTATTTTTACCACTCATTTTGTGAACTATTTAAGGGCAGGGATTTATGAAAGAGGTATTTGTGAGAGTGAAAGAGAGTGGGGTGAGCAATTTTCAATATATTGATCCTCTCAGAATACTCTTATTAAGGGACGCTAAATATCTGAGAGCAAACAAAGTGGTAAATAATATAAAAATGCACTGTAATGAGGTCCTGCACATGTTTTTCTGTAAGTCTTAATGCAAGATCACATGAAGCCAAGAATGAATGTTGGAATTTATACCAAAGACCCTTTGCTGGAAGTTATTTCTCTGTAATTCCTGACTTACGAGTTTTCTTTTTAATAATTACTTTTGTGTCTATATGAACAATTTTTCCCCTTGGGTTTTTTTTTTTTTTTACTTTTGTTATTTCTGTATTAAAATACATGTAAATGTTAGCACATCTTCAGCACATATTGTTTACTGCTTTGTTAATGGTTCTCAAACAGATCTGAAAATCCTTGTGTCTCAACATCCTCTGTTCTTCCTCATATAATTCAGGTAAAGACAGTGCTGGATTGTCAGTAATGAAAGGAAGGGTTACAGCAAGGTTTTCTATTTATCACTCTGACAGCCAACTTTCAAAAGTAATATGCAGATGATAGTTTTATGTGTACATCAAATGATTAGACTAAGGTTTTTTCATGAGACACTTCCAACTTAAGGTGGGACCAAAGGGAGGCAAGTGAGGCAAGTGACGCACTTACCTAGGATGCAAAATTTATGGGGATACCAGAATTCTCAGTAATCAAATGAGATATTTTAATGTGGCACCTTAAAAAACAAAAATTGATGCAAAATTCCATCTTGAAGGAAATGTAGACATTTTTTATCGAAGAAAGAAGGAGTATTACTAATTTTTTTTTAATCTCAGGCTCTAATACAGCTGGGAAAGGCACTGTTACTAATCTTATCTTTATTTAAAACATTCATATTTAGTTCTGCAATCCCTCAGGATGTTTTGCTTATTTAGAGTGTATTGAACCTTGGGTCCTCTGGTTCAGGCATCCTGTTTTATCCTTTAATTAACCTACGACCAATTTGACCGTACACATTTATGTCTTAATAGTTCTTTTCATCAAGTTACTGACCAGCATAGCACAAACATTTTCCAGGCAGAACAGATGCTGGCCATTTGACCATATGAGTATACACCAGATGAATATCATCCATGATCACATCACCGGGTGCATTCCAGGTATCCTAAAAATGTCATGGATGACTAATTCATGAATTTAGTAAAATTTCACAAGTTCTCATATCTCAGATCTTGGGTTTTACTTATTACCTTCACTTTATTAGTCCATTCAATAGCTTTATTAGTTTTCTAATACATGAAATGTATATATTGTCAAAAATCAACTAAAAGAACAAAGAATAAAATTACAATCAGTAAAATCTCACAATGCAGATTTATACTCTCTTAATGTTTTGGTGCATAAGCCTTCCAAACATATTTCTATGAAGATAGAAATAAGTATGTAATTTTATATAAGCAGGATCATATATGATGCTCATATATGATCTTGTTAATATGCTTTTATATGTCACTCTATGTTATGGACATGTTCTATGTCCACAAATCTAAATCTAAAAAATCACTGCATAGTGTTCCATTGCGTAAAGTACAGCTGCCGCTGTCAGTGGGCTGCTTTCGTCCCCTCAGATCTTTATATCTTGTTGTAATCACCCACCCCCCAGCTCCCATGTGCTCTGCTTCCAATGGCTTGCACCTGTGACCTTCTTTAGCGTGTGTCCTTGGTCTATAGGAACTGCTTCACCAAGGCAATGGAGAGCCAGAAATTCCTGAGTGTTTACCTGTCCTCAGGGTGACCCTTGAGTTTCAAGGACTGATTGATGTAGGGGTAGGATAGCCCAGCTCAGTTTGCCTCAAGGCGGGATAAACTCTGAGGTGTAATTCATGCTCCAGAGCTCCCTGCAAGAGCAGGCTGAGATTGAAACTTATCTGAACCATACACTTGCTTGGCTTCTTCTGATTCCCTTTCCTGCTTTTCCCAATCTTTTGCCAGATTCTTCCAGAAGCACTTATTTAATAAATTGCTTGCATAAAAATCCTTGTCTCAAGGTTTACTTCTGGAGTGGTGCTATTTCTAGAAATACAATGCAAGCCACAAACACAAGCCACATATGCAATTGAAAATTTTCTGGGGTGGGCGGAGCAAGATGGCCGAATAGGAACAGCTCCAGTCTCCAACTCCCAGCGCCAGCGACACAGAAGACCGGTGATTTCTGCATTTTCAACTGAGGTACTGGGTTCATCTCACTGGGGAGTGCCGGACGATCGGTGCTGGTCAGCTGCTGCAGCCCGACCAGCGAGAGCTGAAGCAGGGCGAGGCATCGCCTCACCTGGGAAGCGCAAGGGGGAAGGGAATCCCTTTTCCTAGCCAGGGGAACTGAGACACACAACACCTGGAAAATCGGGTAACTCCCACCCCAATATTGCGCTTTAAGCAAACAGGCACACCAGGAGATCATATCCCACACCTGGCCGGGAGGGTCCCACGCCCACGGAGCCTCCCTCATTGCTAGCACAGCAGTCTGTGATCTACCGGCAAGGCAGCAGCGAGGCTGGGGGAGGGGCGCCCGCCATTGCTGAGGCTTAAGTAGGTAAACAAAGCTGCTGGGAAGCTCCAACTGGGTGGAGCTCACAGCAGCTCAAGGAAACCTGCCTGTCTCTGTAGACTCCACCTCTGGGGACAGGGCACAGCTACACAACAACAACAACAACAACAACAACAAAGCAGCAGAAAACTCTGCAGACGCAAACGACTCTGTCTGACAGCTTTGAAGAGAGCAGTGGATCTCCCAACACGGAGGCTGAGATCTGAGAACGGACAGACTGCCTGCTCAAGTGGGTCCCTGACCCCTGAGTAGCCTAACTGGGAGACATCCCCCACTAGGGGCAGTCTGACACCCCACACCTCACAGGGTGGAGTATACCCCTGAGAGGAAGCTTCCAAAGCAAGAATCAGACAGGTACACTCGCTGTTCAGAAATATTCTATCTTCTGCAGCCTCTGCTGCTGATACCCAGGCAAACAGGGTCTGGAGTGGACCTCAAGCAATCTCCAACAGACCTACAGCTGAGGGTCCTGACTGTTAGAAGGAAAACTATCAAACAGGAAGGACACCTACACCAAAACCCCATCAGTACATCACCATCATCAAAGACCAGAGGCAGATAAAACCACAAAGATGGGGAAAAAGCAGGGCAGAAAAGCTGGAAATTCAAAAAATAAGAGCACATCTCCCCCGGCAAAGGAGCGCAGCTCATCGCCAGCAACGGATCAAAGCTGGACAGAAAATGACTTTGACGAGATGAGAGAAGAAGGCTTCAGTCCATCAAATTTCTTAGAGCTAAAGGAGGAATTACGTACCCAGTGCAAAGAAACTAAAAATCTTGAAAAAAAAGTGGAAGAATTGACGGCTAGACTAATTAATGCAGAGAAGGTCATAAACGAAATGAAAGAGATGAAAACCATGACACGAGAAATACGTGACAAATGCACAAGCTTCAGTAACCGACTCGATCAACTGGAAGAAAGAGTATCAGCGATTGAGGATCAAATGAATGAAATGAAGCGAGAAGAGAAACCAAAAGAAAAAAGAAGAAAAAGAAATGAACAAAGCCTGCAAGAAGTATGGGATTATGTAAAAAGACCAAATCTCCGTCTGATTGGGGTGCCTGAAAGTGAGGGGGAAAATGGAACCAAGTTGGAAAACACTCTTCAGGATATCATCCAGGAGAACTTCCCCAACCTAGTAGGGCAGGCCAACATTCAAATCCAGGAAATACAGAGAACGCCACAAAGATACTCCTCGAGAAGAGCAACTCCAAGACACATAATTGCCAGATTCACCAAAGTTGAAATGAAGGAAAAAATCTTAAGGGCAGCCAGAGAGAAAGGTCGGGTTACCCACAAAGGGAAGCCCATCAGACTCACAGCAGATCTCTCGGCAGAAACTCTCCAAGCCAGAAGAGAGTGGGGGCCAATATTCAACATTCTTAAAGAAAAGAATTTTAAACCCAGAATTTCATATCCAGTCAAACTAAGTTTCATAAGTGAAGGAGAAATAAAATCCTTTACAGATAAGCAAATGCTTAGAGATTTTGTCACCACTAGGCCTGCCTTACAAGAGACCCTGAAGGAAGCACTCAACATGGAAAGGAACAACCGGTACCAGCCATTGCAAAAACATGCCAAAATGTAAAGACCATCGATGCTAGGAAGAAACTGCATCAACTAACGAGCAAAATAACCAGTTAATATCATAATGGCAGGATCAAGTTCACACATAACAATCTTAACCTTAAATGTAAATGGACTAAATGCTCCAATTAAAAGACACAGACTGGCAAACTGGATAAAGAGTCAAGACCCATCAGTCTGCTGTATTCAGGAGACCCATCTCACACGCAGAGACATACATAGGCTCAAAATAAAGGGATGGAGGAAGATTTACCAAGCAAATGGAGAACAAAAAAAAGCAGGGGTTGCAATCCTAGTCTCTGATAAAACAGACTTTAAACCATCAAAGATCAAAAGAGACAAAGAAGGCCATTACATAATGGTCAAGGGATCAATTCAACAGGAAGAGCTAACTATCCTAAATATATATGCACCCAATACAGGAGCACCCAGATTCATAAAGCAAGTCCTTAGAGACTTACAAAGAGACTTAGACTCCCATACAATAATAATGGGAGACTTCAACACTCCACTGTCAACATTAGACAGATCAACGAGACAGAAAGTTAACAAGGATGTCCAGGAATTGAACTCATCTCTGCAGCAAACAGACCTAATAGACATCTATAGAACTCTCCACCCCAAATCAACAGAATATACATTCTTCTCAGCACCACATCGTACTTACTCCAAAATTGACCATATAATTGGAAGTAAAGCACTCCTCAGCAAATGTACAAGAACAGAAATTATAACAAACTGTCTCTCAGACCACAGTGCAATCAAACTAGAACTCAGGACTAAGAAACTCAATCAAAACCACTCAACTACATGGAAACTGAACAACCTGCTCCTGAATGACTACTGGGTACATAACGAAATGAAGGCAGAAATAAAGATGTTCTTTGAAACCAATGAGAACAAAGATACAACATACCAGAATCTCTGGGACACATTTAAAGCAGTGTGCAGAGGGAAATTTATAGCACTAAATGCCCACAAGAGAAAGCAAGAAAGATCAAAAATTGACACTCTAACATCGCAATTAAAAGAACTGGAGAAGCAAGAGCAAACACATTCCAAAGCTAGCAGAAGGCAAGAAATAACTAAGATCAGAGCAGAACTGAAGGAGATAGAGACACAAAAAACCCTCCAAAAAATCAATGAATCCAGGAGTTGGTTTTTTGAAAAGATCAACAAAATTGACAGACCACTAGCAAGACTAATAAAGAAGAAAAGAGAGAAGAATCAAATCGACGCAATTAAAAATGATAAAGGGGATATCACCACCGACCCCACAGAAATACAAACTACCATCAGAGAATACTATAAACACCTCTACGCAAATGAACTGGAAAACCTAGAAGAAATGGATAATTTCCTGGACACTTACACTCTTCCAAGACTAAACCAGGAAGAAGTTAAATCCCTGAATAGACCAATAGTAGGCTCTGAAATTGAGGCAATAATTAATAGCCTACCAACCAAAAAAAGTCCAGGACCAGATGGATTCACAGCTGAATTCTACCAGAGGTATAAGGAGGAGTTGGTACCATTCCTTCTGAAACTATTCCAATCAATAGAAAAAGAGGGAATCCTCCCTAACTCATTTTATGAGGCCAACATCATCCTGATACCAAAGCCTGGCAGAGACACAACAAAAAAAGAGAATTTTAGACCAATATCCCTGATGAACATCGATGCAAAAATCCTCAATAAAATACTGGCAAACCGGATTCAACAACACATCAAAAAGCTTATCCACCATGATCAAGTGGGTTTCATCCCTGGGATGCAAGGCTGGTTCAACATTCGCAAATCAATAAACATAATCCAGCATATAAACAGAACCAAAGACAAGAACCACATGATTATCGCAATAGATGCAGAAAAGGCTTTTGACAAAATTCAACAGCCCTTCATGCTAAAAACGCTCAATAAATTCGGTATTGATGGAACGTACCTCAAAATAATAAGAGCTATTTATGACAAACCCACAGCCAATATCATACTGAATGGGCAAAAACTGGAAAAATTCCCTTTGAAAACTGGCACAAGACAGGGATGCCCTCTCTCACCACTCCTATTCAACATAGTGTTGGAAGTTCTGGCTAGGGCAATTAGGCAAGAGAAAGAAATCAGGGGTATTCAGTTAGGAAAAGAAGAAGTCAAATTGTCCCTGTTTGCAGATGACATGATTGTATATTTAGAAAACCCCATTGTCTCAGCCCAAAATCTCCTTAAGCTGATAAGCAACTTCAGCAAAGTCTCAGGATACAAAATTAATGTGCAAAAATCACAAGCATTCTTATACACCAATAACAGACAAACACAGAGCCAAATCATGAATGAACTTCCATTCACAATTGCTTCAAAGAGAATAAAATACCTAGGAATCCAACTTACAAGGGATGTAAAGGACCTCTTCAAGGAGAACTACAAACCACTGCTCACTGAAATAAAAGGGGACACAAACAAATGGAAGAACATACCATGCTCATGGATAGGAAGAATCAATATCGTGAAAATGGCCATACTGCCCAAGGTAATTTATAGATTCAATGCCATCCCCATCAAGCTACCAATGAGTTTCTTCACAGAATTGGAAAAAACTGCTTTAAAGTTCATATGGAACCAAAAAAGAGCCCGCATCTCCAAGACAATCCTAAGTCAAAAGAACAAAGCTGGAGGCATCACGCTACCTGACTTCAAACTATACTACAAGGCTACAGTAACCAAAACAGCATGGTACTGGTACCAAAACAGAGATATAGACCAATGGAACAGAACAGAGTCCTCAGAAATAATACCACACATCTACAGCCATCTGATCTTTGACAAACCTGAGAAAAACAAGAAATGGGGAAAGGATTCCCTATTTAATAAATGGTGCTGGGAAAATTGGCTAGCCATAAGTAGAAAGCTGAAACTGGATCCTTTCCTTACTCCTTATACGAAAATTAATTCAAGATGGATTAGAGACTTAAATGTTAGACCTAATACCATAAAAATCCTAGAGGAAAACCTAGGTAGTACCATTCAGGACATAGGCATGGGCAAAGACTTCATGTCTAAAACACCAAAAGCAACGGCAGCAAAAGCTAAAATTGACAAATGGGATCTCATTAAACTAAAGAGCTTCTGCACAGCAAAAGAAACTACCATCAGAGTGAACAGGCAACCTACAGAATGGGAGACAATTTTTGCAATCTACTCATCTGACAAAGGGCTAATATCCAGAACCTACAAAGAACTCCAACAAATTTACAAGAAAAAAACAAACAACCCCATCAAAAAGTGGGCAAAGGATATGAACAGACATTTCTCAAAAGAGGACATTCATACAGCCAACAGACATATGAAAAAATGCTCATCATCACTGGCCATCAGAGAAATGCAAATCAAAACCACAATGAGATACCATCTCACACCAGTTAGAATGGCGATCATTCAAAAGTCAGGAAACAACAGGTGCTGGAGAGGATGTGGAGAAATAGGAACACTTTTACACTGTTGGTGGGATTGTAAACTAGTTCAACCATTATGGAAAACAGTATGGCGATTCCTCAAGGATCTAGAACTAGATGTACCATATGACCCAGCCATCCCATTACTGGGGATATACCCAAAGGATTATAAATTATGCTGCTATAAAGACACATGCACACGTATGTTTATTGCAGCACTATTCACAATAGCAAAGACTTGGAATCAACCCAAATGTCCATCAGTGACAGATTGGATTAAGAAAATGTGGCACATATACACCATGGAATACTATGCAGCCATAAAAAAGGATGAGTTTGCGTCCTTTGTAGGGACATGGATGCAGCTGGAAACCATCATTCTTAGCAAACTATCACAAGAACAGAAAACCAAACACCGCATGTTCTCACTCATAGGTGGGAACTGAACAACGAGATCACTTGGACTCAGGAAGGGGAACATCACACACCGGGGCCTATCATGGGGAGGGGGGAGGGGGGAGGGATTGCATTGGGAGTTATACCTGATGTAAATGACGAGTTGATGGGTGCAGCAGACTAACATGGCACAAGTATACATATGTAACAAACCTGCATGTTATGCACATGTACCCTACAACTTAAAGTATAATAATAATAAATAAATTAAAAAAAAAAAAAAAAAAAAAAAAAGAAAATTTTCTGGTAATCACATCAAAAAGTAAAAAGAAACAGATGAAATTAATTTTAACAATATATTTTATTTAACTTAATATATAAAAATTATTATTTCAACATGGAATTAAAATAAAAAATATTAATAAGATAGTCTCTATTCTTTTTATAGTACATCTCTGAAATTGGTTGTGCATGGTGATATGGGGTGAAATTAGGTGTGTAGCCGTATTTCAAGTCTTCAGTAGTTATGTAGTTATGGTCAGTAAAATGGCTACTGTTTTAGACAGCACAGATATGGAAAATCCAAACTAAGGCATAAACCATCATATTTTACTTGACTGGTGCCCTATTGATGAATATTGAGTTTGTTTCTATTACTCTTCCATTGTTTAATATTTTGATAAATATTCTTGAGCCTACTATATCTATGTGATTATTTCCCAAGACAAAATTTTAAAAATTGGTTTACTGTATTAAACTGGCCTCTAGAAGGACAGTTGTCCATTTCCCCTCACCCTCTGCAACACTTCCTTAGTCTTTTTCATATTTGTAAATCTGATAATGAGAGTTTAGACTTTAAATGTTTCTTCACCTTTTGGCAAACCAGAGACAGGTTTTTCTTTATTTTTCCTTTCTTAACATTGAAGACAGTAGATTAATAGGGAACTCCAACTACTGTTCTCATACCAGGCATGGGAGAGTCCTGCACACACATAAATATTTAATATTACAGCACATAAAATAAAATTATATACTATACTCTCAGCCTCCATTAAACTAAATTAGGGAGTAATCTAAAAATGGTCTTGTGGGACTTTTTCTATGATTGATTCCTCTAGCCCAGCATACCTGTGAATGTCTGATTGTCAAAGAGAGAAATAACAAATCTAGAGGCAGTTACAATTTAAAAAATCAAGGCCACAGTAACAAGAAAATCTGCTGAGTAATTTCAAAATACCTTACAAGCATTCCAATTTCATGGGCTGCTTGTTGATATTACCTGTTCTAAAAGAGAATTTATCTAAAGGTCCACATGGATATTGATCTTTAAATAAGGAAGATAGCCAAATAAACTTAAAATAGCTTGCAAAACAATCTCTTGAGCTCTAAGTTGTTTATGAGTCATTTTGCAGTAAAAGTGAAGTCATTTATCATGACTCAGAATTGATGGTTTCTGAGGCCCGATGATGAGTAGAAACGCCCCATTCCTGATATAAAGGATATTATTTTCACAGATGCTCAAGAAAGCCTACTTTGGGGATGTCTAAATATTTAACTCTTACATTTCAAACAATTACAGCCACTGGATCGATGTGTCATATTATTTGGGGAACATTTTGTAACTATTTTATCTTTCAGGACCACATGAATATAGTTCCTAAAGGAGATGTCTCACAGCATTCAGATTGAGAGGCAATAACTGGCATTGCAACCTACACAAACACACACACACACACACACACAGACACACACAGACACAGACACACACACACACACCAAACTTTGAAAATAAAGCTGATGCTTATATCCTTTATATATTTTGCAAATCCTACTGTGAGTTTTCCTAGTGGTATCTGTGCATTTGTGAATTTATGTATTTGAGATTATTTTGCCAAAATGAAGACAGTGGAAATATGTGTGGGGTGTGTTTGTGTGTGTGTGTATGTATATGTGTGTGTGTGTATGAAACTCGCATACAAACACAATTATGTCATAAATGCTGAGTGTGGCTGCTGAATTACAAGACCACTCTCATGTTTCGGCTAAGAAAGGGAGGTACAATATGGAAAAAAAAGACCTGCAGTAAAAAGCAGAAACTGGACATTAGTTTCTATAACTGCCTTTAATTTTGTAGGTAAAGACCATTCATAAATAGGTTCTGCATTTTAGCTCCAAAATGTTATTGCATGACACCCAGAAACACGAAGACATTTTTTGTATCTTTCTTGCAGGTTGGTGCTACCTAGTCAGCTGATTATTTTCACCAAGATCTTTGTTTAGTGTTAGGCTTGTTTCCTCCGAAGAACTTCTCAGAGGGCTGATATAGCTCATTGTTTTCTCTTTTCTTTCTGTAAACTGGACTTATTTTGGATGAACCACTCTTGGTTTGCCACTTTTTGGCCTCTGAGTTGCCTTTGACTTCATGGCTTCACTTCCTTCTCACACAATATTACCATTTAATCAGAAAAGACAGAACTGACAGATTTTACTTTTTAAAAAATATAAAAATAAGTAAGGAGGGTTACTAGTAATTTCTCAAATGTGTCACCTTCTAGCAGCTTAAAAGATTATCTGTCCATATGGCACAATACTTTTCTACTTTTTCTCTGATGCTGTCTTCTGCATCTTCACTGGACTTTGCCTTGAGTAGATTGACAGTAATGATTTCCCAGTTTCTACAACTTAATTTTGTTGATATAGTCAACTCTTGAAGTCAAATTCTCAACATTCTAAGTTAACACATGAGGATAGTGATCTTGTCACCTTGTCACCATCATTTAAAAACCACCAAATCCTCGATGATGATTTAAAAAAATGAATAGACAGAGAAAGAAATTGATTAGTAAGTAGAGATACAACAATAATTATAATAACCTTGAAGAGATATTAGTTAAGTGATGGCTGGTGATTGAAATTATCAAAAGCTTTTTAACCCACATGTCTGGCACCTTCCTGGGATACTATGAAGACTAAGACTGCCAACTGGAGCACCTCCACGTGGCTTGGTTTCTTCATAGTACAGGAGCCTCGGAGTACTTGAACTTCTTACACGGTGCTTTAGGGCTCAAAATGCAAGTGTTCTGGTTAAAAAAAAAAAGAAGAAGACGTTGCATTGACTTTTATGACTTAGCCATAGTAGTCACATAATGTCACATTAGCCAAAGCAATGATAGGTTCGTCCCAATTAAAAGGAGAGGAATCAAACTCCACCTTTTCATGGGGGAAGTCACAAGATAACATCACAGAAAACTGTGTTGAAATAGGAGATAATACTACAACCATCTTTGGAAAATGCAATCTGCCATAGCTTCATTCTCACAGAGCTTAGAGCTACTGGAGACTTCATATATTAATAAAATAGTCACATAAATGAGTGGATTAAATGTGATGAAGAAAAGGAATGTGGTTATAAAAGTATTAAAGAACAAAAGATGTGACCCAGAATGAGAATTTTGCAAAGTTTTCTTGAAGTATTAACTCCTGAACAATTGTTTAAAGGATGAGTAGCAATTAGCCAGGCAGGATATTTGTAGAAGGGAATGGAGCAGTAAGAGCATTTTAAATGAAGACAACACATGCAAAGATCCTATGGCAGAAGATACCATGGTTTATACAAGAGCCTGAAAGGAAGATGCAAGTGGCTAGAGCACAAAGAAGAGAATGCGAGATGAAATGAATCTAGAGAAGGAGACAGGAAAAAAAAAAGTATATATATATGAACTGGACCAGGGGAGCATGTGTCTACTGGTTTTAAAGGTAGGACCCAGAAGCTGCCCATCTCACTTTTCATTTCCCATTTAGGCAGAATAGTCACTTGGCCACACCTCACCATGACTTGGCTGGGAGATGCAGTTTGAAGCTGGGGAACCATGTGCCCAGCTAACACTCACTTGAACAGAGAAGGAGAAAGTGAGTGTCAGGATGAGATCCTGCAGGGATGCTGCTGAGCACCTCTGAGGGTGGTTAGGAGAACTACTGATAACATATGCCCTGCTCTGGCGCCCAGTAGGCCCTCCCTGAGCTCACAAGATGCTTCCCTCTCCCTGCCCAGGAGCTGGTGAAGATCCTGCACAAGGCACTGGAGGCCGCCCAGCAGGAGAAGAGGGCATCCAGCGCATACCTGGCGGCGGCTGAGGACAAGGACTGGCTGGAGCTGGTGCAGCACAAAGTGCGGCAGATCGTGGAGCTGGGCTGGCGGTTGGAGGCCCTGGAGCAGGAGTGGGAGAGCCTGGCACACACAGCGAACCTGCGGGAGCAGGAGGTGCAGTAACTACAGAAGAACGTGCAGCTGCTTATGGACAAGAACCACGCCAAGCAGCAGGTCATCTGCAAGCTCTCTGAAAAGGTCACCCAGGACTTCACGCAACCCCTTGACCAGTCTCCTTTGCCCCCCGACGCTGCCGACAGGGACTTCCTGAGCCAGCAGGAGAAGATAGAGCACCTAAAGGTAGGGGCCTTCCCTCCAGGGCCTGCCGTTCCTGCGGGTCCTCTGCCCCGGCCTTCAGGGTAGGGGTGCTCTCCACCCCTAAGGGTTTGCTAGGTGGAGTGGGGGATATCCCTTCATCCTAGAATATTCACATTGGAAACACATGTTCATGGGAATATTAGTCTGCGCTTCTTCACTTTCTTATATATATGGCTTTGTAAGGTACGTAAAGGAGTTTGGTCTTTTCCCAAACATGATCACGATCCACTGGAATACTTTAATAAAGAAAGTAACAAGGTCCGAGTTGGCTTTAAAAGGTAAATCTGCTTTAAATATGGAGAATTGATTGAAAGGGGGCAGAGATTCAGAGAAGAAGCAGAGAGACCAGTTTGAAAACTCTTATAATCCAAGCAAGAGATGACATCAGCTTGGACTAGTTTTGTCACAGGATTAATGGAGAGATGTGAAATCACTCAAGGAATATTAGAGAGTCAAATTCACAGGATGTGAGAGTGAGGACAAATAGAAGTAAGGAAGTAGAAGGTGTCTAGGATAATGCCTAGTTTTAAGGATTGCACAACTGAAAGGATACTGATGCTACTTACTGTGATTAAAAAGCACAGCAAGAGGCCATTTGGTTGTGGAAGATCAAGAATTTGGTCTTGGGCATGTTGAGTTTGATAGGGTTTTGGAACATTCGGTTGGAAATATTGAGGAGTAGGCAATTGGATGTAGACAATTGGATGCTCACAAGAAGCATGTGATATGGAGATACACATTTAGAAGTTATCTGCATATAGAGGGTTACTAAAGTCATGAGCATGAAGGACATCAGACCCATCATTTTGTTGAAATGTGTTGGACACCTGAAATTTTTGACTGCTTGAGACATGAAAGGAAATCTTTTCTCCTTTCTCTCCTGCCTAAAAGTGACTTTTGAGGAAAACATGGCATAGATTCAGCAGAGCCAAATTTGAAAGTCTAGACAAACTCAATCCAAGAACTTGCTTCTTAGATGTACAAACAGATTTAGAGACAATAGTAGCTGAGGTGAAATTAAAACTTAGAACTCTTGACTGCTACTTTATCCAGTCACTGCTCAACATACCCAGAGAGTTACTGAAAGCTTATATGTTTTGTTTTCATTGTAGAAAAAGAGCTTAGTTACCTTGTCTATCTGAAACTCTATAGAAAAAATTAAGCCTTCTCTGCAATCTTACTGAAATAACTTTCAAAACTATATTTACAAGATGAATCTAGAAAGATAAATCTTTTATAATACAATGATGCAGAATGATGGTTGAACAAACTTCTCTTTAATTTTCAGAGATAAGAGACACTACAAGAAACTATTCACTCACTTGGCAATATCAAGGACTTTCCTTCCCACTCATTCTCTGAATCTGAGACAGACATAAATACACTTATAAATGTTTCCATTTCAATTACACCTCAAACAATAATGCAAACCTGAGACATCTATGGATCCCAAGATCGTTTATTTTAGACAATCCCAATACTGCCTGAATACAATAGGCTTTCCGTGCTGCAACTTCATCAATACTTATTTGAACCATTATGTTGGAGAATGATATTTTACCAAATGATTTTGCATCAATACAAAATAGATCATAGTTGAATTAATTACTGAGTTATCTTCAGCCTTAAAATGTGTTGTGACAATGCACCAAAGAGTGAATTTTTTTGGTTGTTTTCTGAGATTGGTCTGAGGATCACTAGTGATGCATAAGGCTCCTTAGTGTCCTATAGAATGAATATTTTATAACTGAACAAGAACCATATTTTCATTTTTTAAAAGAAAATCATTGCCCTCTTTAATGGAAAATCAAGTGCCAGCCACTACCATCCCCTTGGCCCATGCACACGCAGGAAGGTCATGGCAAGATTGAAAATCAATAAGCAATTGATCTTAGGGGAAGCCATTGACTACCGCCAAAAGCCAAGGTGGACGTAAATTCAAATTTGCTCCTGTGAACCTCCAAAAATTTGAGACAGGCCCCAGTTAATTTAGAAAGTTTATTTTGCCAAGGTTGAGGATGCACTCATGACACAGCCTCAGGAAGTCCTGATGACATGTGCCCAGGGTGGTTGGGGAACAGTTTAGTTTTATACATTTTAGGGAGACATGAGACATCAATCAATGAGACATCAATCAATATATGTAAGAAGTACATTGGTTCGGTCTGGAAAGGTGGGACAACTTGAGGCAAAGGCAGGAAGACTCAAAGCAGGGAGGGAGCTTCCAGGTTTTGAATTTCTGATTAGCCTTTCCAAAGGAGGCAAATCAGATATGTGCCTATCTCAGCGAGCAGAAGGGGTGAGTGTGAACAGAATGGGAGGCAGATTTTCCCTACACAGTTTGCAGCTTGAGTTTTCCTTGGTGATTTTGGGGGCCCAAGATATTTTCCTTTAACGTTTCCCCCTTTTCTTTTTTAAAAATCTTTTGGAGAAAGCATTTTACAAGAAAATGAGTCTCTGCTCTCAGGTTTCATCTGATCTCTCATGGCTATGATGGTTTATTTCTAGATGGGTAGGTCACAAAAGCTCATTTTTAGCAGGTCTTGAAGTCTCATGTCCTGTGAGGAGAAAATAAGGGAGAGGAAGGAAGAAAAAACAACAACAAACAGAGGAACAATCCTGGAAAAATTGATCTAGGAAAAATTACTCTGAAATCCATACAATAGTAGGCAGGTACAAAAGTGGCTGATGTATGTAAATAGGTTGCTGTTATTTTCTTCTGAAGTTTAAATTGTCTGAGTTCTGTTCACAAGATTTTAAGAAAGCACAGCTTAGTTTTCAGTGACTCCAAATTAGGAAAGAAGGGGGAAAAAAAGGAAAAAAATAAAAAAAAATTAAAACATCATTTTGAAGACTTGTAGCCAACAAAAAATTAGAATTCAGCCCAAACTGTAGAAATAATGACAATTTAAAATCATTAGGCAAGACTAGAATCTAACAACAGGTGTACAATATTTTTGAAACAATTTTTATTTCTCCAGTTTTCTATTTTTGTTAAAGACAAATCATGGTAGGATGGGTTTGCTTTATTATACTTGGCCTAATTATTTGTATACAGTGCAGCAAGAATAATTATTTTTTACATAGGCTTTAAATTGGCTTTGATGGAATTTTGTTCCATAGAAGGAATCCCAGATAAGACTTTTTTAAAGCTGAGCCCAGCCATGGATTAGTGCCATCCAATATCTGTGAGTTGGGTGAATTTTCTCACCTCTTGAGGTTCAAAGATAAACCTGGGGCTTCTGCACCTGTCAGAAAGTGACATTCTTTACTTACTACAGGTCAGAAACCCTGTACAGGGACTGTCTACACAGAATATGTGGCCAGTTTTTCCACGGATTTTATTGGCCCCATAAGTCAAATTTGATTCCTTAAAGGAAAACACACCATTCCAGTCAAAGCCTTGGTAAAATAACCAGTTTCTCCAATTGTGTCCTGCTACAAATGAAAACAGATTCTCATCGCACTTGTGCAAATAACTGTAGTGCCATAAGTTAGGAATATTCATGAATAGTTTCCAATTCTGGAGAAATCAGGTAGAAAAACAAATATGCTCCAAATTTTGTTCATAGGTATATGCTAAATTGTTAAAAGCTGTCAATAAGGCCGGGCGCGGTGGCTCAAGCCTGTAATCCCAGCACTTTGGGAGGCCGAGACGGGCGGATCACGAGGTCAGGAGATCAAGACCATCCTGGCTAACACGGTGAAACCCCGTCTCTACTAAAAAATACAAAAATCTAGCCGGGCGAGGTGGCGGGCGCCTGTAGTCCCAGCTACTCGGGAGGCTGAGGCAGGAGAATGGCGTGAACCCGGGAGGCGGAGCTTGCAGTGAGCTGAGATCCGGCCACTGCACTCCAGCCTGGGCCACAGAGTGAGACTCCGCCTCAAAAAAAAAATAAAAAAATAAAAAAAAATAAAAAATAAAAGCTGTCAATAGCTCAAAAGAAAAGTTTTAAGACTCTGAAAAACAAAACAAAGGATCAGCAAACATATTAAGTAAAAAGTCAAAAAGATTGTTTCAGTCCATGCAGTTAACTCCTGTTCACCTTGATACTCATGAGCATTTTAGCTCTCCATGAGTCCTGAAAGTTTTTCCTCTATTCTGATGACACAATCTCCAAAGTTATCTCCAAAGTTATCAGAAACCTGCATTCAAGAGCAACTGTTGGAATTTTATAGCTGATTATAAAACCACCTTCTAAAGAGGACCAAAACAAGACATAATTGTCCATGGATGAAAAAAATGTTTAAAGGCAGCCATGGTTAAAAGACACGAATAACAAGGAAATATGTTACCTCTGTGGCACACAATAATTTTAACATGACAATTATGATTATTACAAATAATATACACTAAATTATATCAGAATTACAGGAGTTTCTTATAATTTTGGAACACATACAAATAACATATTTATAAATACAGCCTGAAGAAAACCAAACACCATTTCATATTTGACAATGCTTCCTATACAATTTTTATACCAAATAAGCCAAATTATGTCATTTTTGTACTTTAGGGGAACTAATATCTTAAAGGATTAGTTAGGTTAAAAAAAAAGACATAGTTTATAATTTGAATTTGAAAAGTTTGTCAAATATAAAAGGTTTAAAACACTTGACATTACAAAATAAGATTACAAGTAATTGTAAAGTCATTTATTTAACCAAAGTGATAATTAAAGGATTTCAAAAAGAAGTGACAAACTTTATTCTTTGACAGAGGAGACTTAATTTTCCAAACAATAAGACCTAATAAGAACAGCATGAAGCCAATTAAATTTCTTTTTCAAAATGTTATAAACAATCTACAAAATTTTAATCTCGATGATAAAATATAGCTTCCATAAGCCTTTTCTAACCTTTATTAAGGAGTTGGTTAGTGCTTCAACAAAACCTTGTTAATCTGACACAGGTGCCCATATGCTGGTCTTGCATCAGTGTGCCTTTGGCATTAATGATTGATTTATAGAGGAACTGCACGTATTTCATCTTTCGAAATTGGCCCTTAAAATCTTACACGCCAACCGCTTCCACAACAGTCCCTGGGTCTTGAGAAGTTGAAATCGCTTTAATGTTTTGCCCTGTGTCTCGGAAATGCAGTTTATTTTTATTGGCATCTTCCGTGGGGCCTAAAGATGAGGCTCTAATTGCTGTCAGTGTTTAAGATTTAGCAGCACTTCGTGTCCTTTTTAGATCCAGGAGTCAAAGGCTTGTAACTCAATGTCACAAGGACTTTAAAAGCATATATAGGAACATACATGGATGTAACAACCTTAATTTAAAAAACAAAACTTTATCTCAATTTTTTTTTCCTAAGCAAACCAAAACTTAATAATAATATTTGGACTTTCTGGTTTGTCCTGAACATCCCTCCTTCTTAAACAGCCAGTCATTTTATTTTAGGACTAAAATTTATCATATAAGATTCGTTCTCATATAAAATTATTTCTCTTTAAGCTTTCTTACCGCACACACACACACACATACACACACACACACACACATACACACACCTCTTTGTAACTTTCTTTACATCTCTTTTTACTTTCTGGTCCCTTTTACCTTGTTTTACACATAACCTTTAAATAAGCTTTGAATTAGATGAAAACTTTTCATCTTTGTTTTTTAAAAGGGCATGCTTGTTTTGCAAGAATTTTTTTTTACAATATATATTTTTCGGAAAATACTCAAATAATGAAATATCTATTATTTAATTTAACTTCATATTCTAAATTATGACCAGCTTTTCTACAAGTATTTATCCCATTACATTTACCTAATTATTTTATTTTAATTGTTTACCTAGATTATTTATGAAAAATGTGATAGTCATGAATTTAAAATTATGAAGCCACCATTGCAAAATTATAACTGAGACAGTGAAATAAGATTTGACTTCATGGACTCTGTCTTGCTCTTAACCTCCAAGCTGTCTTTGTTCATTCCTGGGCATAGGCAAAACTAACTCTGGGAGAAACTTAGTTTATAGCTTAGCTTTGAAACAAAAATGTTAGCAGTCCTTTCCCCAAAACAAACCTCCTTATTGCCTGTGGACTAGACTGCCTAAAGCCACAGGATTAGAAGTTACGGTAATCTTACTAAATTCAAGATACAGCTATTTTCATTAAACCCATATCAATATCTTTTATTAAAAATTATGCAGGCAAAAATCATTCTGTTTTGGATTGGTTTTATAGTTTTGCAACCCCTATACCAGGTTTTGACCCCCTATAGTATTTGGTAGGGATAAGTATGAAATTGCTTCATTAATAAATGCAAAACAAAAAATGTATGCTGGCAATTCTTAAGACATTTCTAATATTACTTTACCAATAATTTTAAAGCTAGCTTATTTATTAAAGATTTTCCTTAAGTTATATAAGTTTGAGAAAGCATTTGACTAGTCTTTTTTGGTATCTGATTTAAGTGCTTATATTTTTCTTTAAACTAATTAGAGTTCTGTTATGTATTTTTAGTAGTGAAACATTTTGTACAAAACACATAAATACACATAAAGATGTATTAGGCATGCAGATGGAGGTGCATTTTATAGATTTATAAAGAACCCGCCCCCTTTTTTTCTATCTAGGCTTTCTAATTCTTGATAACCTGCTTCGCAATCCTCGGCAGTTATCAACTAAACAGCCTTGAATTTGCACATTAAAGGAAACAACTCAGGTGAAAATCAAATAGCAAAATTTACGTCATAAGGTACAGAGAGTAAGTCTGATGGTGCTAAAGGGTGACATTTTTATTTTTCTTTGAGCCAAATTGAACATAAAATTAAACTACGCTCTTTCTTAAAAACCCAAGAGTAGCCTCTGTTGCAATAACTATTTCAGTCAAAAAAAAAAAAATCAGATGAAAACAGAATTCGGTCAACTAGAAGAAAACAAAAGCAAAAACAAACAAACAAAAACTTCTGCTCAAAAACAAAGACAACGTCTTAGGAGAAAAAAAGAAAAAAGTCCTAAAACATGAAGGCCTTTCAAATACAATCATGCACACATGCACGCATACACACACACATCTTGGATGTTAGCCTTTTAATTAAGCTAACTTTGACCTAACTCAAGTAACACTGAGCTTCTTTTTTTTTTTTTTTTTTGAGACGGAGTCTTGCTCTGTCGCCCAGGCTGGAGTGCTGTGGCCGGATCTCAGCTCACTGCAAGCTCCGCCTCCCGGGTTCCCGCCATTCTCCTGCCTCAGTCTCCCAAGTAGCTGGGACTACAGGCGCCCGCCACCTCGCCCGGCTAGTTTTTTGTATTTTTTTTAGTAGAGACGGGGTTTCACCGTGTTAGCCAGGATGGTCTCGATCTCCTGACCTCGTGATCCGCCCGTCTCGGCCTCCCAAAGTGCTGGGATTACAGGCTTGAGCCACCGGGCCCGGCCAACACTGAGCTTCTTAAAAACAAATTTTTTTTTCTGATTCCATATTTCAGCTAGGACAAAATGCTGCTAAACTAACAATGATCATACAAGTTATAGAATTTCTGAGTGCTCTAAGTGTAAGGAGAAATTAGCACCAGCTGGTTATTAAATGCTAACTTGAGTCGTTTAAAAGAAATTTGCAAGACAAAATCCCAAACCAGTTTCTTACCTAGTGATGGGTCTCAGGCTGTAGACTGCTCTCTAGCATCCTAGAAACAAGAAAAAAACAAAAAAACAAAAACAAAAACAAAAACCCGAAAAACTGAAACAAAACTCACCTTCCCAGTTGGAAGTGAGCTCAAACTCTATAAAGGAGTTACCCCCTTCCATTGTCATGGAAGCAGGAAAAAACTTGCCTTCCTTGAGTTGGAAGCAAATAAAACTCCAAAAAAGAGGAATTGTATAGCGAAATAAACTTTAGATCTCAACCACATTTTGGGAGATGAGGGATTCTCTGGAGGGGGTACTCCCAGACCTCAGCAAATTGTCCTATTGGTTTGAGCCATAAAGTTAGCTCATGCTGGTACCAAGCACTTGATAGGAGATGTGTCAAAGGTCAGGGGCATGTCCACTCAGAATTCCTCCATAGTTACCCCGAAAATTTGGGACAGGTCTCGGTTAATTTAGAAAGTTTATTTTGCTAAGGTCGAGGACATGTCCATGACACAGCTTCAGGAAGTCCTGACGACTTGCACCCAAAGTGGTTGGGGCACAGCTTAGTTTTATACACTTTAGGGAGACATGAGACATCAATCAATATATGTAAGAAGTACATTGGTTCATCTGGAAAGGTGGGACAACTGGAAGCAAAGGCAGGAAGACTGGAAGCACGGAGAAGGCTTCCAGGTCACAGATAGGTGATACATTCTCTTGAGTTTCTGATTAGCCTTTCCAAAGGAGGCAAGTCAGATATGCATCTATCTCAGTGAGCAGAGGGGTGACTTTGAATAGAATGGGAGGCAGGTTTTCCCTAAGCAGTTTGCAGCTTGAGTTTTCCTTAGTGATTTTGGGGGCCCAAGATATTTTTCTTTCACACTCCAAATAGTCCTGGTTTATACCAATAATCCTAGTTTATTAATAGTGCCTCTTTCACTCTCATATGTGCCCTGGATTAGATGATGTCTAACTATGCATTACTAATCTATTGTAATTAACTCTGCTCAAAGTTTGGGTATATTAGATTTTACTCTCCACCATTTGAACTGGAAAATGAAATTAGACTTCTGTGATTAATAGTGAAGGCTAAAACTGAAAATTCTTGAAGTAGAGAGGAGTGGGAGGGTAATGTTAAGCCATGAGTTAGTCAACATTATTAGCAATTTAAATTTATGAATAAGCAGGGGCTCCAAACTTGAGAAAAGATCTGCAGAATAGAGGGTGAGGAATTAGTGTGGAGGAGAGAGGAAAAGAAAAAATCAACATGTTTTATGCAGCAGTGGAACCTTATAGCAAATACTCATGAAATCCCAACGCCAAACTCATTTGCCATGAGACTGAGTTTCATTCCAGTGTGCCAGTTATTGGATTCCTATGAGACTGTTTCTCTCTTACAGGTTACCCTTGTTCTGTTTCCCCCAGAAGCAGACCTTAAGACAAGGGATTGAGTACTAGTCGTTTACCTGGGAGATGATCCTAGAAAGCACTGGTAGAGGAGTGGAGCACTGAGACAAAGAAAGGAGGGAAGCCAGTACAAGTGTGTTAATGAGCATATCACTGCTCTAGGGCTAAATCATACTGGGAATTCTTTTGGAGACAGGGTAAATGTTGACTTAGGGTCATCCACCCAAGGAGTTAGAAAGCTGAGCTATTTACCCACCATATCCAATGATCACTGGTGGAGGACTGTTTCCAGGAAAGTTAATTCCTTGGTACTTCCAGCCTGACCCTTATATGAGCTGGGCATTCTCTTGAGGCCAGAGGATATTCTCAATCAGAAAGTTTCATGTGCTTTAAATAAGACGCCATTAAACAGAGACATTGAATACCAAAAAGATGTGGATAGGCACTGACAGAACCTGCTATACTGATCATGTTTCAGTAGTCTGAATGTATTTCTCTTTATTGCTATAGAAATTGCCTAAGACAGTTCCCAATCACTTATTTATTTGATTCTTACATTTCCAAAATACTGACTAAGCAGCATCTGTCATACTATTTGATTTTATGAGTTTAATTGGGATAATGGAAATAAATAGGACAGTTCACTTTAGTGGGTTTATTTGGCCTACAATAGGGGCCTCTGAATGTATAAAGTATGTGAGAAAAACTGTTCATTAGTATGAACCACAATGATATTAAAATTTTCTTAAGATGCATATCTCTTTCTATTCAGTGCTAATGAGAGTCATTGTCAAAGATTGAGCATATTACAGAGCCATGGAGTTGAAAAAGCCCTTAGAAGTTACCTAATATGGCTTCTCCATAGTGTAAACATTTGCTCTACATCAAGAGATGGACATCCAGTTTCGGCTCTAAGTAGTTAAAAATATTTTAGCAGAGTATTCTCTTCTGAGCAGGAGTAAGTTGAAACTCATTTATAGTGACATACTTTGGTTAGGAATGAGATTTATGAAACTCCCAGTCAAGCTATTAAAATACATTAATATATTCATCCAATTTTGATCATTTTTGCCCCAACACAGTTAATTATTCTTTTAATTAAAAAATGACATCAATGTGGACATAAATGAGAAAAGCAGCCACTCACCTTCTGAAGTAGGATGACTGGAGTCTTTATTATTAAAATAATATAATTTATTGTGGAATGATTAACCATTTAAACTCAAACCTCTCTTTAGAATTAATTTTGCTACATCATGAGCTAAGAGCCACAATCATTTAAAATAATCAAACCCATTTTACAAATAGAACACAATGAAATACCCTTGCAGCAGATTTTATAAGCTGAAGCAGTTCCAGTGGGTGATTAAAATTTTCTAATAAACAACTTTTTTAAACCTCATTTGTTGAGTCTTCTTCCTGCAGGTGTTCTCTGAAAATATATCTTTTAATTGTGGTAAAATGTACATTACACAAAAGTTAGCATTTTAACCATTTTTAAGCATACGGTTCAGTGGCATTAAGAACAATCACTGCAACTATCACCACCATTCAGCTTCAGAACTTTTTTAATCTTTCAGAACTGAAATTCTGTACCTATTAAACAACAATTTCCTAGTTCCCCCTCCCTCCTCAGCTTCTGCAAACCACCATACTATTTTCTTCTTTATGAATTTGACTATTCTAGTGATGTGGTTTGGCTGTGTCCCCAACCAAATCTCACCTTGAATTGTAGTTCTAATAATCCCCACGTGTCATGGAGGGGACCCAGTGGGAGACAATTGAATCTTGGGGCTGGTTATCCCCATGCTGTTCTCGTGATAGAGGGTGAATTCTCACAACATCTGATTTATAAGGTGCTTTTCCCCCTTTGCTTGTCACTTCTCTTTCGGCCACCATGTGAAGAAAGACGTATTTGCTTCCCCTTCCACCATGACTGTAAGTTTCCTGAGACTTCCCCAGCCCTGTGTAACTGTGAGTCAATTAAGCCTCGTTCCTTTATAAATTACCCAGTCTTGGGAAGTTCTTTATAGCAGCATGAAAATGGACTAATACAGTAAACTGGTACCATGGAGCGTGGGATGCTGCTGTAAAGTTACCTGAAAATGTGGAAGCAACTTTGGAACTGGGTAACGGGCAGAGGTTGGAACAGTTTGGAGGGCTCAGAAGAAGACAGGAAAATGTGGAAAATTTTGGATCTTCCTAGAGGCTTGTTGAATGGCTTTGACCAAAATGCTGATAGTGATATGGACAATGAAGTCCAGGCTGAGGTGATCTCAGATGGAGATGAGGAACTTCTTGGGAACTGGAGCAAAGGTCACTCTTGTTATGCTTTAGCAAAGAGACTGGTGGCATTTTTCCCTTTCCCTAGGGATCTGTAGAACTTTGAACTTGAGAGAGATGATTTAGGGTATCTGGCGGAAGAAATTTCTAAGCAACAAAGCATTCAAGAGAAAGCAGAGCATAAAAATTTGGAAAATTTGCAGCCTAATGAAGTACTAGAAATGAAAAACCCATTTTCTGGAGGGAAATTCAAGCCCACTGCAGAAATTTGCATAAATAACAAGAAGCCAAATGTTAGTCACCAAGACAATGGGGAAAATGTCTCCAGGGCATGTCAGGGACCTTCGTGGGCAACCCCTTCCATCATAGACCTGGAGGCCTAGGAGGTTAAAAATGGTTTCATGGGCCAGGCCCAGGACCTTGTTACTTTGTGCAGTCTCAGGACTTGGTGCTCTGCATCCCAGCTGTGGCTAAAAGGGGCCAACATACAACTCAGGCCATTGTTTCAGAGGGTGAAAGCCCCAAGCCTTGGTGGCTTACATATGGTGTTGAGTCTGTGGGTGCACAGAAGTCAAAAGTTGCGGTTAGGAACCTCTGCCTAGATTTCAGAGGATGTATGGAAACACCTCAACGTCCAGGCAGAAGTCTGCTGCAGGGGCAGAGCCCTCATGAAGAACCTCTACTAGGGCAGTACAGCAGGGAAATGTGGGATTGGAACCCCCACACAAAGTCCCCACAGGGGCACTGCCTAGTGGAGCTGTGAGAAGAGGGCCACCATCCTCCAGACCCCAGAATGGTAAATCCACTGACAGCTTGCACTGTGCACCTGGAAAAGTCACAGACACTCAACACCAGCCATGAAAGCAGCTAGGAGGGGGGCTGTACTCTGCAAACTCACAGGGACAGAGCTGCCCAAGACCATGGGAGCCCACCTCTTGCATCAGTGTGACCTGGATGTGAGGCATGGAGTCAAAGGAGATCATTTTGGAACTTTAAGTTTTAATGAAATGACTGCCCTGTTGGATTTCAGACTTGCATGGGGCCTGTAGCCCCTTTGTTCTGGCCAATTTCTCCCATTTGGAATGGGCATATTTATGCAACGGCTGTACCCCCATTGTATCTAGGAAGTAACTAACTTGCTTTTGATTTTACAGGCTCATAGGTGGAAGGGAATTGCCTTGTCTCAGATGAGACTTTAGACTTAGACTTTTGGGTTAATACTAGAATGAGTTAAGCCTTTGGAGGCCTGTTGGAACAGCATAATTGTCTTTTGAAATATGAGCACATGAGATTTGGGAGGGGCCAGGGGTGGAATGATATGATTTGACTGTGTCCCCACCCAACTCTCATCTGAATTGTAGTTCCCACAATCCTCATGGGTTGTGGGAGGGACTGAGTGGGAGAAAATTGAATCACAGGGGCAGTTACCCCTATGCTGTTCCTGTGATAGTGAGTGAGTTCTCACAATATCTGATGGTTTTATAAGATGCTTTTCCCCCTTTGCTCAGCACTTCTCCTTCCTGCTGCCACATGAAGAAGGACATGTTTGCTTCCCCCTCCACCATGATTGCAAGTTTCCTGAGGCCACCCAGTCCTGCAGAACTGTAAGTCAAAC
The DNA here is from genome assembly GCF_008728515.1 of Papio anubis. Classification (NCBI taxonomy): domain Eukaryota; kingdom Metazoa; phylum Chordata; class Mammalia; order Primates; family Cercopithecidae; genus Papio; species Papio anubis. Next base: position 124,491,320 of record NC_044996.1, read on the forward strand.
TTCTTTTTTTTATAAATTACCCAGCTTCAGGTAGTTCTTTACAGCAGCATGAAAATGGACAAGTACATCTAGATGCCTCATATAAGTGAAATCATATAGCATTTGTCCTTTTGTGACTGGCTTATTTGAAAAAGTGCTTCTTAACTCTTCCTTCCAAATTCACTAAAATTGATGCATGACATCAGGTGCTGACACTTTCCTCTGAACTCAAGCTCTGGTGAAAATGCATGTATACCCAATACATAGTCAGCTCACTGATGGTTAGGAAACAGCAACACACATCTCATCCTCTGCCAAAAAAAAATTAATTTCATTGTCCTTGCAGGAAGATTCACAGAAGGCCCATCCAGGTGCTTTATATAAAAATAACAGTTCCCTCCAGCTACCTAACCCAGATTTTAAGTTATGTAAAATGAGTTACTTAGAAGGAAAATTCTAAATAAACACATTGTAGCATTGTGGCAATGCAGTTAGCCTGATTTTTTTCAGCAGTACTTCCATCCATTCCTCAAAAGATTCAGCAGCAAATTTTGACTGGTCTCTGAAAATCTCTTCTCATCTCATTCCCTTTCCAGTGATTGGTTTGGAGGAAAATGTAAGCCCCAGTTATGTCCAGTGACTAAGGGGAAGTTAGCAAAACAGCTTCTGAGAAAGGGTGTCTTGCTCTTCACAAAGGTGCATGTGGGAAATATCAGTCCTTTTCTTTTTCAGGAGATTTTTATACCTATCTGTGATGCTATCTTGTGACCATGAGGAGTGCTAAGCTGAATCAGAAATCCCTCATGCTGAGGACAGCACAATAAAGACTTTGGGACTTAGCGGTTTTAACCAGTCACTGAGTTAACAAACCCTGGAACAATCCCACCTCAAGACTTCAGGTAATATGAGATTACAATTTTTTTATTGTTTAACCCAGTTGATATGGAGTTATCTGTTACTTGAAGACACTTAACTGATTGCATAATGTCACTTAACTAATTGCATGTAGGTTCCATGATGTCACAGGATGATTTTCCTGGGAAGCAAATGCTGAGATGGAGTTTAGTTCACAGGACGATTCTTTTTTTTTTTTTTTTTTTTTTTTGAGACGGAGTCTCGCGCTGTGTCACCCAGGCTGGAGTGCAGTGGCGCGATCTAGGCTCACTGCAAGCTCCGCCTCCCAGGTTCACGCCATTCTCCTGCCTCAGCCTCCGAGTAGCTGGGACTACAGGCGCCCGCCACCACGCCCGGCTAGTTTTTTGTATTTTTAGTAGAGACGGGGTTTCACCATGTTAGCCCGGATGGTCTCGATCTCCTGACCTCGTGATCCACCCGCCTCGGCCTCCCAAAGTGCTGGGATTACAGGCTTGAGCCACCGCGCCCGGCCCACAGGACGATTCTTAAGGAGTGTCTTATGGAAGGGAGGAGAAGAAAGCAGAACTAGGCAGAAGAAATGAAGCTGTGAGGTAAGCAATGACACATGGGCTACTTCATGGAAAGATCCAAGATGGGCCAAGATAACCAGGCCTTTTTACCCTCACCTCCATTAGTTATTGGAATACATCCACTTGGGAAGGATATGACCTCAGGCAACTAATGCAATCTTTGTAATGATATTTGAAAATTATCTGCACCAATAGTACTCTCAGCGGCTTGTGCAAGAAGTTCTTCACCAAAGAGTTATCTGGATGGTACATGAGCGTGTCTACCACACATGATTATAGGAACCATTCAAAGAACAGACACCCGCCTAGACCCAGAAAAAATATATGTCCCTAAGACTCACAAGAGCTGCCTAACTTTTGGTAGGCTCTGGCTTATGCTAGTGATAGCAGTCACGTATTTTTGCTATACTTGCCTTAATTTAACTTCATTTTGCTTGGAGGTCAAAGGCTACTAATTGAATTGTCTATAAATATCCATATATTACAACTAAGCTGTTGTTCATTTGGGTTTAAGACAATCAAATTTGTTTGGTGTTTACTGAATGACTAGCTAACCTTCCTTGACTTCCTTGCCAACCCGTCCCCTCTTATAACTCCTCCCTTAACTTCTTATACACTACTGAATCTTCTGTCTGAGTTCCTCTGTCATCTGTTTCTCTGCTTGATCTTTAGCCACGGGTGCTGTCTGAGGAACCATTCTCAGCACCAACTTGATTCTCTCATCAATGTTTCACTTACTGAGCATGACCTGTCATGGTTTTTGCTCTCCTCCAAGCTTATAGAATTCTCAGGTGATTTCTAGCTCTAGCCTTTAAACTAATCATCAGCCGTGTATCTTCAGGAACCTCCCAGACATATTTGTACTTTCAACTTCATGTGGTATAGAAATAATTCATTATCATTCTCCATAAAACAAACTCATTTTCCCAACTTTATAGTTCTCTTGGGTCAAATATTTATCAGTCACCATCATTCAAAATCTTGAATTCACATCTGGATACCAGATATGAAAGACGGGGGAGAGTTAGTCATTTACCTAATTTGACTGCTTAATCTTTAAAATCTCTTTACTCTTGTTTTTTGCTCTTTTTCTCAGTACTTCCTCTTATTTTGATAATATTTTAAATTTACCTCTGTGATCATACTGAGCATACTACATTCTAATTACTATATGTATTTTTCAACGTTTTTCAACATTTTTCCTGTACTAGACTGAAAGTTCATTGAAAGCAGGAACTGCAACATTTTTTTTTTTTTTTGATTCCCAATGTTTAGAACATGCTTACTATATGGTGGATGCTTAATAAGTGGTTTTGGAACAATGACTAATCCTAGTCCAATACTTTGTCACTTCTGCATTACATCAGTGGCCTCTTTGTAGTCTCTGCAGATGTTTTGAGTGTCCCACATCACATTTCATCCAGATCAGACTACTGCCAACAGTATCCCACTTCAGGTACTTTGAGCTGCTCCAAGCCTTCCCACCTCTGGGCTTTCTCTGAAGTTTTTTAAAACTGCTCGTCTCAAGGGAGTACTTGAGAAAACTGCACATCTCAAACCCAGATATGTGGGGTTATTAACAAGTCTCTATAGGAAGAAAAAATCGTTCCCTTTACCCTTTTATGTTCAGTACAAAGGGCACTGCAAAATAAACTGACAAAAGACAGATTAACAGGAAAAAAGACATGAAAATTTTATATATTTTTTTCCAACTCTTATTTTAGATTCAGGGGGTACATATATAGGTGTGTTACATGGGTAAAATGTGTATTACCATGGGTAAAATGTGTATAATTGGTATAGAAATTATTTCATCACCCAAGTAGTGAGCACAGTACTTTACAGGTAGTTTTTCTATCCTCACCCTCCACACACCTTCCACCCTCAGGTAAGCCCGAGTGTATATTGTTTCCTTCATTGTGTCCATGAGTAATCAATGTTTACCTCCCACTTATAAGTGAAAACATGCAGTATTTGGTTTTCTATTCTTGAATTAATTTGCTTAGGATAATGGCCCATAGCTTCATCCATACTGCTGCAAAAGACATAATATCATTCATTTTTATGGCTGCATAGTAATCTATGGTATATAAGTACCACATTTTCTTTATCCAGTCCACTGTTGATGGACATCTAGGTTGATGCCATGTCTTTGCTATTGTGAATAGTGCTGCAATGAACATACCCATGCATGTGTCTTTATGGTAGGATGATTTACACTCTTTTGGGTATATACCCAGTAATGAGATTGCAGGGTCAAGTGGTAGTTCTGTTTTATTTTATTTTATTGAGACAGGTCTCATTCTGTCACCCAGGCTGGAGTGCAGTGGCATGATCTCGGCTCATTGCAACCTCTGCCTCCCAGACTCAAGTAATTCTCCTGCCTGAGCCTCCCGAGTAGCTGGAATTACAGGCATGCACCACCACACCTGGCTAATTTTTGTATTTTCAGTAGAGACGGGATTTCGCCACGTTGGCCAGGCTGGTCTCAAACTCCTGATCTCAAGTGATCTGCCCACCTCGGCTTCCTAAGGGGCTGGGATTACAGGCGTGAGCCATCGCGCCTACACCTGGCCAGTAATTCCATTTTAAGTTCTTCAAGAACTCTCCAGACTAATTTCCACAGTGGCTGAACTAATTTGCATTGCAACCAGCAGTGTATCAGGGTTGCCTTTTCTCTGGAATGTTGACAGCATTTGTTAATTTTTGACTTTTCAGTAATAGCCATTCTGACTGGTGTAAGATGGTGTCTCACTGTGATTTTGATTTGCGTTTCTCTAATGATTAGTGATGTTAAGCATTTTTCATATGCTTATTGGCTATGTGTATGTCTTCTTTTGAGAAGCATCTCTTCATGTCCTTTGCCCATTTTTTAATGGTTGTTTGTTTTGGGCTTGTTGATTTGTTTCAGTTCCTTATAGATTCTGGATAATAGACCTTTTTCAGATGCATAGTTTGCAAATATTTTCTCCCATTCTGTATGTTATCTGTTTATTCTGTTGACACTTGCTTTGCTGTGCAGAAGCTCTTTAGTTTAATTAGGTCCCACTTGTGAATTTTTGTTTTTGTTGCAATTGTTTTTGGAGCCTTCATCATGAAATCTTTGCTGAGGCCTATGTCAAAAATAGCATTTCCTAGATTTTCTTCTATAATTTTTATGGTTTTAGGTTGTACATTTAAGTTTTAATTCATCATGAGTTGATTTTTATATATGTGAAGAGAAAGGGTCCAGTTTCAATCTTCCGCATATGGCTAGCCAGTTATCCTAGTGCTATTTTTTGAATAGGGAGTATTTTCTCCATTACTTGTTTTTTTTTTTTTTTTTTTTTTTTTTTTTTTGAGACGGAGTCTCGCGCTGTCGCCCAGGCTGGAGTGCAGTGGCGCGATCTCGGCTCACTGCAAGCTCCGCCTCCCGGGTTCACGCCATTCTCCTGCCTCAGCCTCCTGAGTAGCTGGGACTACAGGCGCCCACCACCGCGCCCGGCTAATTTTTTGTATTTTTAGTAGAGACAGGGTTTCACTGTGGTCTCGATCTCCTGACCTTGTGATCCGCCCGCCTCGGCCTCCCAAAGTGCTGGGATTACAGGCGTGAGCCACCGCGCCCGGCCTCCATTACTTGTTATTGTTGACTTTGCTGAATATTGGAATGTTGTAGGTGTGCAGCTTTATTTCTGGGTTCTCATTCTATTCCATTGGTTTATGTGTCTGTTTTTGTACCAGTACCATGCTGTTCTGGTTATTGAGGCCTTGTAGTATAGTTTGAAGTTGGGTAGTGTAATGCCTCCAGCTTTGTTCTTTTTGCTTAGGATGGCTTTGGACATTAGGGCTCATTTTTTATTCCATATGAAATGTAGAATAGCTTTTTCTAATTCTGTGAAAAACGAGATTGGTAGTTTGATATGAATAACAATAAATCTGTAAATTGCTTTGGGCAGTATGGCCATTTTAACAATATTGATTTTTACTATCCATGAGCATGGAATGTTTTTCCATTCATTTGTGTTGTCTCTAATTTCTTTCAGCAGTGTTTTGTAATTCTCGTTATTGAGATCTTTCACTTCCCTGGTTAGCTGTATTCCTAGGTATTTTATTCTTTTTGTGGCTATTGTGAATGGGATTGCTTTCTTGATTTGGCCCTCAGCTTGGACATTATTGGTGTATAGAAATGCTACTGAGTTTTGTACATTGGTTTTTGTATCCTAAAACTTTGCTGAAGTTGTTTATCAGATCTAGGAGCTTTTGGGCAGAGACAGTGGGGTTTTCTACATATAGAATCAAATTGTCTGTGAAGAGAGATAGCTTGACTTCCTCTCTTCCTATTTGGATACATTCTATTGCTTTTTCTTGCCTGCTTGCTCTGGCTAGGACTTTCAGAACTATGTTCAATAGAAGTGGTGACAGTAGGCATCCTTGTCTTGTTCCAGTTCTCAAGGGGAATGTTTCCAGCTTTTATATACCTGTTCAGTATGATGGCTGTGAGTTTGTCATAGATGGCTTATATTAATTTGAGCTGTGCTCCACTGATGCCTAGTCTATTGATGGTTTTGGATGTTGAATCTTATTGAAAGCCTTTTCTGCATCTGTTGAGATGATCATGTGGCTTCTGTTTTTAGTTCTATTTATTTGATGAATCACATTTATTGATTTGCATATGTTGAACCAACTTTGCATCCCAGGAATAAAGTCTATTGATCATGGTGGACTAGCTTTTTGATGTGCTGCTGGATTCAGTTTGTTAATATTTTTGTTAAGGACTTTTGTATCTACATTCATTAGGGATATTACCCTGAAGCTTTCTTTTTTGATTGTGTCTCTGCCAGGTTTTGTTATTGGAATGATGCTGGCCTCATAAAATGATTTAGCGAGGAGTCCCTCCTCCTTGATTTTTTGGAATAGCTTCAGTAGGATTCATATCAACTCTTATTTATGCATCTGGTAGAATTCAGCTGTGAATCCATCTGGTCCAGGGCTTTTTTTGGTTGGTAAGTTTTTTATTGCTGATTCAACTTCAGAACTTGTTATTGGTCTGTTTAGGGTTTCACTTTCTTCCTGATTCAATCTTGGGAGGTTGTATGTTTCCAGGAATTTATCCATTTCTTCTGGGTTTTCTTGTTCGTGTGCATAGAGGTATTGGTAGTGGTCTCTGGTTTTGTTTGTTTGTTTGTTTTTGTATTTCTGTGGGGTTGGTGGTAATGTCCCTTTTGTTGTTTCTGATTGTATTTATTTGAATCTTCTCTCTTTTTTTCTTTATCAGTCTAGATAGCAGTCTATCAAGGTTATTTATTATTTTAAAGAAACAACTTTTCGCTTTGTTGATCTTTCATGTGGTTTTTCACATCCCAATTTTGTTCGGTTCTGCTCTGGTTTTGGTTCTTTCTTTTAATCTGCTAGCTTTGGGATTGGTGTGCTCTTGTTTTTCTAGTTCCTCTAGATGTGATGTGAATTTATTAATCTGAGATCCTTCTAAATTTTGATGTGAGCATTTAGCAGTATAAACTTTCCTCTTAACACTCCTTTAGCTGTGGCCCAGAGATTCTGGTATATTGTATGTTTGTTCTCATTAGTTTCAAAGAATTTCTTGATTTCTCCTTTTATTTCATTATTTACCCAAAACTCACTTGGGAGCAGATTGCTTAATTTTCTTGTAATTATATGGTTCTAAGAGATCTTCTTAGTATTGACTTCTATTTTAACTGCATTGTGATGCAAGAGTATGGTTGGTATAATTTTGGTTTTTTGGAATTTGTTGAGAATCGCTTTTAGAATATGTTCCATGTGCAGATGAGAAGAATGTATATTCTGTTGTTGCTAGATGGAGTGTCCTGTAGATGCCCATTAGGTCCATTTTGTCAAGTGTTGAGCTTACGTCCCAAGTATCTTTGTTAGTTTTCTGCCTCAGTAATCTGGGCAAATACCATCAGTGATACACTGAAGTATCCCATTATTATTGTGTGGTTATCTTAGTCTCTTCATAGGTCTCTAAGAACTTTTTTAATGAATTTGGGTGCCCCAATGTTGGGTGCATATATATTTAAAATAGTTAAGTGTTCTTGTTGAATTGAATTCTTTATCATAATGTACTGCCCTTCTTTGTCCTTTTTGATTGTTGTTGCTTTAAAGTCTGTTTTGTCTGAATTAAGAATGGAAATCCCTGCTCTTTTTTGTTTTCAGTTTGCTTAATAGATCTTTCTCCATCCCTTTACTTTAAGCCTATAGGTGTCATTGCATGTCAGACAAGTCTCTTAAAGATAGCATACAGTTGGGTCTTGCTTCTATATCAACATGCCACTTTTTAAGTGGGGCATTTAGCCCTTTTATGTTCAAGGTTAATATTGATATGTGCAAATTTAATCCTTTCATAGTGTTGTTAGCTTGCTGTTATGCAGACTTGATTGTGTTGATCCTTTATAGCTTCAATGGTTTATGTATAATACTTAAGTGTATTTTCATGGTGACTGGTAACAGTCTTTTGTCTCCATGTTTAGCACTCTCTTAAAGACCTATTTTAAGGCAGATCTCGTGGTAGTGAATTCCCTTAGCATTTGCTTGTCTGAAAAGGATTTTATTTATCCTTTGCTTACGAAGCTTGATTTGACTGGATATGAAATTATTGGTTGGAATTTTTTTTTTAAGAATGCTGAATATAGGACCCCAATTTCTTGTGGCTTGTAGGGTTTCTGCTAAAAGATCTGCTATTAGTCTCATGGGATTCCCTTTGTAGGTGACCTACCCAATCACTCTAGGTGCCTTTAATACTTTTTTCTGCCATGTTGACCTTAGATAATCTGATGACTATGTGTCTTTGGAATGGCAATCTTGTGTAGAATCTCACAGAGGTTCTCTGAATTTCTTGAATTTTAATGTTGACCTCTCTAGCAAGGCTGGAGAAATTTTCAAGAACAATACCCTCAAATATGTTTTTCATATTGCTTGCTCACTATCTCTCTCTCTCTCTCTCTCTGTCTTTCAGGGATGCCAATGAGTCATAAATTAATCTCTTTACATAATCCCATATTTCTCAGAGTTTTTTTTTCATTGTTTTCTATTATTTTTTATTTATTTTTGTCTGACTGAGTTGATTCGAGGAACCAATCTTTGAGCTCTGAGATTCTTTCCTCTGCTTGGTCTAGTCTGCTGTTAATACTTCTGATTGTATTATGAAATTTCTGTAGTGAGATTTTCAGCTCTGTCAGATCAGTTTGTTTATTTATAAAATGGCTGTTTCATTTTTCAGCTCTTGAATTGCTTTACTGGATTTCTTTGATTCTTTGTTTGGATTTCCACTTTCTCTTAAATCTCGATGATCTGGATCCAGGTTCTGAATTCTATGTTTGTAATTTTAAACACTTTGGTCTGGTTAAGAACCATTGCTTGGAAGGTAGTGCAGTTGTTTGGAGGTAAGAAGACACTCTGGCTTTTAGAGATGCCAGAGTTCCTGCACTATTTCTTTCTCATCTGAATGTTCCTTTAATCTTTGAAGTTGTTGTTCTTTAGATGGAGCTTTTTGCTTTTATATTCTTTGATGCCCTTCAGGGTGTGACTGTGATATAAGTTGACTTCAGTTGACTGGCTTTATTTCTGGATAATTTCAGGGACTAAGGCTCATGTCAGCATTCTTAGGCTGCATACTTTAATCCTGGAGGGCTAGGACCAGGCCCATGTCTTTGTTTCTGGTCTCTTGAGGTTAAGCATTTGCTGCACTGGTGGGTCCATTGTGCTCCTGGTCCACCAGCAACAACACTTCACTGGGAAGTACCAGAAAAAGTGCTTCATTAGAGTGGTAGCAGCAGGGTCTGTGTTCATGCACGTGCACCACCAGCAGCAGGGCAGGAACGTGTCGGGGTCTGTGGGCACATATTCACCAGCAGCAGCAGAGCAACATGGTCTGCCCATGTGCATGAGGCAGCAGCAGTACAGTGGTGCAGCCGGGTTTATGTACTGTGCGCCAGCAGGGGCAAGATAGTGGCGGTGAGGTCCACATGTGCCCATGCACCAGCGATGTCAGTACGATGAAGTCCACACATGTGCACACACTGGCAAAGTGGTAGGGATAGGTTGCGGGTGAATGCATGCCAGTTGAGTGATGAGGGAGGCCTCAGGCAGGTGTGCACTGTTGGGAGTCATCTTCGAAAGCTCTCTGACAGGTGGGATCTGTCAGCAAAAGAGCTATGGCAATACCCTCTGGGAAATACTCTAATTTGGCATCTGAAGCTGTGCTGCAAGTGGATGAAATGAAGCAGGGGCCCTGGTAGAGGCCAGCAGACAGGGCAGTACTCAGATCAGACTGGCCCTGTCTCATGGGCAAGAAAGCCCTGTTCTGTCAAAGTCTGACAGTCAACAAAGGCCAAAGTCACCTAGAGGATCATGGCAAGACTTGAGGGATGGGCATCCCTGGACGTGTTCCAGCCATTCTCAAACCAAACCCTGGGGATTCTGTGGAGGCTGGAGTCCTGTCCCTGACATCTCTCCAAGCAGCTCTCCCTGCTGACTCAAATGTTCATGGGTGTCATGGGGTCTCCTGCAGCTAGGATTCTCAGGGAGCATGGCAAGAGTGGGCCACTCCATGCTATTTAACTCACTCCTTCCCCAGGAGTCGCTTGGGGCCAGGATTGAGTCCTGGTGCTTAGCAACCCCATACAGGGTTCTCAGCTTCCTCACCCTTGAGTCCAGGGTCCACATCCACCTTCTGTCCTGTCTCAATGCATTCCTTCCTAAGATCTGCTTGGAGTGTGTCAATTTTCTTTATGGTCTTATATCTCAATGGAAGAAGTTATTCTTGGCTGCATCTAGTTGGCCAACCTATCTCCATCAGCTGCTTCTAGAACACGGTTAAGGAATCTCGCTTGCAGCCTCTGCAGGCTGCCTCCAAAGACTCAGGGCCAGTTAGAACAAACTGGAAGCCAGGCTGACTACACAGTTTTATTCTTCTCTGGCTCCTGCAGTTCCTTCAGCACTCACACAAAATCCCTGACTGACTCTGACCAATTGACATAATCTTGAGGCTTTATAAGGAGAGAGCTAGAGCTGGAGAGGGACAGTGAGGGTAACCCAATTGTGCTGGTCAGCTTGGATGAAGAGAAAAAAGCTTTTTAAGAGTAGAAAAAAATTTAAAAAGCTATTCTTTTCTTCCACGTCCCCTACCCAAAGCTAGTCTCTCAGAAGCACTTTTCCCTTCTGTCCAGACTTGCAAACTTTTCCTCACTCTAGTCCTAAAGATCTACTTTCCTCCCACAAATTTTATTTGATGTTAATATTTTTACACGACATAGGAGTCTCACAGAAAGGGAAGTGAAAACCACAAAGAGGCAGTCAGACCCAGGGGATTCAACGGGCAGTAAATTTGTGAATCAGTGACAAGACAAAGGAAAATGATTGTATGCATCTAGGCGTGGTAAACTGTGGGAAGTTAAATATATGGGAGAAGCTAATGGAAGATAAGTATTATTTAGTAAGGTTTGTTATGCAGATTCCTCTCCTCTTGGTGTTGTTTCTGGGTTGGTTAGAGTCTAGAGTTGACTTGGTGATTAATAGTCTTTCTCCCCTTCCTGGTAGGAGAAAAGGGAGGGGGAACACCTTCAAAATGGAAATTTATTCCCTGGTTTAAGGTAAATAGCGGGGGAGTAGATAGCGTTTTTCTGAATCTGCTGTTTTATATTTGCCTTCAGCTCAAAAAAAAAAAAAAAAAAAAAAAAAAGGAAAGAAAAGAAAAAAAACCTCTTATGTCAAAGTGGCATACTTGGAAGTGGCATATTTTGATCTCCTTCACCTCTCAGAGGAAAATCTTAATCAGTGGAAGGCTGGGAGTTGAAGAACAAAAGCCCTAGTCCCCCTCCTAGTAGGCATTGTATAGGCTTTTTAGTAAAACCAGTGGAATCCTGCCCCCACTGCCTATAGCAAAGACCTACGCAATGCACCCTTATAATGGCTTTCACTTTCCCCCTTTCCTTATAAAGTTTCCTGGCCTCATGTTTAGATAAATTACCGCCTTTGAATTCTTTCTTAGGCTCTGCTTTCGGGGAACCCAAACTAGGACAATTTTCTTACTTCTACTCCTTCCCTACCCCAGTACTCCTAGAATAGTGACTGGTGAATTGCTCTGAATTATTGCTTTTAAACATCTCTTGCTACCCTTCACAGAACTCCCCTCCTATGGTCTGGCCGTGTCCTCCCCAAATTCACACATTAAAATTTGATAACCAATGTGATAACTTTAAGAGACAGGGCATTTAGGTGATGATTAAATCATAGAGGCAGAGGATTAGCATTCTTATAAAAGAGGTGCAATGCAGCTATTTGCCCCTTTTGCCATGTGAAGACACAGCAAGAGATGCCATCTTGGAATCAGAAACAAGACCCTCACCAGACACTGAACCTGCTGTTCCCTTGATCTTGAACTTCCCAGCCTCCATAACTGTAAGCAATAAATGTATGCTGTTTATAAATTACCCAGTCTGAGGTATTTTCTTATAGCAGCATTAACAACATTAAGATATTATCTAATTATTAGGGTTATTAGGGTTTTAGGTTTAGTGAATAAAAATAGAGGACACCCATGTATAAACAACAAATAATTTATTGCTATAAGTACATTCCAAGTAATATTTGAAATATATTTGTACCAATAAATTATCTTTTGTTTATCTGAAATTCAACTTTAACTGAGTATTCTGTATTTTATTTAGCAATCCTGCCAATTGCTCCCTTATTTTCAAAAAGCCATCTAAATTCACATCTCATCATTTACACGTTTCCATGATATGAACCTCATTCTATCAATATAACCTCTTCCACTTCTTCCAAATGCAAGCTCTTCTTTCCAACTAGAATTTGAGAGTAAGAGAGAATTAATCATCATCATTATCATCATCGCCATTATCATAATTCCTTTGATCCTCTGAAGCATTTAACAGTTTTCTAAATACTTGTCTGTGCCTTATTTTATTAGTTTCTCTCAATGCCCTGTGTTATAGCTTGAACAAAACTTTTAATTACAAATGTAAAATTTGTGGAAATTGTGACAAATAAGAGGTGACCATATTGTGAAATCTGATATTAATAAGACCTCAGGCCTCAGGACTGGCCTACGTGGACAGGTATTGGAGAAGGGCTCTCAAACCCAGGATATCAATCTCCAAGTCATGTGTTTTTTCCACGGTATCATGAATTTCCTATTTAAATTTCTTCTTTTTACAGAGTAGGAAACTGAGGCACCAAGAAGTTAAGTGAGTGAGGCACAGGACAGTACTAGTTCTCCACTATTTGACAGTCAGCAAGTTGTTTACTATCAGTGGGACTTCATTTCCTCATCTGTAACATGAAGCTCTCAGAGCAGAAGGCCTCTGTTTTCTTTAGTTTCCAACTCTTATAGTTTACCCAAGCTCATGCAGCTAAATAATCCAAAGCTAATGGTAGAGCATAACCCACTGAGAGAGCTTGTCAGATAGAGGGTCTCATAGACAGCTCTGTCCTTCAAATATTTCTCCTACTATAACTTATAGTCATCCAGCCTTCATAAGGAACTATTTAGTATTATTTGTTCTTATGAATAAAATGCTCTGTTCTCCGCACTTAAATTAAAAAGTGGGCAATTTGGGTCTTTTATAGTGTAACAGAAACCACACTAAATTATGTTGCTGTTGGTTCTTAATTAATTTTGTTTTTTCTCCACTTTCCCCTGGGGGGAAAAATTGATTCTCTATCCAGGGTTAAGCAAATAATAATTACCTAAAAAGTCAAATATTCATTGTAAGTTGTGCTTATTGATCTTATTTTTTAATAAATTAATACTTTTTGTAGATCAAAGAACAGGACCTATTTTTCCTTCCCCAGGGTAAGTGAATGAATGCCTTCTTAGAACATTAAAAAAACACTTGTAGTAGCAAAGGGAAGGAAATCCCATAACATAATTTTGTTTCTACTATAAATTTGGCCATCACCACAAACTTTACTCTATCTTCCTACCTTCCTGTTTGAGAGGTGGTGAGAAAAAGTACAAAGAATGCTGGGTTTGAATCCAGAAATATGTGGATTTAATTGTGGCACCTCCACCTAGCTGTGTGACCTTCAACAAGTTACCGAACCATTGGCATTTGTAACTGTTGTTTTTTTCAGTGGCTTAGTGCTATGGTTTGAACGTGTCCCCCAAAGTTCTTGTGTTGGAGACTTAATCCCCAATGCAACAGTGTTGGCAGGTGGGGGCCTTATAAGAGGTAATTAGATTATTAGGGTTCTGCCCTCATGAATGGTTAATGTCATTATCACAGGACTGAGTTAGTTATCGCAAGAGTGGGTTGTTATAAAAGTGAGTTCAGCTCTCTCTTGCTGTCTCATACACACCTTCTCTTGCCCTTCTGCTGTGGGTTATTATTGTTGATTGCTGTTTGATTAATGGATTGAACAAGTAGGTTACCCAAGGGCAACTTCCTCTTGCACCAAGTAACTAACATTTGTAATGTGCCCTTCTTGACAACAAGAAGAGCCTTGTCAGATGCAGGCCTCTCAACCCTGGACTCCCCAGCCTCCAGAACTATAAGAAATAAATCTGCTTTTTATAAATAACTCAGTCTTGGGTATTTCGTTATAACTGCACAAAACAGACTAAAACACTTAGTAAGCGTTCTATTGAAGAAATAAATGACAGAACTTTCCCTGGTTATTTTGGGGGAGTATTACTTATTATTTAGTATTGAGTGTCTCCTACTCCTGCACATGGGAAAGTGTAGCAGTGGGCCTACTGCCCCACATTTGCAGTCAGATTTGATACATGTTAGAAAACATATCATATGCAAAAGTGCAATTCACAGGAAATAATATCTTAATGGCCTGTCAGTTCTCTGGTATCACTCTCTTCTGGGTGACTGTGCCTACAGATTCCTTGGGTCCAGGTAGTATTGCTAGGCTGACTCTTAGAAAGATCCCTGCTGTAATTCTCCCAGGCATTGGAGGGGTTGTTGCCTTTTCCTAGTCAATCTTCCTTACCTCCCCAGGGCATCATCAATTTCCTTCCCTCTTTCCCTGGAAAACTTATTGAAATGACCAAAAATATACCCACTTTACTATAAACGAACATGCCATTTCACCCAGGAACGTAAAACTATGTTCTCTCCCAGAGTATATTTTTTCAGCTTCAGTTTCTGACCAAGCATCTCACAGGATGCCTCTCACCCTTGGCAACTTTCTACTCTAGATAAAGATTTATTCCTCCATACAAGGATCAGAGTCATTTTTGGCAAACAGAGACATTCAATCATCATCATGAGCTAAATGCCTCATCCTCCCTCTGGATCACAGAGTCCTAGAGGGTAGGATCCAAATCTTATGGTTACAAGCAGAGAATTCCAAGATGAAAGGGCCTCTACATTTCTAAAACTCTGATTTTATAGTCTTTGCTGGAATCTGCTTTACAATTTATTTGTCAAGCAGTCATTTATCTCCTGTCTGAACATCTCTGATTTCCCTCTCTGGTTACTCATAAAAGATATTTGGTTATTATTATTGATTGCTGTTTGGTGAATGGATTGAACAAGTAGGTTACCCAAGGGCAGCTTCCTCTTCCACCAAGTAACTAACGTTTGTAGGGGGAAGAAAAATATTCTTCTATCCATCCTAGGTTCGTTGCCGAGGCCACTGTAACAAAAGATTAACAAGAGAAAAGCCATAAAAATATATTAATACAAGTTTTATGTAACAAGGGGGGTCTTCATAAGGAAATAAAGACCCCAAGAAACAGGTAACTTTAATTTTTTTTAATAAAAAAAGAGAGAAGAGTCATGAAGAAATGTGAGAGCACAAAAGGGGTGTGATCCAATGGTAATAAACTAAGCAAGACATGTTTGCTCAGATTCTTCTTCTCTGTGTGTCTGTGTCTTCAGAGATAAGAATGCTCCTTTCCTCCATGGTATAGGGAAGGCACCTCTCACCTGAGGGTCTTATGACCTGCTTCAGGGAAGGTCTGAAAATCCTTCCTAGGTTTTATGATCTGCTTCAGTGGGGGAAGGAAGGGGGAAAGTCAGAGAGACCTTCCAGCTTCTTTGGTTTTCTCAAATTTCTTCAGCTTAAACATTTGATATGCCAAGGTAACATTTTGGGGTAGCATGTCCCGAACCCATCATAATGTTCATTGTTCCAAAATGTTGGTCCAAAATACATGGAGACCCTATCATACGCAGGCACCTCTTAGCCGATACGTGAATATGCATGTGCACACCGCCCCACCCCACCCCACACAGGCAAAACTCAAAGAATGCCATAAGCAAAATAAGAAATCTTTGGAAGATTATCTTCACTTTTTTAAAAAGAATTCTGTAGGAAGTAAAAAAACAAACTGAAACTTATCTCTGTTTAAGTTTTCAAGCAGTT
The DNA here is from genome assembly GCF_008728515.1 of Papio anubis. Classification (NCBI taxonomy): domain Eukaryota; kingdom Metazoa; phylum Chordata; class Mammalia; order Primates; family Cercopithecidae; genus Papio; species Papio anubis. The sequence continues at coordinate 124,507,102 of NC_044996.1, forward strand.
ATACCTAATAGAAAAAAATATGAGACCATAAATCCTCTAGTTGGTTAATAAATGAGAAAAAGAGTGAACAAGCCCTACTTTGAAAGTCAATCCTGTTACCTCTGATTGCGAAAATGATCCTTTTGGAAGGAAGTTAAATGAATATATTTTGTTTGTCCAAGGGCCATCACATATCAAATGATCATTTTGTCTAAACATAATTCATTTTTTGAGAGAAAGCAAGCAGCAATATCCCAGGCACCTTCTTTCCTTTTCTGATGAATCGGCCTCACATGCCTCTGAATAATCAATTTCCACCAGAACATTTCCAAGTCTGTAACTAAGGACAACATAGGTAAAGATGTACAATGATTTGTTTTTTATTAATCATTCTTCAGTGGTAGGATCAACTAACATATGTAAATGTCAGTTAGTTACAAATAGACAAAAGCTGGGATGGTTTCAGTAGGACATTGGAGAAAGCACACTGTATGTTCAATGGTGTTTGAACCTTTTTTTTTTAAGCTGAGAAATAGTATGTGGAATCCTAATGCAGTACATAAAATAGCTAAAAGAGTGTATGCTGGGCTTAAATTTGGCAGGTGAGCAGGACAGACAAGATATGGACAGGGACTGAGGCTACCTAGTGGTCTTTCCCCCTCTTTTCTTCCCCCACCCACCCTCAATCCTCTTAACAGCCTTGAATATCTTGAGAGGACATTTAGGATTCCTTGGAACATAATTTAAAAATTAATGGCAGAGTGCTAAATAGATGTACTGTAGCAATTGATGAAGTCTTATTCTAATCCTGGATCCAAAGTATTAGCCATAAGAATCAGTGCAAATTATCAGGACTTTCTGAGCTCATTTGACATTTGTAGAATTGAGATGGCATTCGAATTAGGATAAATTAGATAACACTTATACAGTAGTCCCACCCTTATCCATGGTTTCACTTTTGCGGTTTCAATTACCCACAGTCAACCATGGACTGAAAATATTAAATGGAAAATTCCAGAAGTAAACAATGTATAAGTTTTACATTGTGAGCTATTCTAAGTAGTGTGATGAAATTTTATGCTGCTCTGCTCCAACTGGCGCAGGATGTGAATCATCCAGGGATTTAGTAGCCATCTCAGTTATCAGATTGTTGTGGCATAAAAGCGCTTGTGTTCTTGTATCCTTTATTTTACTTAATAATGGCACCAAAGCACAAGAGCAGTTATGCTGGAATACTGTTATAGTTGTTCTATTTTATTATTAGTTGTTGTTTTTCATCTCTCTCTGTGCCTAATTTTTAAGTTAAACTTTATCATAAGTATGTATGTGTAGGAAAAAACATAGTCTATATAGGGTTTGGTACTATCTGAAGTTTCAAGCATCCACTGGGGGTCTTGTAACATATCCCCTGCAGATAAGGGTTGGAGGGACTATTGTAAAAAGTCAAGTAGGTATACCTGTCATATAAGAGTTGCTTAAAAAATTGCAGCTATTGTTGTTATCCAGGGGAAATACTTAAGTTTTCAGTGTTACTCTGAAAGAACTCTGTGCTGAGGGTTTCTGAAGAATCACATTGTTGAAAATCATGGCTTATTTTGGGTACGTTGATGGACACAGAGACAAACACCATCTTTTACAAATTCTGTCAGGTGCTTTCAGGATCCCAGTTTTAACAACCCAAACTATGATAGTAGTATCGGTGCTTTTTTTCCTACTGGCTTGGGATTATAAATGAACATGGAGGAAAAGAGAATAAATATAACTGTAGTTTGAGGAAAAATGTGAATGGAGGTAAGAAGACACTTTCACTGCCGAAGAGATCTCTTGCCCCAGCATAACTCCCAGGCTTAGGCAAGCTTTCTTTTGACCTAAGGCATTAGCGTTCTTCAGAATCAGCAGGTCAGACAACTTCAGTGCTTGGAATGGACTTAGAAATCATTTACAGTCATGCACCGCATAAGAACATTTCAATCAATGATGTTGGTCCCATAAGATTATAATAGAGCTGAAAATTCCTAATGCCTAAGTGACATACAAGACTTTGTAATATCTCAGTGCAACACATTACTCACCTGTTTGTGGTGATGCTGGTGTAAATAACAACATGTTGTACAGGTTTGTAGCCTAGTAGCAATGGGCTATACCATATAGCTTAGGTGTGTAGTAGGGTATATGATCTAGGTTTGTATAAGTACACTCTATGATGTTTGCACAGTAACAAAATCACCTGACAATGCATTTCCAAGAGCATGTCCCCATCTGATACATGACTGTTCAAATGCCTCATTTTACTGGGCAGCAAACGGTGAGGAGGGGTGCAAGGGAGACAAGGAAGGCTCAGAGGTAGTTTTTGAAATGTAAATACTTCTGGGAGAAAGACCTGTTAAGTCTTTATTAACTCCTTACTATGAATTACAATGGCGTTTCCATTGTAGAGTAGGGAAGGACTATTGTCTCCTGTGGACCAACACACTGCCAAGGATAGTGAGGGGTCTTAGATACCCAAGCCCAGTCTCAGGTCTTCAGGTCAGGGGAGCTGAAAATAAAAAGGACCCCAGGGAAAAGGAGCCCCAGTAAAGTAATTTTTACCATCTTTGTACCCTCAGTGGAGCTGACTGAGCTGACCATGTTGAGGACCTCAGCAAATTTGGTGAGGCTTCTGTCCTTACACATCTCTTTCCCTAGAATCTATCTAATCACTCCCTCCAGCCCCAAAGAAGCAGAAAGTGATTGGACTTCATCAAGGCCATGCCTCTGCTCTCTAGTGAAGATGAAGACATTGGGGAGTTGGGGGTAAGAAGACTGCAGACAAGTAAAAACTTAAGCAAAGTTCAGACTATTTGGGATATGCTAAATTCTGGTCCCTCCTTCCTTCATGCTTTCCCCTGACCGTCACTCCCAAAACAAGGCAAGAGTGAGATGAGCCAGGAGCATGAGCTACTGAGTCTAACTCTTTTGTCAGGAGTCGTTGTGCAGCTTAGGAGCTCAGTAGATTGTTACTCTGGAAAGCCTCTGTCCATTCCCTGAGAGATCTACCTGGTGTCAGGATTGGCACCGATCTCAAGAAGGAAGAAGCTTCCCAGTTTAGAAGCCTCCAAAAAAATTAGCAGTTGAGTGGAGATTCAAACAGTCCTTCTAATGCTGTCCAATAGCATTTTCTGGGATGACAGAGATATTTTATCTAAATATTCTGTGCTGCCCAATACCATAGCTGCTAGTCACAGGTGGCTATTGAACACATGAAATGTGATTAGTAAGACTGAGGAAGTGGATTTTTAATTTTATTTATTTTTAATTAACTTAAATATTATGATATCCACATGTAACTAGTAGCAGCTGTGTTGGACAGCACAGCTTAGTCACCACTACCCTCCCCCCACCCCATTATCTTGTGTCCTCATGTTACCCTGGGGTCCTTGCTCCCAGAGCTCCCAAGATGGTGGCGGGCTGCTTCCAAGATGGCAGCAGGCCACTTCCAAGATGATGGCAAGCCTCCTGTTCTCTGACCTGGGGTTCTCGGCCTCACGGATTCCAAGGAATGGAATCTTGGGCCATGCAGTGAGTGTTATAGCTGTATTAGAAGCCATGTGTCAAGGAAGAGAACGTGGAACCCAGTGACTACTGTTCAGCTTGATTAGGACAAACCCGGGCACTTAACCCTGCAGGAACAATGGCAAGCCTTTAGCCCAATCGGGAGCAGCAATGGGCGCCTCGCTGGATCAGGAGCACAGCAGACACCCTGCTGAATCTGGAGGGATAGAAGTCAGTAGCAGGTCTGCCACCACAGCAAACAGTGGTGGTGGACGGTGAGTGAAAGCTCAGCTTGAGCAGTAACAAACACGGATCAGAAGAGAGTGCAGTTGCAAGATTAAATAGAGTGAAAATAGAGCTCCCATACAAAGGGAGGGGACCCAAAGAGGGTAGCCCTTGCTGGCTCGGATGCCTGGGTTTGTATCCCGATCACTGCCCCTCCCGCTGTGCTCTCAGGCAATAGATGATTGGCTCTTTCTTTACCTCCTGTTTTTGCCTAATTAGCCTTTTAGTGAGCTCTCTTTTCTACCTGATTGGTCAGGTGTGAGCTAAGTTGCAAGCCCTGTGTTTAAAGGTGGATGTGGTTGCCTTCCCAGCTAGGCTTAGGGATTCTTCGTCCGCCTAGGAAATCCAGCTAGTCCTGTCTCTCACTCAGTGGTCACTGCCCAAGGTTTTATGACCTATCAAGACAATACGATTGATTTCACTGATGTCATTTTATTGCTCTATTGAAAAAATTATTTCCAGGAAGTCAAAATTGTTAAGGAAAGTTTATTCATTTTACAAATGGATGGTATTTCACACATTGCTTATCACTTACTCAAAAATGCAAAGTTCAAAACTGGTAAGATGCTGATGTACCGAGTTTTTTAGGCAAGACATTTAACCTCACTGGACCTTTGATTCCTCAACTGTAAAAGAACAAGTTTATACTAAATGAACCTGAAGGCCTTTACCAGCTCTAAAAGGAGATGATTTGAAACGGCTGCTGTGATGGTAAAAAGATTATATATGTTCAAATAAGTAAAATTATGGAAGGAGTTGCCATTTCTGGTAAGGTGGTTAGAAATTTAGTAATAAACATGAATTCAATACAATTACAGGGAGCAATAGCAAAGCATAAAAACAAAGTATAAGGTGAATATGGGCCCGGAGTGATGGCTCACGCCTGTAATCCCAGCACTTTGGGAGGCCGAGGTGGGAGGATCACTTGAGGCTAGGAGTTCAAGGCCAGCCTAGGCAACATGGTGAAACCCCATCTCTACAAAAAAAGAAAAGATGTATACAAAGGATCTAACTTCAAGGCAGAAAGTGTGAGAAAGCTGGTTGCTCCCTAGATGGCTCACTGTTCTCACTACCCATTGTACAAAATGAGCATTTCTGTTAATCAATTCTAATAAAGCTCGTAAGTCTACCTTACAGTTTGCTATAAATACTGAAACATATACTACATTTGTTTATGTTACTTTGAGAACTTTTAGAGACTGTAAAGCAAGAATTGACAAATAAGTCAGTTTCCAACTATCAGGAGGAAATTCCTTTGACCTCAACCCTGGTGAAAAGACACACTGGCTGTACTATCGAAAGCACAGTTTTCACATGAATTGACATCACCCAACATCAGCCCAAACACCTTGTGAGCCTAAATCTTAAGACAGCCAGAATTGAACCTCTTTTGGGGGAAAATGTTGCTTCTACAATGGGCCTCCATAAGTAATAAAACATTTCTAGCACCAGAAATCCAAGTACACCAAAGACCAACTGAAAATGTTAGTCATACCAGTACTATTAAAGGACAAACTCTGGCAGCCTGTAGCTAACGTTGCATATGTGGAGAATTCTACAATCTGGGTGCAGCATTCTGAGGAAATTCTGCCCACAGCATGAATCTGTAACCCACCAGAAACAAAGCACTTCTAAATGCTAATAATAATAGCTAACGATTACATAGCACTTACTATGGCCAGACATTGATCTTATGTCTGGTAAGTGTCAGAGTAAGCCTGAATCTTCATGAAAAGCATGAAAGCTTGACTCATTTATGCTTAGTTTGGAGTACTTAGCCAGTAATACCAGTGATACTAATGAAGCACTGTCTAATTAAAATGCTTAAAACTTCTGAATAGGTGAAATTCTGTAACAATCACATTTATATAAATTATTTTATAAAATGCATTGGAAATTACCTAGAGATCAAAAAGTTATTAACATGAATGTAGAATTTTCCTTCTTTTATCTGGGGGAAAAAAAAAGTCTCAAACAATTGGGGAAAAAATGTGGTGATATCTGTCCTAATTTACAGAGACTCCAGCGCAGGCAAACAAAAAAGACAGCGTTCCTTGAATCATTCAAGACTGGTGAGCCCCTCCCATGGGAATTTTGCACCTCAATATCACTTGGTGATGTCTAAGAATAGATTGACTTATTCACTGTTCTGATTTCTCTTTTTACAATTACTAGTTCCTTCTGACTAACCTTAGAATAAAACAGAAATGTGTTACCAATGATCTGCATTGGTAACTTTTCTCTCAACAGGCCTTCTTCTAGAAAACATTCCTTTAAATTTTCATCTTGCTTAATTTTTTTTCCTTTTAGCCTTGCTTAGTGCCATTTTAGCTACAATCAAAAACATATATGTCTTGGATTATATAAAAGTATTACCTGTGGTGAATCCATACAGGTCTGCCGCAACCTCAACTCTTGCCTCTGCAGAAGAAAGAATTCAATGGAGGGGCATAAGGCAGAAGGAGAGACCAGGCAAGTTTTAGAGCAGGAGTGAAAGTTTATTAAAAAGCTTTAGAGCATGAATGAAAAGAAAGTAAAGTATACTTGGAAGAGGGCCAAGAGGGCAACTTGAAAGACAAGTTTGTGATTTGACCTTTTGACATGGGGTTTTATATCATACACTGGCATACTTTCAGGATCTTGGGTCCCTTCTTCCCTGATTCTTCCCTTGGGGTGTGCTGTCTGCATGCACAATGGCCTGCTAGCATGTGGGAGGGGAGCATACACAGTGTTTACTGGAGTTTTATGCATGCTCACTTGAGGCTTTCTTCCCTTACCAATCTAGCATTCCTGGACGAAGGTCATATACCAGTTAAACTTTGCCACTTTGCCTCTTAATGCATATGCTCGATCTCACTCCCCCAGTCCCTGAGATCTTATTGGAAAGCCACTAATCACCAGTTTCAGGTTTTTGCTATCTATAGGGAGACTGCCTTTCCCTGGCTCTGGCTGTGTCCAATTATTATCTTAGAGAGACAGTTAACAACTGCCTGATCATCTCCTGATGGTCGCCTGACATTCCTGATGGGGTGAGGGGAGCCCTCTCCTGTCCTACTCATGCCTGACTAGCTACCTACTATAACAAAAGTTATGTTCTTAAAATCTATTGTATAAGCTTCCTCAGAATGAAGGAGTTAAGCTTTACAGTCTGGAAAATCAGGATTTGAACTTACTAGAAGACAATCTTTGCAACTTACTTCACCTCTTCACCTTTTGTATATTATTATTCCCTATTTTCTTTTCTTTTTTTTTTTTTGAGACGGAGTTTTGCTCTTGTTGCGCAAGCTGGAGTGCAATGATGTGATCTTGGCTCACTGCAACCTCTGCCTCCTGGGTTCAAGCGATTCTCCTGCCGTAGCCTCCCAAGTAGCTAGGTTACAGGCATGTGCCACCTCACCCAGCTAATTTTTTTTTTGTATTTTTAGTAGAGACGGGGTTTCACCATGTTGGTCAGGCTGGTCTCAAACTCCTGACCTCTAGTGATTCACCCGCCTTGGCCTCCCAAAGTTCTGGGATTACAGGCGTGAGCTACCACACCCAGCCACTGTTCCATATTTTCAATGAAACTGGTTAGTAAAGTCAACCTCACATACAGTGGTGCCCTCAGTTCATAAGAGCTCTTAAATGTTCAAAACTTTTGTGAACTAGTTTTTATTCACAGCCTTTATTATAAATTAAATTACATAAATTATGCTTTTATGTTAAAACAAATAATACTCATAATCCACTTTCTAATTATTTTACTAAATTTTATTATTATCTGTATTCTTGAAGTTACTTATGTTTACTGTACTTGTATGGTGGAAATACTATATAGCAGTATGCTACTGGGTATCTCTTCCTAGCCCTGCTGTGTTTGTGAAGTCAGGTTGGTAGCTGGAATTCAGCCAAGGTGAAAATATTTACACTGTAGAAATCAGCAAACACTACAAATTCAGGCTGTTTGTCCTCTGAGATAGTCGTTTATCAAGCATTTACCAGCTCATCACTGCTCATGTATATGGTATAAGAATCAAATGAAATAATGTGTAATAGGTGCTTAAGTGCTATATTAGTCCATTCTCACACTGCTATAAAGACAGTACCCAAGACTGAGTAATTCATAAAGGAAAGAGATTTAATCGACCCACAGTTCTGCATGGATGAACAGGCCTCAGGAAACTTACAATCATGGCAAAAGGGGAAACAGGCACCTTCTTCACAAAGCGGCAGGAGAGAGAAGAGTGCTCAAAGGCTGAAGAGCCTGGCACTTATCAAACAACCAGATTTTGTGAGAATTCACTATCACAAGAACAGCATGGGGAAAAAGGACCCATGATCCAATCACCTTTCACTTGGTCCCTCCCCTGTTACTTGGGGATTACAGTTCGAAATGTGATTTGGGTGGGGACACAGAGCCAAACCATATTTGTGTGTAATTCATATTTTGTAGTCAATAAATGTTAGTTGTTCTCTTAGCATTATTAATTTTTATTATCATGCAGTTAATCAGTAAATCAGTTCTTCATTGTCTAATTCAGTGCTTTTAAAGGTTTCTTAGAGCATATAAAAATGCAATACTACGAAATATTTCCATAATGACATGGATCTCAACTTCCTTAACATAATAGCAGTGCTATCTACACTGTGTCCTAATTTTGATTAGTGATGCCTTTTATGGAAATTTAATTATTATTATTTTTTAGTTCTAGTTCAACCCTCTCATCTGTCAGAGAAGGAAACAGGGTCCCAAAAGCCTAGTGTTTTGCCTAAGGCCTCAAGGGCATCTAGTAGTGAAATACGTTACCAATATAATTTACAAAGTCTTTGGATACTTTTATAAATGAATAAGTTGTTTAGTAAGAGTGTGAGTCAATGGTTTTTATTATGGTATTTATGATGTCTTTGTGAAAACTTGGGGCAACATATATAGAAATTGAACCATAGGAAATTACCATGTTTGTAAGTAAGAAATAGTCAAATATTGATAACGCCAATATGGCTCTACCTAACCTGATATATTTAAACTAACAAGCTGATACTCGAAGTGATATGATCCTTCCATTTCTTCCCCACTCCTGTCTTGCAACAAAATGATATTTATTTATTTATTTATTTTGAGACTGAATTTTGCTCTTGTTGCCCAGGCTGCAGTGCAATGGCATGATCTTGGCTCACTGCAACCTCTGCCTGTTGAGTTCAAGTGATTCTCCTGCCTCAGCCTCCCGAGTAGCTGGGATTACAGGCATGTGCCACCATGCCCGGCTAATTTTTTGTAATTTTTTTAGTAGAGATGGGGTTTCTCCATGTTGGTCAGGCTGTTCTCGAACTCCTGACTTCGTGATCCACCCACCTCGGCCTCCCAAAGTGCTGGGATTACAGGCGTGAGCCACCACGCCCGGCCATAATGTAATTAAGATGAATTCAGTCATAAGCATGTGAGCTACAGAGGTTTAAATCAGGGTTTGTGGAATTATTTGGCTAGATAAACTTTATGGTTTCTATGCTAAAGAGTGATACTATGCTACCATTGTACTTAACAAAAGAATTATCCCCGGGCTTTGAGATGAAGAAGGACAGAATAAATAGTCGATACATGTTTGTATGCAATTTGTGTCATTTTCTGGTTTGGATTTAAAACCAAAGAATGGCAAAATTATATGTATTACCCTAGGCTTTAAAAAAACACTCACCACATAAGCATTAGCTTTGAAAACCCTAAATTGCTATTAAAAAATGGTCAAGCCAAAATAGAAGAAAATCTGTGGTTTTATGCCCAATATACAATTACACAATAACAGAATTTATATGCTTCCAGTTGGATTCACAAAACCTCCTTAATGTACTAAAGTGTGGTCTAATTGCTTACTAATAAAAGGGGGGAAACAGTCTCTAATTAGATAAATACCTTTTATAGTGATCTTAGTAACATACTGTTTGTCAGGGGGAAGCAAACAGTTGGGAATGTGTGATCAATGGCTGTTTTCACCCTGTTTTTCCTGGTGGGACAGGGTCAGTTTGGAATGCACTGGTTCTCGCCCAGAGCTGCTCAGCATTCCAGACTAACAGCTCAAATCAGCTCCTTCTTTAGTCAACAGTATTCAAGGGATGAAAGGCAGGAATGGTTTCTATTATTATTATTATTTTTAACCACATAATTGGAGTCAAAATAGTAATTGACTCTTGTTTGTTTCTCCAGCCTGTCCTCTGGGAATAACTTCAGGGTCCAAGCAGTTCTCAAAGTCCCTAAACAAGTTTCTGTTTTCATTAATTCCTGGAGATTCTACCTTTCTCCTTTTTAAAAAACTGCTTGCTTTGAATTAAGGGCTCTTATTCTGAAAAGCTTAAGAAAGAAGCTGTCCCTTTAGAAAACTGAGTTGGAGAACACTAGAATGTGTGGTCATGGGAGTCATAAGGCCTGAGTTCTAATCCTAGGTGTGTTACTAATTCATTGTGAAACCTTGACAGTATCACTTGAATTCCAAGTATCTCAGTGTTCCCATTTGTAAAATAAAGTTTGAGGAAGAAGGCAAAGTGCTGGTGTACTCTGAATTGCTGTGAGACAAGAGTGACAAAGGCATGGGCAAAAAGGGAATAAGGAATGGAACGCACAAACTGCACTGGGCTTGAGAGATGGACTGTATTGGGTGTGCTGGGCTATGCTTAAGAGAGAAATTATGGAAACACAAGTGAGGTGCTGGAAGCATGTAAGGAGAATGAGGTTATTAAATAAACCAGTTCCTGTTCTTCTGAGTATTTTCTACATCTAGGTGTCCTGGTAGAGGCCTCACTAGTTTCATCTATATTTGTAGCCTAGTCTCAACTCAGTAAAAACTCAGTTCATGTTTGTTGAATCTGATCTACTTTGCCTGAAGTTAACTGAGTTTATCTTTTTTCTTACTCCCTAAGACAAGGGTAATAGTTCCTTAAAACAACAACAATAACAGAACTTAAAACAAATAACAAAGCAAAACAAAACTCATAATTTTTCTTATTATAAAAATCATCCATGCTTACTAGAAAAATTTAGAAAGTAAAATAAGAATATAACATCCATAATCAACAACCATTTCTTCTCAGTGATTTTTTCCTAAACATTTTTTGTATAATTAGCATTACATAGAATAGATGATTTTATATTGTGACTTTTCATTTAAAATGACAAAATCATTTTTTTTTTTTTTTTTTTTTTTTTTGAGACGGAGTCTCGCTCTGTTGCCCAGGCTGGAGTGCAGTGGCCAGATCTCAGCTCACTGCAAGCTCCGCCTCCCGGGTTCCCGCTATTCTCCTGCCTCAGCCTCCCGAGTAGCTGGGACCACAGGCGCCGCCACCTCGCCCGGCTAATTTTTTGTGTTTTTAGTAGAGACGGGGTTTCGCCGTGTTAGCCAGGATGGTCTCGATCTCCTGACCTTGTGATCCGCCCATCTCGGCCTCCCAAAGTGCTGGGATTACAGGCTTGAGCCACCGCGCCCGGCCACTAAAATGACAAAATTTAATTTCTATTATACTTTTAAAATTTTTTTGTTTTTAATTTTTGTGAGTACATAGTAGATGTGTGTGTGTATATATTGTATGATTTAATTACTTCCTTTTTGTTTTCTGTGTATCTATGTTTTTTTATTTGTGCTTATCCAGAAACATATATATTTCTGGGTTACATGAGTATGAGATATTTTGACACAGGCATGCAATGCATAATAATCACATCAGGGTAAATGAGCATCCATCACCTCAATTAAATTATATACTATTTTGGTTATTTTTAAATGTACAACTGAATTATTATTGATTATAGTCACCCCGTTGTGGTTGTAAATAGTAGGTCTTATTCATTCTATCTATTTTTTTGGTACACATTAACTATCCCCACTACCCCTCCGCTACCCTTCCCAACCTTTGGAAACCATCATTCTACTCTCTACCTCCATGAGGTCACTTTAATTTTTAGCTCCCACATATAAGAGAGAACATGTGAAATTCGTCTTTTTGTGCTTGGCTTATTTCACTTAACATTATGACCTCCAGTTCCATCCAAGTTTTTGCAAATGACAGGATCTCATTCTATTTTATGGCTGAATAGTACCCCATTGTGTATACATACATTTTATTTATCCATTCATCTGTTGATGCACCCTTAGATTGCTTCCAAATCTTGGCTATTGTGAATAGTGCCACAATAAACATGGGAGTGCAGATATCTCTTTGATATACTGATTTCCTTTCTTTTGGGTATATATCCAGCAGTGAAATTGATGGATCATATGGTAGCTCTATTTTTAGTTTTTTAGGGAACTTCCAAACTCTTCTTCGCTTTTATTTAATTTCCATTGGCTCAGAATATCTTTTTCTATCTCTTTATTTTCAGTCTGTGTCTTTCTAGGTGAAGTGGTTTTCTTGTGGGCAACAGATCATTGGGTCGGCCACTCTATGTCTTTTAATTGGAGAGTTTTGTCTATTTATGTTCAATGTTATTGCTGATAAGTAAAGACTTACTCCTGCCATTTTGTTATTTGTGTTCTGGTTGTTTTGTGCTCTTCTATTCCTTCTTTCCTTCCTTTCTGTCTTCATTTTATTGAAGGTTACTTTCTCTGGTGGGATGATTTAATTACTTTAATTTTTGTTTTCTGTGTATCTGTTCTATGTTTTTTGATTTGTGCTTACCATGAAGCTTGCAAATACTATCTTATTGCCCATTATTTTAAGCTAATAATAACACTGCATAAACAAATAAGCAAAAAGAAAACCAATAAAAACTCTACACTCTAACTTTCTCCCTCTGCTTTTTAGTATTTTGTTGTTTCTCTTTACATCTTATTGTACTGTCTATGTATTAAATATTTCTTGTAGTTATTTTTGATTGGTTCATCTTTCAGTGTTTCTACTTAAGAGTAGTTTACACACCACAACTACAATGCCATAATATTCTGTTTTTCTATGTACTTACTATTACCAGTGAGTTGTATACCTTCATATGAATTCTTATTGCTCATTAACATACTCTTCTTTCTGATTGAAGTACTCTCTTTAGCTTTTACTTGTCTGGGAAAGTCTTTATTTCTCCTTTATGTTTGAAGGATATGTTCACTGGATATACTGTTATAGGGTAATAGGCTTTTTTTCCCTTCAGCACTTTAAATATTCCATACCACTCTCCCCTGGTTGGTAAGGATTCAGCTGAAGAGTCTGCTGCAAGAGGTAGTGGAACTCTTTTTATGTTATTTGTTTCTTTTCTCTTACTGCTTTTAGGATCCTTTCTTTATCCTTGACCTTTGAAAGTTTGATTATTAAATGACTTGAGGTAGTCTTCTTTGGGTTAAATCTGCTTGCTATTCTAGAACCTTCTTGTACTTGGATATCAATATTTTTCCTAGGTTTGGAAAATTCTCATTATTATCCCTTTGAATAAACTTTCTACCCCTATATCTTTCTCTACCTCCTCTTTAAGGCAAATAACTCTTAGATTTGCCCTTTTGAGACTATTTGCTAGACTTTGTTGACATGCTTTTTTAAAAATTCTATTTACTTTTGCCTCCTCTGACTGTATATTTTCAAATAGCCTGTCTTCATGCTATTTCTTTATTTTGCTTGATGAATTCTGCTATTAGAAGACTCTGATGCATTCTTCATTATTGCATTTTTCTACTCTGAAATTTCTGCTTGATTCTTTTTAATTATTTCAAACTCTTTATTAAATTTATCTGATAGAATTCTGAATTCCTTCTTTGTATTATCTTGAATTTCTTTGAGTTTCATCAAAACAGATATTTTGAATTCTTTGTCTGACAGGTCATATATTTCTGTTTCTCCAGGATTGGTCCCTGGTGCTCTATTTAGTTCATTTAGTGATGTCATGTTTTCCTGAATGATCTTGATGGGTGTGGATGTTCTTCGATGTCTGTGTATTGAAGAGTTAGGTATCTATTTTATTCTTTGCAGTCTGGGCTTATTTGTACCAATTCTTCTTGGGAAGGCCTTCCAGATATTCAAAAGGACTTTGGTATTGTGATCTAAGCTGTATCTGCGTTAGGGAGCACCACTAGTCCAGTAACACTGTGCTTCTTGCAGACTCATAGAGGGACCACCTTGATGGTCTTGGATAAGATCCAGATTTACTTGGATTACCAGGGAGAGACTCTTGTTCCCTTCCCTTACTTTCTTCCAAACATAAAGAGTATCTCTCTCTTTGTGCTAAGCTGCCTGGAGCTGGAAGTAGGGTGACACAACACCAAGACTGGGACTGCACTGGGTTAGACCTGAAGGCACCACAGCATTAGGTCCCACCCAAGGCCTGCTTCAACCACTACCTGCCTATCACCTATATTCACTCAAGGCCCTTAAGAATCTGCAGTTAGCAGATTGTGAAGCCAGCCATAATTGTGTCCTTCCCTTCCAGGCAGCAAGTTCCCTCAGGCCCTGGGTGGAGCTGGAATAAAAAATCTTAAAAATCTACCTGGTGTTCTATTCTACTGTGGCTGACATGGCACTCAAACCATGAGACACAGTCCTTCCAACTATTTTCTTCCCTTTTTACAAGCAGAGGAACCTCAACCCATGGCCATCACCACCACCACAGGCCCACAGGAAGTACTGTCAGGCTACTGCTGATGTTAACTTGAGGCCCAAGGGCTCTTCAATCAGTTTGTGGTGAATGCTGCCAGACCCGGGCCTCACCCTTCAGAGCAGTGAGCTACCCTCTGGCCCAGGGCAGGCCTGGAAATTCTGTTCGGGTGCCAAGGCCTAGAATTGGGAACCCCAAGATCTTGCTCAGTGCTCTACCTCACTGTAAGTCAAGCTGGCACCTACGGTGCAAGAAAAGTTTCCTTTACTTTTCCCTCTGCTTTCCCATGCAGAAGGAGTATCTCACCATAGCCACCACACCTGGCAAAGTGTTGGGTCTCACCTGAACTCAGCACATCTCAGAGTCTCACCCGAGGATCATGGCATACTACCTGGGTATCGCTGGTGGTTATTCAGGGCCAAACATCTCTTTAGTCAGCAGATGATTGGTCCTGCCATGACTGGGTCCTTCCTTTCAAGATAGTGGGTTCCCTTCTGGCCTAGGATGTGTCTGGGAATGTTGTCCTGGAGCTGGGACCTAGAATAGGGGCCTCATGACTTTTACTAATGCTCTGTCCTACTATGGCAAAGCTGGCATTCAAGATACAAGACAAAATTCTATCTTCTCTCTCCTCTCATCAAGTGGAAGGAAGGGGTTTCTTTTTAAGCCACAAGCTATGCAGCCTAGGGTTGGGGAGGGGTGGTACATGCACTCCCTTATCCTCCCCAGCTGGTGTCTCAGTAGGTTATGTGCCCCTCATGTCCAGTGGTTCTGTGCTCAGCTCAGCTCAGCGCTAAGACTCGCCTAGGAGTTGCAATCCTTGTGGGTTAGACTGCCTTTCACATTTAAGAACACTTTGTCCCATGGTGGGAAGTCTTGCTGGAACTCAAGTTCTGACTGCTGGGTTGTGTGATTCCACTCTAGTTTGGGCTAGTCTATATGCTCCCTCCAGGGGCAGGCATCATCTGAGTTTAGCATGGTTTTACTTTTAGCTATGACAGGGTAGCACTGAGTTCAATGCAAAGTCTTACAATTACTGCCCTCTGCCTCTCCCAAACACAAATATTCTTTCTCCATGCCACACAGCTACTGCCAGGGGATGGGGCCAGGGGATAGGGAACAGGTGAAACCAGTGATTCAAGACTGTCTTTCCTATCCTCTTCAGTGCCTCTTTCAGTGATATAAAGTTAAATCTGGGTACTATGAGTGCTCACCTGATTTTTGGTTCTTATGAAAGTGCTTTTTCATATAGATAGTTGTTAAATTTGGTGTTCTTGCATGGGTGACACTTGGTAGAGCCTTCTATTTGGCCATCTTGCTCCACCCTTCAATTTCTATTCTATAAATGCATCATAATTTGCTTAATAACTCTCCTACTATTATCTATTTCTAATGTTCCTTATTATATGAGTATTTTTCTGATGACCATTACTATGTAATAATTTTTCCCCATATTTTTGGATAGTTTTCTGACAAGAGATTTCTGAGACAGACATTGCTAAGAATAAAAACATAAACATTTAAGGAATAAAAATGTAAAAATACAATAGAAATATAAACACATGTAAATATTCACACATGTCACTAAATTGCTTCCTAAGAAACTGATGATATCAATTTCTGTTGTCATTGGAAGGCACCATATGTACTGAAATAAGAACTGTTCATTGGAATGTTGTCTGCCATATTTAATTGTGAGTTATCTTGGCTGTGAGGGAAGGCTGAATGACTCAAAAGGTTCCTCCCAACTATAAGAGTCACTGATTAGAAATTACTAAATGGCTATCAGAGAACTGGCTATTCAAAATGACCTCCTTATGAAGTTGGAGCCTCAGTTCACTTCAAGCACAGTACTAGCTGCTGAGGATGAAATCCCTGTTTTTAAAGAGCTTACACTCTAGTGGTAGAAAGGTATCTAAATAGGGAATTTCAATATAATGGTAAATAATAATATCTGAGGCATTTCTAGATTAGTATGGGAGAGGAAAGACCCTGAAGCAAAGAAATATGGGGAAAATATTGTAGACAGGGGAATCAGCATTATCAAAGTATTGGTGAAAAGCATAGATTGTATGTATTGTGTGTATGTGCCTAAAAGCTACTTGGTTTTATTTAAGGATACAGTATGAAATAAAAGATGCTAGATACTTATAGGATAGGCAGAGGCTAGATCATAGGGCACTTTATATGCCACACTAAGAAGCCTGAACTTTATTATATAGGCAGTGAAGAGATATTTGAGGTTTTAAAGAAAGAGAGTGATGAAGCCAGATGTCAAGATAGAAAACATTTCTCTCTCTCTCTCTCTCTCTTTTTTTTTTTTTTTTTTTTTGAGATGTTGCCCAGGATGGAGTGCAGTGATGTGATCTCTGCTCACTGCAACCTCCGTCTCCTGGATTCAAGCGATTCTCCTGCCTCAGCCTCCCAAGTAGCTGGGATTATAGGTGCAAGCTACCATGCCTGGCTAGTTTTTGTGTTTTTAGTAGAGCTAGGGTTTCACCATGTTGGCCAGAGTGGTCAAGAACTCCTGACCTCAAGTAATCTACCTACCTCAGCCTCCCAAAGTGCTGAGATTACAGGCGCGAGCCACCGCCCGGCCAATAGATAACATTTCTGATTGTGGTGGAAGAATAAATACATTTGAATGAGACAAGACTAGAAGCAGGAAGACCTGCTAGGAGACTTTTGTAATATCCAACTGAGAAATAGTAAAAGCTTAAATCAGGGCAGTGGAAGTATGGAGGTATGGAGGGAAAAGGAAAGGCTCAAAAATTATGTTGAATGTCAATTTGGCAGAAATTGATAATTACTTGAATGTGGGGGCTCATGGAAAGAAAACAGCTGCATAAAAGTCGAGATAATAAAAGTTGCCAGAAATCAGAGCTCAACGGGTTAACTGCAAAAGAAAGATTCAAGGGACACAATAGAGAAATGTCTATTTGATTTGACAACATGGATGTCACTGGTGGATTTTGCGTAAGTCCTTTCAGAGGAGTAGCAAAGGAGCAGTAAGTTGAAGAGTGAGTTGAAGGTGAGGAAATATAGACAGTGAATACAAGTGTACTATAGTAATTTCTTAAGAAACTTGGCTCAAAGGAACGGAGAGAATTAATACAATTGTCAGAGAGGTGATCTAGGGTCAACAGAACTTTTTTTTTTCTTTTTAAATTTGGAGGAACTCAAGATTCTTTACAAGCAGGAGAAAAAGGACCACCAAAGAGGGAGAACTTGAAGGTATAGGACAGAAGAGAAAATTGATGGAACAAGATATTGGAGTAAATAGAAGAAAGTACAATCGAGGTTAAATGTAGAGATGTTGACTTTGTATAGAAAGGGGAGGAAACTTGGATGCAGAAGTACATTTGTTAGTGGGATCAGTAAGATAAAGTTGTTCATTACTAAATGGTGCAGAGTGTTCCAGAGAGAAAGAGAAAATAATATATGCAAAGACCTGGAGTGAGAGGTGGAGAGAATATGATGGGTTTGAGTAACTGAAGTGAAAATTCAGTAGGACTAGGACGTAAATTGAGAGAGGCAGGTAACAGAAAGGATTAAAAATGAGGACAGAGTGGTAGCTGAAACCAGATCAGGGTGGGTCTTGTAAACCACATTATGAGTTTGAGCGTCATTTCAAGGGTAGAAGAAAGTTTGTGAAAGTTTGTAAAAGTTTGTGTGTGACATGGTCAGCTTTGTATTTGGAACCATCACTTTGGCTGTACTGTGAATAATGGGTAGGGAGGCAAGGGATAAGGCAGGGAGAACAATGTGGAAGCTGATAGAGTAGTCCTAGTAAGGGATAATGGTGACTGGACTAATGCATTGCCTATGAAATGGAAAGAAATAGATGGAATTGAGAGATTTTTTTAGGAAGTAAGAATTGACAAGTCTTGATGATGGATAGGATGTAGAGGAGAGGGAGAGAAAGAAGTCAAGAATAACTCTTAAGTTTTCTAGCTTGGGCAACTGAGAGGATGGTGGCACCATTTACTGAGACAAGGAACTCCAGGGGAAGAGTAGGTTTAGAGGTATATTAAGAAGTTCATTTATGGACACATTGAGCTTGAGATGCCTATGAAACATAATATGCTAATTCATTTATTCACCCACTCAGTAAATATTTACAGAGCACCTACTATGCCAGGCCAGTACTGGGCTATGTCCTGGGAATATAACAGTGAACAAATTCCAAGACTCATGGAGTTTATAGTCTAACTTAAATTCAAGTAGTCATGTTGATATTTGAATGAAGCTATGGAGAAAGTGTAAGGCTGAGGTATAGAATTGGGAATATGCATGAAATCACCCAGAGTCACTGGGAAAGATAAAAATATATGGGGCAGATTAAGGAAGAGGTACAAAGCTGAGAAGTAGTGACCAGTGGTAGGAAGGAAATCAGGGGATGTGGTATTACAGAAACCAAAAGATAAGAGTGGTTCAAGGATGGAGTGGTGAGTATTTATGACAAATCAGCTGAGAATGTCACTGTTCATTGGATTTAGTGACAAGGTGAGCTTGGTTAGCTATGGGGAATATCACTAGAGTAGTATGGGCAGATACTCAATTTCAGTGGGTTTAGGAATGAATAGGAAAGGAAATGAAGAAGGGTTTTGTAGATGTCTCTCAAAAATTTTTACCATGAAGAGGGAAAGACATATCAGTAGTATCTGGGAAAGAAATGTGAGTACCCTGAGTTCAGACTGTGACACTGAGGATACAGTCCTTCAGATTTACAAGTCTGCCCAAGATTTCTGACCCAACTGCAAGCAGTTAGGATCTGCTATGATTTCAATGTGTTTCCTCTAAAATTCAGGTTTTGTCAATGTGATAGTATTAAGAGGTGGTTAGGCCATAAGGGCTCCTCCCTCATGAATAGGATTAAGGCCCTTATAAAAGAAGTTTCACGCAGCATTTGGTTTGCATGTGCTTCCATCTTCGGCCATGTGAGGACACAGCATCCCTACCCTCCAGAGGATGCAGCAACAGGACACATTCTTGGAAGCAGAGAGTAGCCCTCACCAGATAACTGAACCTGCCAGTACCTTGATTTTAGACTTCCCAGCCTCCAGAACTGTGAGAAATAAATTCATGTTCTTTATAAATTACCCAGTTTATGATATTCTATACCACAGAATTATAGCATCACAAATGGACTAAGACAAATTGTAGCAGATGAGTGGGGTGTTGCTATAAAAAATACCTAAAAATGCAGAAGAATCTTTGGAACTGAGTAATGGGTAGAGGATGGAACAGTTTTGAAGTGAATGTTGGAAAAAGTTTGTATTGCTGTGAATGGATGATTAAGGGTGATTCTGGTGAGACTAAGAAGAGGAGAGCACTAGAAAAAGCCTCAGTATTTTTAGAGATTACTTTAGTGTCCATGAACAGAATGTTGGTAGAAATATGGACAGTGAAGAGGTCTCGGACAGAAATGAGAAACAAGGTTTGGAAACTGGAGGAAGGTTCATCCTTGTTATAAAGTGACAAATAACTTGGCTGAACTATGTCCATGTACTATAACTTTGTGGAGGGCAGAACTTAAAAGCAATCAACTAGGGTACTTGGTGGAAGAAATCTCTAGGCAACCAAGTGCTCAGGGTACTGCATGACTTCTCTTAACTGCTTATAGTAAAATTCAAGATGAGAGAGACAATTTAAAGATGGAATTTATAATCAAAAGGGAAGCAGAACATAAATATTTGGGAAATTCTCAACCTAGTCGTATAAAAATAAAAAAAGATATTTAGGAGAGAAAATCAAGCATGTGGCCAAGAGACTGTCTCGTCAGGAGATTAGTATGGATAGAAGGAAGCCAGGTGCTATTCATTAAGACAATGGGAGAGACCCCAGAGGCATTCCAGAGATCTTCAAGACTGGCATCATGACAATCACAGGCCCAGAATTCCAGGAGCTTAAGGACAGAATGGCTTTGAGAGAGGTGCCCAGGGTACCTGCAGGACCTTGGGGCTTGCTGCCCAGAGCTACCTCAAATCCACGAACCCTGCATTCTGGTGTAGTACTTCTTGGCCACCATAGCTGTGGCTCAGGTGGGCTCAGGTGGGCCCAGGTGGGGCACTCTCTAGAGGGTGCAAGCGGTGAGTCTTGGCAGTGTCCACATGGTACTAATTCTTCAGGTGCACAGAGTGCATGAGCTGTGGAGGCAATGCTTCCTCCACCAAGGTTTCATAGGATGCCTCAGAGAGCCATTAGAGGCCTGGACTGAGAGCTATCATGGGGTGGGGGTGTTGAATAAAGCCCCCATTTGGTCATTGACCAGAAGAACTGTGGAATTGGGGCCACCGCAGAGAGACTTCACTAGGGAAATGCTTAGTGGAGCCATGGGGGCAGGGCTGCTCAAGGACCTTCAAACTGTAGAGCCACCAGTGTGCAATACCAGACTGGGAGAACCTCGGGCACCTGATTCCAACCTATGAGATCTGCAGCATGGGCCATTGGGAGACAGCCCCAACCCAGTGTGTTCAGAATTTTGAGTAAATATCAAATGCTCGTAGGGGCCTGTCTTGAACAAAGACACTCCTATCATTCCAGAAATTCTGAGGATTTAGAGGTTACCTCTCAAGAGTCAGGGATGAAGGCCAGACTTCTCTTTGAGAAGTTCAATTTTTTTGCTGAACAGTGGGATTAAGTGAGTTTTTGTTTTGTTTTGTTTTTATATTTATTTAGTCTTATTTGTAAGAATTGCGTTTGGGCATGCTAAAATGCTAATTGGTAATGGGGAGCTTCAAAGTTGGAGATAGAGGGCCAAGTCAAGACAGCAAGATTCTTGAGAAGAAGGGATGGATCCAGACAAAAGGAGCACAAAGGGATTAGCCTCCTGCCATACACCATCAGGGAAAAAGGAAAGGATGAGGATTTATTTGATGACAGGACATAGGGTGGAAGTCTTGACCAATGACCTCAAATTTCTTTGTGAAGAAGGAAATAAAAATAAAATCATTTCCTGAGAACAAGGACCCAGGAGAAGGTCAAGAATAGGAGGAGAATGGATAATATAGGAATGAGTTGCCACAAACCAGGAAAATCCAGCAAGCCAGGAGAGCTGAGCCAAGAGTCTATTTGATATTTTAACATTGATGACCAATAATTTATAGTGGCACCAATCTGCACGGTTTCATAAGTTTAGTAACGCAGCTCAGGCTTAGAGGATTCTGATGAAAATATTCAGAAATGGCATTCTGCAATGCTCCCAATTACAGGGCAAGGAAAATGAAGTCTCTTGTAAAGCAAGGAGGTAAAGGAACTATCTGGTGACAATTTAGAGGCTTCTGGGCACCTCCAAAGGGCACAGCTAAGTGGTTTGGAAGGAGGAGTTGCAACTAGTGCAGGAGAGGAAGTGCAAGACAGTATGTGTAAAGGAGTACAGATGACAATGAGGGTCCAGAGAGATTTGCATTTGGGTTCTAAGGTGACAGTATGAGAGGCATGGTAGATTTCATAGTCCTTAACACTGAAAATAAAACTACTGGACCAAGTTAATGACATTCATCAGGACTCTCCCTTGTAGTGCTCTGTGCACAGTTATAGGTGTCAGTCTTCAAATGGAAGTTCAGTCGTGTCTGGCTCATAGCCCTGAGATTGGGGTAGCAGGGCAGAGAGGAAAGGGGTCTGTGATGACAGCTTCTTCACCCAAGTGCAATGAATTCATGTTAGTCACTGTTATCTTTTAAGTAGTGAAACAGAAATGTCTCTCTGATCAGAAAGCACAATTAAGTGTCTGCAGAAAAGGAAATCCAGTTTGGTGCCACCAATCTGTATTAGGAATGAAGATTTGGTAATTACTTTTGCAACAGATAATATCCGTGCACTGTCCATGCTCCTGAGACCTTACATATTAATATGCTCTGAACAACTTCCACCTGCCAGTATTCTTGTCTTCATGCCTGAGGGATTTTGCCAGAGGACCACCAGTACTCTCCCACAGCAGGCCATAAGCGCTGGGGAATTCTCAACCTCAAAAGTAGCCCTCAATCAATGACTGACAGAAGTGAGTGTATAAATACCCAAGCCTTGTTTATTACTGAGTGGAGTTATCTGAAGCATGCATTTTATACCAGTTCTTAGAGTTTTCCCAGAGGATTAAACTTCAGTCACTCTGGCAGCAGTCTTAATAATCATGCCCCTTATTGGCTGCCTTTTCTTCCCTCACTTCCCTACTTCCCTGGATGTGTTCTCTGAACCTCCTCGAAAACCATGTACACTGGAATCCTTGTTTTGGGGTCTGCTTTTCAGAGATCCCAAGCTAAGCCAACCTTTTATGAGCCTGTTATTTTGCCTATATTATCTAATTTAATCCTATCAACAACGGTGAGCAATAGATATGATTATCTAATTTTTATATGATTGTTCTCATTTTAGAGATGAAGAAATTAAGGTTCAATATGCTTAGGGAACTTAGCCCAGGTAAAAGTTTTATATCCCGGCCCGCAGGATCGTCACTGCAGGCCCTGGAAGAGGGGGTGGGAATTTGGGGAACAAGAGATACGAGAAATGGAGACAAGACAGTGCTCTGATCAAGTCTCT